>NC_139684.1:5879676-5972676 GCF_964106915.1 Podarcis gaigeae | reverse complement strand
AACTTGAAGCCTGGAGAGCAACCCCTCTCGCTCTCCAGGCTTCCAAGGTAGCCGCATGAAGGCGACTGAACGCACCTTAAAAGGCACCTTGTTTTAGAGGGGGAAAACAAGAGGGGGGAAATTCTCCCCCTCTCTGCACAGCACCTCCTGCCGCTTTGCTGAAGGGGCGCTGGGCAGAGAGGCGGAGAATTTTTTTTTCTTGTTCTGCCCCCTCTAAAACAAGGTGCGTCCTATTGTCCGGTGCGTCCTATAGAGCGAAAAATAAGGTATTTGATTTTAATTTGTAAATTTTAGCCATTTTCCCCCGTAGTTAAGTACCATTGGTACACCATTTTCATGAAATTTTCTCTGATTGTGTAACATGCCGTGAATTTAATATCATATTTCCATAATTTCTCCCATTGGTCCAGCCGAATTACATATCCTATATCACATGCCCATTTAGTCATAACTTCTTTTACTTCTTCAGCCTTTAATTCCCATTCTAATAATAAATTATACATTTTGGATATATTCTTTTTTGAGTTTTGTAATAATACTTTTCGAAATTTTGATTCTTCTTTTTCAAATCCTATTGCTTTATCCTGATTGAATATTTGGGCAATTTGGTGATATTGGAACCATGTGGTACAATATTGGGTCACCTCTTCATATGGTCTTAGTTTTAATTGGCCCTGTTCCTCCCTTAGGAGCTGCTAGTATGTTGCCATTTTTCCTATCATATTTTTCTTTTTAACCGATATTACTTCTAACGGTGAGACCCACCATGGGGTTTTCGGTTCTAACAACCTTCTATGTCTCACCCAGACCTTGTATAATGCATTTCTAATTACATGACTGAGAAATTCTTTATGTACTGCCACTTTGTTGTATATTAGATAGGCATGCCAACCGTATCTGTTGCTCCATCCCTCCAGGTCTAAAATGTCACTATTATCTAACTTAATCCAGTCTCTGATCCAACTAAAGCATGCTGCATCGTAATATAGTCTCAGGTCTGGGAGTCCAAAGCCTCCCCGCTCTTTTATGTCGGTTAGTAATTTATGTTTGATCCTTGGCTTTTTGCCTTGCCATATAAACTTTGTTAGGTCCATTTTCCATTTTTTAAAACAATCATCTTTACCTATTATGGGAATCATTTGAAAAAGGAACAAGAGTTTTGGTAAAATATTCATTTTAATAGCCGAAATTCTACCCCAGAGTGTTAAATTCAGTCTTGTCCAAATTTCCATTTCTCTTTTTGTTTCTTCCCCATTTTTTTATAATTATCTTCAAACAAATTTATATTTTTCATTGTTATTTGGATTCCTAAATATTTCACTTTTTTTACAATTTGTAATCCAAATTTTTCTACCAGTTCCTTTTTCTCTTCGTCTCCCATGTTCTTTACCATTAGTTTCGTTTTTACTTTATTCAAAGCAAAACCTGAGACCCTTCCAAAGTTTTCCATTTTTTCTAGAGCCTTTGCTATGCTTTCCTTTGGATTTTCCACCATTAACACTAAATCATCCGCAAATGCCCTTATTTTGTATATTTTCTCCCCTAGGGATATTCCATTTATTTCTTGATCCAGTCTGATTTCTTGACTTAGTATTTCCAAAACCAAAATGAATAATAATGGTGAAAGTGGGCACCCTTGTCTGGTGCCCTTCTGTATTTTAAAATAATCAGTCGTGTCATTATTTATTATTATATTTGATTCTTGTTGTTCATAAATTGCTTTTAACCCTCTTTTTTTTAAAAAAAAATAATATTTATTGAAATTTCCTAAGATTACAAAGATAAGAAAATAATAATAATAATAATAAAACAAAAAATACAAAATACTGAAAAATAAAAACAATTAAAAACAAATCAATTTTTCCATAACATATCTTTCATTTACTTATTTCCTTGACCTCCTCACACCTCCCTTTTTTGTATTCTAGTTCAGTTAGTTAATTCAGCAAATCCTTTCCATCTTTCTTTTTATCTTAATCCTTTATCTTAATATATTGTAACTTTACATTCTCACCTGTCAACAACCCATTTTTACATACTCCTTTATAACATTGCTGCTAAAACCTCATAACTTCATTCCAGCATCCTTCTAACATTCATTCATTTTACAGTGTTTCTGTAGATAGTCTTTAAATTTCTTCCAACCCTCTTCTACCGATTCTTCTCTCTGGTCTCGGATTCTGCCAGTCATTTCCGCCAGTTCCATATAGTCCATCACCTTCATCTGCCATTCTTCCCTGGTGGGTAGATCTTGTGTCTTCCAGTACTTCGCAATCAATATTCTTGCTGCTGCTGTAGCGTACATAAAAAAAGTTCTATCCTTCTTTAACACCAATTGGCCGACCATGCCCAGGAGAAAGGCCTCTGGTTTCTTCAGAAAGGTATATTTAAATACCTTTTTCATTTCATTATAGATCATCTCCCAGAAAGCCTTAATCCTTGGGCACGTCCACCAAAGGTGAAAAAATGTACCTTCGGTCTCTTTACATTTCCAGCATTTATTATCAGGCAAATGATATATTTTTGCAAGCTTTACTGGTGTCATTTCATTTTCATAATATTCTCTCTTAAGGCATTACATGCCGTAAACTTCATACCTGTGGTCCATAACTGTTCCCAGTCAGCCAACATAATGTTATGTCCAACATCTTGTGCCCATTTAATCATAGCAGATTTCACCATTTCATCCTGAGTATTCCATTTCAACAGCAGATTCTTAGTTTTGGAATCTAACAGTTCTGTTTCCAATTTTGATTTTTCCACCTGGAAGCCAATTTTCTTGTCCAAATTGTATGCCTCCATTATTTGATAATAATGAAGCCAATCTCGCACTTTGTTTTTTAGCTTTTCAAAGCTCTGCAATTTCAATTTATCTCCCTCTTGTTCCAAAATTTCCCAATATTTCGGCCATTTGGCCTCCATATTGAGCTTTTTCTGAGCCTTCGCTTCCATCAGTGACAACCACCTTGGGGTTTTATTTTCAAGTAAGTCCTTATATCTTGTCCAGACATTAAACAATGCTTTCCTGACAATATGGTTTTTCAATGCTTTATGTGCTTTGACCTTATCATACCACAGATATGCATGCCACCCAAATACATTGTTGAAACCTTCTAAGTCCAAAATGTCTGTGTTTTCAAGAAGCAGCCATTCTTTCAGCCAGCAAAATGCGGCTGATTCATAGTAAAGTTTAAGGTCTGGCAGGGCACATCCACCTCTTTCCTTTACATCAGTTAGTATTTTAAATTTTATTCTGGGCTTCTTGCCCTGCCAGATGAATCTAGAAATATCTCTCTGCCACTTCTTGAAACAGTCCATTTTATCCAAAATTTGCAAAGTTTGAAACAAAAACAACATCCTTGGCAATACATTCATTTTTATCACAGCAATACGGCCTAGCTATGAAAGCTTCAGATTTGACCATATTTCTAAATCCTTTTTCACTTCCGTCCAACATTTTTCATAGTTATCTTTGAATAAATTCACATTCTTAGCAGTCATATTAACCCCCAGGTATTTCACTTTCTTAACCAATGTTAATCCTGTCTCCTTCTGAAACCTCTCTCTCTCAATCTCTGTTAGATTTTTCTCTAAAACCTTAGTTTTTAATTTGTTCAACTTAAATCCCGCAACCTGACCAAATTCTTGAATCAATT
This sequence comes from Podarcis gaigeae, assembly GCF_964106915.1. NCBI lineage: Eukaryota > Metazoa > Chordata > Lepidosauria > Squamata > Lacertidae > Podarcis > Podarcis gaigeae. Next base: position 5,969,020 of record NC_139684.1, on the reverse strand, counting down.
CCAATACTCTTTTCGTACTAGATTCTGGCTCCTGTAATGTCAATACTAGATCATCAGCAATGCTTTTAACCCTCTTGTAATTTGGTCTCCCATGTCCATCTGGTCTAATAATATTTTTAGAAATCTCCATGAAACTTTGTCGAAGGTCTGAGGGTATTGCCAGCGAGCTTTGCTCCAGTGGCGGTTAGGCATTGGTATGGGTATTGTTATGTAGATGTATGGGGGGGAGGGAAGCGCCATCACCTCCCCCAGATATTGAAGGGTAGTCCGGTAAAGGATTCCGGGGGGCTTGGCCCTGTCGGAAGCCTATGGAGGCCAGGGCCCAAGGCACGCCCCCGAGCGGTGACCCCGGGGGAATGCCTAGTTGATGTGCATCAGCAGGGCTCCCCCTGCTGGTGTTAACCCTTCGGGTCTTCAAGAAAGCAGGCCGAAGCCAGATAGTCGGATAGGACCAATGCCTAAGCCAATACCGCTCATCACCTGTAACCAATAAAGTTGCGGGCAATTTTAGCCCAGTAACCTTAAAATAATGCGTTCCCAAAGTCTCTGGGGTCAGTTTGACACCATAGTCCCGTGAGAAAAGCCCTTTTGAAATTTGCTGTCATACAGCCTAGTGGAGTGCTTGAATTACAAGCTGTTGAACACTCCCCCCACATCGCTATGTCCCTTGTGAAGTGCTACTCACCAGATGCTCAGAGATTCGCTTCACTTTGTTCCCAATCAAAATGCAGTTGCCTGATTTGGAAATGCGGTACTGAAAGGTCCACATTCAGTCCCCCGGCGCTCTGTTACCATCAATTCTGTTGGAACCGGTTCAGACCGGTTTGAACCAGCTGAAACCAGTTGGGAAAAGTCCATGTGGGTTCCAACTTGCCCAGACGAGTTTGAACGGGCCTAGACTGGTTGGAACTGGCTCAGACTGCTTGGAACAGGTCTAGGCTGGTTTGAACCGGTTGGAACAGGTGGATGTGATTTGAAATTGGCCCAAGCTGGTTAGATTGGGTCCAGGCCAGTTGGAACAGGTCTATGTCGCTTGGAACCAGCCCAGCCCAGTTGGAACAAGTTCGTACCAGTTGGATCCAGTCCACGTCAGTTGGAACCAGCACAAACCAGTTGGAAAAGGTTGTGGTGGATTGCCCAGACCAGTTTGAACTGGTTCAGACTGGTTTGAACCGGTCTAGGTTGGTTTGAACTGGTCAAGGCTGGTTGGAAGCTGTTCAGACCGGTTGGAACCTTTCCAAGCCGGTTTGAACAGGTCTAGGCCATTTTGAGCCAGTCCAAGCCGGTTTCAACCAGCTCAAATCAGTTAGAAAAAGTCCAGGCAGGTTCTAACTTGCCCAGACCAGTTTGAACTGGCCCAGATTGGTTGGAACTAGCTGAGATGTCTGCAACAGGTCTAGGCTGCTTTGAACCAGTCAAAACCAACTTGTGCCAGTCCAAGCTAGTTTCAACCGGTCTAGGCCAGTTTGAACCGGCCAAAGCCAGTATGAACATTTCCAAGTGGGTTGGAACTGGCCCAGACCTGTTGGAGCAGGTCCAGGCCAGTTGGAGCAGGTGCAGGTCATTTGAAACTAGCCCAAGCTGGTTAGAAAACTCCAGGCCAGTTGGAACAGGTCTATGTTGCTTGGAACCAGCCTAGACCAGTTGGAACAGGTTCATACCAGTTGGATCCAGTACAAGCCGGTTGGAACCAGTGCAAACCAGTTGGAAAAGGTCCCGTGGGTTCCAACTTGCCCAGAACAGTTGGAACTGGTCCAGACTGGTTGGAACCGATCTAGGTTGGTTTGACTAGGTTGGTCCACGTCAGTTGGAAGCTGTTTAGACCGGTTTGAACTGGTCTTGGCCAGTTCCAACCGGTCTAGGCCAGTTTGAACTGGCCGAAGCCAGTATGAACAGTTCCAAGTGGGTTGGAACTGGCCCAGACAGGTTGGAGCAGGTGCAGGTCATTTGAAATTTGCCCAAACTGGTTGGAACAGGTCCAGGTTGGTTGGAACCAGTCCAAGCCGCTTGGAACCTGTTCAGGCCGGTTTGAACCGGTCCTAGCTGATTTGAACTGGTCTAGGCCAGTTTGTGCCCCTCCGAGCCGGTTTGAACAGTTTGAGGCCACTTGGACCAGTTCTGTGTCACTTGGAAGCAGCCCGGACCTGTTGGAACCAGTTCATACCAGTTGGATCCGGTCCCAGCCAGTAGGAACCAGCCCAAACTAGTTAGAAAAGGTCCAGGCATGTTCCAACTTGCCCAGACTAGTTTGAACTAGCCCAAACCGGTTGGAACTAGCTTACACAGGAACAGGTCTAGACTGTTTTGAACCAGTCCAAGCAGGTTGGAACAGGTCCAAGCTAGTTGGATCCTGTTCAGACCGGGTGGAACCGGTCCAAGCCTGTTTGAAAAGGTCTAGGCCGGCATGAACCGGTCCAGGCTGGTTTGTACTGGTCCAAGCCGGCTTGAACAGAACTAGGCTGCTTTGTACTGCCCCAAGCCAGTTTGAACCGATTGAGGCCAGTATGTGCCGGTCCAAAGTTTGAACTGGCCCAGACTCGTTGGAACTAGCTCAGACTAGTTGGAACAGGTCCAGGTTGCTTGGAAAAGGTTTATGTCACTTGGAACCAGCCCAAACCTGTTGGAACCAGTTCATACCGGTTGGATCCGGTACAAGTCGGTTGGAACCGGTCCAAGCCGGTTTGAACCAGCTCAAACTAATTGGAGAAACTATATAGAAGGGTCTGGAAACTTCTGTTTCAGTGTATCTGAAGAAGTGTGCATGCACACGAAAGCTCATACCAAGAACTGACTTAGTTGGTCTTTAAGGTGCTACTGGAAGGAATTTTTTTTGTTTTAATTGGAGAAACGTTCAGGCAGGTTTCAACATGCCCATACCAGTTTCAACTGGGCCAGACAGGCTGGAACTGGCTCAGACTGGTTGGAACTGGTCTAGGCTGGTTTCAACCGGTCCAAGTTGGTTGAAACACGTCCAAGCTGGTTGGAATCTGTCTAGCCCCGTTTGAGCCAGTCCAAGCCATTTGGAACCTGTTGAGATCGGTTTGAACCAGTCTTGGCCAGTTTCAACTGGTCTAGGCTGGTTTGAAATGGCCCAAGCCAGTTTAAACAGTTCCAAGTGGGTTGGAACGGGCCCAAGATAGTTAGAACAGGTCCAGGCTGGTTCAAACAGGACTATGTCGCTTGGAACCAGTCCAGACCTGTAAGAACCAGTTCATACAAGTTGGGTCCCGTCGAAGCCGGTTGGAACCAGCCTAAACCTGTTGGAAAAGTCCCGGCAGGTTCCAACTTGCCCACACCAGTTTGAATTCTCCCAGACTGCTTGGAACAGGTCTAGGCTGTTTGAACCGGTCCATGTCGGTTGAAACACGTCCAAGCCGGTTTGAACAGGTCTAGGACAGTTTGAACTGGTCCAAGCCGGTTGGAACTGGTCTAGGCCAGTTTGAAATGGCCCAAGTCAGTTTGAGCAGGTCTAGGCCCGTTTGTACCGGTTGAGGCCAGTTGGTGCCAGTCCAAGCCAGTTTGAAACTGCAAGGGGGTACCGAGTACAGACCCACCCATAGGAGTTTGGCTCCGGTGGCGGCACCTCCTCCCTTTGGTTTCGCTCTGCGGTGGCATCTATTCTCCTTCTTGCCTCAGCTGTGAAGAGGCTCATTAAAAGATGCCTGCAATCTTGCCACGTGGGCAGATGGGTTACCATGAGTGAGGCCATTAGGTCCTGCATAGCTTGAGGCTTTTCAGAAAAAGGCAGGGTATGGGTTTTCCAGTTTAGCAGGTCAGTAGTAGTGAATGGCACATATTGCAAGGTAACAGAACCTATGGGCCATGCACTGGTGGGTCGGCCCTGATCATCTGTGGACCCGGGCTCTTGGGGTCCCAAAACTGCTCTCAAAGGGAACATTGGGGCTTGCCCCCCCTTCTTGTTACGAAGGTAATGTCCTCCTTTAGATGGAGGTGGCATGGGGGAGGGCTTGTTGCATCACTTTCCTTCATCTTTATTACTAACTTCTTTCCAGTATCACTTCTTGCATCCACAACTGCCCACAGACCTGACTTTCTCAGAGTGTCTGGAGTGCCTATGGGGTTGCTGATGTCACCCCGGGTTGGAGTTGCTGCCACTTCTCCAGGTTCGGCTCCTCCCACAGCTCCCAGGGCCTCCTTTTCCTGGGGGGCTTGGACTTGGGCAAATTGGGCTTGATTTTGTACCAGCACTGGGGCTGGCAAGGAGGGCACATCCGGAATGCTAGATGGAGCTTGTAATAATTGGACTGCAGCGGGTGGCTGGACTGGAGGTGATGGCACAATCCTGGCCGAAGGGGCATATGAAGGCAGAAGGAGAAGGCCCTTGTATATCTTCTTAGCAGGGGCTGGAGGCTTGGGTTTATCTATGTTTTTTTCCGGGCTTCCTGCTTCACTGCTAAAATCCGGAAGGTGTCCCCCTTGCACTTCTTCATCCATGGAGGATTTTTCATGCAAGCATTATACCACTGATCAAACTAGGGAAATTGATCTGGGTGGCCTCCTGGGTCCCTAGTTACTGAGACGGCACAATTCCAAATTACTAGGCGGCACAATTCCAAATCAAAACTACCTTCTGAAGGCCATTTCGGAAAGCCACTTCCGACCTCGGGAGGAGGTGGTGTTGTGGGCTTCACGCCCCCAACACACACACGGAGGCTGGCTCCCAGCCCCGCGCGATCTGGGGAATCCTTGGCCGTGTCATCCCCGGGCCAGCTTTCCTATCCAAGGGGGAGTTCAGTTAACGATGCAATACCACAGGAACTGTGTTCAGTGAGGTATGCCTCCTTTATTCGGAGATTCGGCAGGGGAGCCCTGTTAGCTAAGTGTGACATCGAGTCTGCCTTTCGTCTTCTTCCAGTTCACCCGGACGACTTCTGTTGGCTGGGTTTTAAATTTGAAGGGGCGTATTTTATAGATAAAGCCATGCCCATGGGATGCTCGGTAGCATGTGCAGCCTTTGAGACCTTTAGCACCTTTCTTTAGCACCTATTTTCAGCAGCTTACTCCATCACCTTTTTCGGCGCCTTGTGAATATGCGAAGTGGTTTGCGACGACCAGCCAGATTCTGTTGCACGTGGGATCCTCTTAAAGAATGTGACATTATCTCGCTCAGATCTAGTTCTCCAGATTAGGAGCTCAAAAACTGATCAGCTAGGTAAAGGGGCCCTAATTCGGCTTATAGCAACTCAAAAGAAAGGGCCACGCCCAGTATACCCCTGGACCATTTTTCATACATGCAGATGGCTCCCGCCTTACAAGACATCAGTTTACATGTGTTATGCCTGAGGCAATTGTTTTCCCCCAGCTGAATTTGTGGCCCACTCATTTCAGATCGGGGCAGCCACTACAGCGGTACACTTAGGCCTACCGGCTGAAAGGATAAAGGATCTGGGTCGATGGAAGTCAGATGCTTTTAAAGGGTACATTCGGAGGCCTTTATGACTGTTTTCATCACCCCTGACCCCTCCTTGTTATGCTCTTTTCCTTTTAGGTGACTTGATTGTGCGCGTTTGGATCATGGGCCATAGTAACGTCCACTGGGCCAGAAACCGTGCTGTCAACCGTGGCCAGGGGTGCGGGTCAGATGTGCCAAAAAATGTTGAAATCTCCTGGATCACTCGCCGTGGAATGCGTTGGGCGGAATTTCTGCCAGCAGTAAAAGCTAGAGCTGCCGTGAAAGGCCCACCCGATGCCCTTGTTATTCAGCAGGATGGAAATGATTTGGCCTACCGGAAGAGCGTGGACTTAATGTGGAACATTTTCGATGGTTTTGATGATCTGAGGATTTCTTTCCCAAATTTAGTCATAATTTGGTCATCACTGTTGGAAAGGCGCACTTGGAGGGACTGCCGATGCCCTATTGCTATGAACAAATCCAGAAAGATCCTGGAACGCTCAGTGGCACGTAGAGTGGCAGCGCTGGGGGTGGGTGGGTCATTGACCACCCCAACATCCAGTTCAGCAAGGTGACCCTCCACTGCGAGGATGGCGTGCCTATTTCCAATGAGGAAAACGATGTTTGGTGGGCTGACAGATCTGTGGGGATTAGGGATTGGTTGCAGGTCTGAGGGTATTGGTGGTGAGCTTTGCTCGAGTGGCGGTTAGGCATTGGTATGGGTATTGTTATGTAGATGTCTGGGGAGAGGAGCGCCATCACCTCCCCCGGATATTGAAGGGTAGTCCGGTAAAGGATTCCGGGGGGCATGGCCCTGTCCGAAATCAGGGCCCAAGGCACGCCCCCGAGCGGTGACCCTGGGGGAGTGCCTAGTTGATGTGTATCAGCAGGGCTCCCCCTGCTGGTGTTAACCCTTCCGGATCTTCAAGCAAGCAGATGGAAAAGTGGAGAGTATGGACACTAAGATTGAGAAAAGTTCCACATTAATAATGGACCTTTCTAATCAAGTGAACCAACTGACAACAAAGAACAAAGAGCTAGACAAGATGGTGCAGGAGATAAAGAATAAGTCATTAAAACAAGAGGAAGCCATGAAAAAAATTCAGGCGGATCAAAGAGATTAAAGGAAAGTCCAAGAGAAAAACAAAGAGGAAACTGAGGAACTGAGGAAGGTTCAGGAAGAGACCCTGGATGCAATTGCTGTCCTTGAGATGAAGGAAAAGGAGATGTTGTTGCGCTTCCGAGGAGTTAAAGAGAACCAGGAGGAATAAATTCCAACAAAACTATTGAAAGAGCTGGCGGATTGGTTAGGGGTCGAGGAAGATGAATTACTGTTGGACATTGAAAAAATATTTAGGATTAAGGTGAACTAGTCAAGAAACAAAAAGGGACCAGGATATTGTTTAGTATTTCTGAACTCGAGGCTACTCAGGGAAAAAAATCCTATTAAAGAATGGAACTGATCCCTTGTGTATAGAGGGCAAAGTAATCGAGATTATGAAGGAGATCCCAACCAGGTTGTTGGAGAGATAATTCCAGATTCTTAATGACAGCGCCGAAGAATAAAATTCTGTTTAGGTGGGAATTTCCTGAAGGACTTACCTTTACATATAAAGAGAGAAGAAGAACCCTTAGATCGGTGGAGGAGACCAGAATTTTTGGGAGGAAGTACTGGGAGGAGCTGGGAGGAGAAAGGCTCCAAGAGCGAGAATAAACAAGATAAAGCTAGAATTATTATAACGACTTCTACCTTTTGTGCCTTTATATTATTATTATTATTTCTTTTTCTTGTACAAGGATAACCATGTGAAGAAGTGGACGGAAATAAAAGGACATCTAAATAAATGGAATAAATTGAACTTGTCCTTATGGGGAAGGATATCCTTGATAAAAATGTCAATTCTACCAACAATGCTCTTCCTTTTCCAGACGATCCCAATAATTATCGGGACAAAATGTTTTAAAGGTTGGCAAACGGATCTATCTAATTTTATCTGGCAAGGTAAGAAGCCAAGAGTAAGGCTCAAAATACTGGTGGAGCCGAGTGAAAGGGGCGGGTTCGCAGCCCCAAACCTCAAGCTGTATTTTCAGGCTGCATGGCTGAAAGATTGGATGCTACTGATAGATACCGAAATCTTAGACCTGGAGGGCTGGGACAAGGTTTTCGGGTGGCATGGCTACCTGGGTCACGATAAAATAAAAGCACATAGAGGATTCACTAATCATTTGGTGAGAAAGGCCCTATTCGAAGTCTGGGAAAGAAATAAAACAATAGTAACAGCCAAAACTCCATGGTGGCTATCACCTATAAAGTCATCAGCCTTGCATAGAAGCTATATAAAAGCTAGCTGGCTAACATATAGGGAACTCGTAGAAGAGATAAAAGATTGCCCAACAATAAAGAAATTTGAAGAATTAAAAAAGAGGGGGTTAAATTAGTTAGAATATTTCCAATTAAAAACAATATTTGAGAAGGATAATAACCTTAAGGGGTTTGATAAAAAAATCTCAGTATGGGAAAAAGAAATTTTATATAACAACCAACAAAAGGCTAGTCTGGTAAAGGATTCCGGGGGGCTTGGCCCCGTCGGACGCCTATGGACGCCAGGGCCCAAGGCACGCCCCCGAGCGGTGACCCCGGGGGAATGCCTAGTTGATGTGCATCAGCAGGGCTCCCCCTGCTGGTGTTAACCCTTCCGGGTCTTCAAGCAAGCAGGCCGAAGCCGGATAGTCGGATAGGACCAATAAAGTTGTGGCCAATTTTAGCCCATTAACCTTAAAATAACGGTGTCATGTGTCTTTATTCCTAATGGTGGGAGGCGGGAACTCGCCACGCAACCTGACTTGGCCAATTCAGCTCACAGAGCGTTCTCAAAGTCTCTGGGGTCAGTTTGACCCCATAGTCCCGTGAGAAAGCCCTTTTGAAATTTGCTATCATACAGCCTAGTGGAGTGCTTGAATTACACGCTGTTGAACACTCCCCCCGCATCGCTATGTCCCTTGTGAAGTGCTCCTCACCAGATGCTCAGAAATTCGCTTCCCTTTGTTCCCGATCAAAATGCAGTCGCCTGACTTGGAATTTTAAATTCCTTCTGCACAGTCTATCAGCGAATTTTAAATTCCTTCTGCACAGTCTATCGTTCATTTGTGAAATCCTTTTTGTCAGAGGTTCTATTTTGTTTACGTTTGCATCAGTTACCTCTTTTGCATACTCTGCTATTTTCATAACTTTTTCAACTGTAGCAGTCATTCTTCTCACCTCTCCTTTCACGTCTTGCATATCAGCGCGAACATTTGCTTCCGAATGCTGAATCATTTCACCCAGCTCCTTCAAAGACTTGGCCATCTTGTTAAGTCCTTCTCAAGTCTTTCCCAAATAAATAGATAAACCACCGTTTTAAACACTAACTCACTCCAATCCAGGACTTGGACCTAAGCCCAGTTTTCGGTCAGTTATCTCAGCTATCAGTTTCCAGAGAATTATTTGTTTTTCAGAATTTAATTAGTAAAGTCCCAAGAGCGAGACGGGTGTGCATCTACCCACGCTGATGCATGTGCAGTTCTGTTTGCACCTGGCTTTAGAACTACTACAATTGGTGGTAATTTCAATTCTGCCCCTTTAGGCGTGAAGGCTATTTGAGCTTGAATTTTAAATAGAAAATCACGTCCCAAAAGGGGAACGGGACATTCTGGTACATAAAGAAACTGATGAGTGAGGGGCCTCCCTCCAATCTGGAACTCTTGGAGTTGCAGAAAGGGTTTTATTGCTGGCTCAGACTGGTTTGAACAGGTCTAGGCTGGTTTGACCCAGTCCAAGCTGGGTAGTACAGGTCCAAACCGGTTGGAACTGGTTTAGACGGGTTGGAACAGGTCGAGGCTGGTTTGAACCGGTCCAAGTCGGTTGAAACAGGTCCAAGCCGGTTGGAACCAGTCTAGGCCAGTTTGAACCGGTCTAGGCCGGTTTGAAATGGCCCAAGCCAGTTTCAACGTCTAGGCCAGTTTGAAATGGCCCAAGCCAGTTTGAGTAGTTCCAAGTGGGTTGGAACTGGCCCAGACAGGTTGGAGCAGATCCAGGCCAGTTGGAGCAGGTGCAGGTCATTTGAAACTGAATTTGACCGGTTCAAACCAGCCTACACCTGTTCCAACCAGTCTGAGCTAGTTCCAACCAGTCTGGGCCAGTTCAAACTGGTCTGGGCAGGTTGGAGCCCACCTGGACCTTTTCCAACTGGTTTTGGCTGGTTCCAACTGGCTTGGGCTGGATCCAACTGGTCTGGGCTGCTTCCAAGAACCGGCTTGGACTGGTTCCAACCCACTTGGAACTGTTCAAACCGGCTTAGACCGGTACAAAACTGCCTCAACCAGTTCAAACCGGCTTGGACCCGCAGAAACCGGCCTAGACCAGTTCAAACTGGCCTAAACTGGTTCCAACCGGCTTGGACCTGTTTCAGCCGACTTGGATTGGTTCAAACCAGCCTAGACCTGTTCCAACCAGTCTGGGCCAGTTCCAAGTGGTCTGTGCAAGTTGGAACCCGCCTGGACCTTTTGCAACTGCTTTGGGCTGGTTCCAACCGGCGTGGACCGGACCCAACAGGTATGAATTGGTTCCAGTTGATGTGCATCAGCAGGGCTCCCCCTGTTGGTGTTAACCCTTCCGGGCTTTCAAGCAAGCAGTTGGAAAATGTCCAGGTGGGTTCCAGTCTGAACCGGTCTTGGCCAGTTTGAACAGGTCTAGGCTGGTTTTAAACAGCCCAAGCCAGTTTGAGCAGTTCCAAGTGGGTTGGAACTGGCCCAGACAGGTTGGAGCAGGTCCAGTTTGAACTGGCCCAGACTGGTTGGAACTAGCTCAGACTGGTTGGAACAGGTCTAGACTGGTTTGAACCAGTCCAAGCTGATTTGTGCTGGTTGAAGCCGGTTTGAACAGGTGTAGGCTGGTTTGAACCGGTCAAATTCAGTTTCAAATGACCTGCACCTGCTCCAACTGGTCTGGATCTGCTCCAACCTGTCTGGGCCAGTTCCAACCCACTTGGAACTGCTCAAACTGGCTTGGGCCATTTCAAACTGGCCTAGACCTGTTGAAACTGGCTTGGGCCATTTCAAACCGGCCTAGACCGTTTCAAACTGGCCTAGACTGGTTCCAACCGGCTTGGACCTGTTTCAACCGACTTGGACCGGTTCAAACCAGCCTAGACCAGTTCTAAGCAGTCTGAGCCACTTCCAACCAGTCTGGGCCAGTTCAAACTGGTGTGGGCAAGTTGGATCCCGCCTGGACATTTCCCAATTGGTTTCAGCTGGTTCAAACTGGCTTGGACCTGTTCCACCCGGCTTGGACTGGTTCAAACCAGCCTAGACCTGTTCAAACCAGTCTGAGCCAGTTCCAAGCAGTCTGGGCCAATTCAAACCAGCCTTGGGAACTTAGAATCCCCCTGGACTTTTTCAAACTGCTTTGGGCTGGTTCCTACTGGCTTGGGCTGGATCCAACCAGTATGAAGGGGTCCCTGCCGGTCTGGGCTGCTTCCAAGTGACACAGAGCTGTTCCAACCGGCCTAGACCTCTTCAAACCGGCCCAGACCGGCATAAACCAGCCTGGAACAGTTCAAACCGGCCTAGAGCAGCTCAAACCGGCTTGGACCGGCACCAACTGGCCTAGTCTGGTTCAAACTGGCCTAGACCAGTTCCAACCGGCTTGGACTGGTTCAAACCAGCCTAGTCCAAGCTAGTCCAAACCAGCTTGGACTGGCACAAACCTGCCTAGACCGGTTCATACTGGCCTAGACTGGTTCCAACCGGCTTGGACATGTTTCGACCGACTTGGACCGGTTCAAACCAGCCTAGACCAGTTCAAACTGGTCTGGGCAAGTTGGAACCCGCATGGACTTTTCCCAACTGGTTTCCAACCGGTCTGAACCAGTTCCAACAGAATTGATGGTAACAGGGCGCCGGGGCACTGAATGTGGACCTTTCACTACCGCATTTTCAAATCAGGCGACTGCATTTTGATCGGGAACAAAGGGAAGCGAATCTCTGAGAATCTGGTGAGTAGCACTTCACAAGGGACATAGCGATGCGGGGGGAGTGTTCAACAGCTTGTAATTCAAGCACTCCACTAGGCTGTATGATAGCAAGTGTGTTGGAAGCGGTCCAAGTTGGTTTTTCTGAAGATATTGGGAATACGGACCTGGAAAAGGAGATGTTACAATGGCTCAAAGATCAAGGAATTGAAATTGAGCAGAATGAAATTGAGAGAGTGCACCGGGTGTTCACGAGGAGGCTCTGGACTTCCCAGGGTCGTAATTATGGCATTCACAAGAGAGAAGGTAAGAGATCAAATTTATAAATCACTCCGGCAGAAAGCAGACCTGCAGTTTAAACAGCAAAAGGTCACAGTGAGATAAGACAGGAAACGTATGCAGCGGTTTGCACAAGATTTCTACAATCATAAAATCCTCTTTACCTGGGCCTACCCTGCTACACTGTTGGTTTTTAAAGACAGCAGGAAATATTCTGCTAAGAACCCTGGTGAAGCAAAAAAAATGCTAGCTGATTTAGGAGTTGGACTACAAGGACAGACTGAGCAAGAACTCTCATGTTCGGAAGAATTACAGGTAGACCAACAGGGAGCGTCAAGTGAAGAATCTCAAGAATCTCCAGTGCAGAGACAAGAGAATAAAAGAAGACAGAAGTCGAGAGGGGAAGGAAACAGCAAGAAATAATATATACTAGAGACATCTCAAATGGTCTTTTGCTTTTTTCTGATATAAACTTTCCAAGAGCGAAGGGAGAGGAGTGTGGTTCTCCAAGATACCATGAGACAGGGATCATCGAGATCCCTAACTGAGTCTCAGGGGGGAGTTGAATGGGCCAGAATTGAAAATATAATATATGTACACAGAGGGATTCAAAAAACAAGCAGTAGCTGGGATAATGGATAGATCTTTAAAGGTTTTATCTTTAAATGTTAACGGGCTGGCCTCAAACACTACAGAGCACTGACACTGGCAAAGAAAATGAAAGTGGATATACTATGGCTTCAGGAGACTCATAGAGCCAAAGCAAACAATAGACCTTTGTTATGCTCTCAGCAATGGGGCCTAATAGCAGAATCGAAAGCGACAAATAAGGCTAGAGGGGTCGCTATTCTATGTAATGCAAATCTTAGGCCGGAGGTTCTGAGCCGAAAAAAGATAATGATGGTAGATTTATATTCTTAAAAATTAAAGTGTCACAAAAAAAATATTTACAATAGCTAATATATACAGTACTAACACCAGACAGAAAAAAATTATAAAGAAAACCTTGAATAGACTGCAGTTTTACGCTGAAGGGGAAGGCATCGTTACAGCAGACTTTAATTGGAATATAAAGAACGATAGTACTTTCAGATTATCTAAATGGGGATTAAAGGATGTTTTTGAGAGGGGAAACCCCAATACCAAACCTACCTTCTTCTCCAACATACATAAGACTTTCTCTTATATTGACTATGTGCTAATTAAAGAAGGGAATGAAATCCGTGTTAGAATTGCAAAGACTATGGGAATATGGATTTCAAACCATGCTCCACTATTTGTGGAGCTGGGACTGGAAGAGGATGGAAAAAGTAGGAGATGGTGGTACAATAACCTAATAATGGCAAAAGAGATTGACAGGGAATATATTAGAAAACAAATTGGTTGGTATTTTAAAGAAAACAATGCTTCAGCCAAGATCCCGGTAGGATGGGACGCTTTCAAAGCTGTTATAAGAGGACATTGTATACTGAAAGAGATTGCGATTAAGAAGGATTGGTACTCGGGGAGACGGGAAAAAAATTAAAGAGATTGAAATCTTGCAACAACAGCAACAGGTTACATTTCTAAGGAGGAGACAGGAGCAGTTAAGAAAGTTAAAACAGGAATTGGATGAGCTGGATAAAGTTGGAAGAGAGATAATATGATCAAAAATGGTTTTCAGAGAACCTCAATAGGATCATATAAGAGACTGGCAAACTATTTAAAGAAAAGAAGGGATCAACAGAGGGTGAAGGCCATTAAGACCAGAAGGAAAATACTTACACAAAGCTCTAGAGAAATAAGGAAAGAATTTGCAGAATTCTATCAATCTTTATATAAAGAAGATAATAAAAATAGGGAAAGTTTAGGGTTTAAAATCGAAGAAAGTGATAGATTAAGACTGAAGGAGGAAATTTCTCTGGAAGAAATAGAGAATGTAGTTAAATCATTTAAAAGTAAGATATCCCCAGGATTAGATGGAATTACGGCAGACTTTTATAAAGAAACAATTGATATCCTGGGCTCAGAACTGAAAAAAGAATTTAATAATATCTTAGAAGGGAGGGAAGCCCCAGACACTTGGAAACTAGCAGAAATAGTAGTGATAGAAAAACCACAAAAGGACCCTACAGAGGTGGGGTCATACAGACCAATTAACCTATTAAATCAAGACTATAAGATATTTACAAAGATCCTGGCAAGGCGACTGGAAAAGGTACTACCTAAAATAATTAAGGAAGATCAATATGGATTTGTTAAGGGAAGATATATAGGCCATCCTATAAGATATGTGTTTTAATAAATACATTTAATAAATACATTTATTTTTTATTTTTTTATTTTTTATTTTTTATTGTTTTTTGTTTTTTTTGTTTTAATAAATACATTTATTAACAAGCAGGGTAAAAGGAAAATTGGAGGTCTTAAAATTGGATGTGTATAAGGCCTTCGACACAATTAGACATAAGTTCTTATGGAATATTATGCAGGAGGTAGGATTAGGAGAGAAATCTGTCGAAGCAATCCGGGAATTGTATAGAGAAGGGAAGGCTGTGGTCAGAGTGAACGAGGGGGTTTCAGATCAATTCAATATACAAAGAGGAGTTCAACAAGGATGTTCACTCTCACCACTACTAATTGTATTGGGTATGGAGTACTTGGCAGACAGAATACGGAACTCAGTAAGGATAAAAGGATATAAGGAAGGAAAGGAAGAAATGAAGTTAAACATGTATGCAGATGCTATCCTATTATTATTTACAAACCCCTTAGAGGGTGTAAGAGAATTTATGATAATCCTGAAGGACTTTAAAGAGGAGTCGGGATTGGGAGTAAATTTGGAGAAGTCTGAAATTTTAATTGGGGGTGTAAATAAAGAGGAGAAGAAGAAAATTGCAAAAATGACAAAGATGGATATCAATAGGAAAAAAATTGAATACTTGGGGTAAATATTATTAAAAATAGTGCTAGGATTCCAGATGTAAATTAGAAAGAAGCGTGGAGAAAGATCAAGAAGAATATAAAGTCGTGGAATAATAAGAATTTATCTATTCTAGGTAGGGTTAGAGCAGTTAAAATGTTTTTGGTACCGAAATTATTATTAGGAAAATATGGTTCAAAACATGGAATAAGGGATTTAAAAAATGGATTTTTGGAAGTAAAAGACTTAGAACCCCAGCCATAGTAAATTATTCATCTCATGAAGCGATGGGATGGGGAATACTGAACTTAGAATTTTACTATGAAACGTTCCAATTGAAAAATCTAATAGATATTGGATATAAGGAAGGGATTAAATGGATAAGACTGGAGAATGAAATAAATGAAGGAATAGGAAGAGAAGGGCTATTTAACAGAGATATTAACACGGCTTTTAAGAAGACAATAGGGCCAAGGAAAACTGCATTAGGAATCCAGAAGAACTGGAATACAAAATGGATGCCAACATACTCAAGGTGGATGCCGTTAAAATATATGCAGGAGGGTCAAAGGGAGCCTGGTTGGTGGAAGAAATTAGAAGATCAGGGATTTTATAAATTAAAAGATATGTTTGGCTCCTAAGTGGCGTGGTCCATATGCCATCTTGCTTGCAATGCCTACCACGGTGAAAGTGGCCGAGGTGACCCCCTGGATTGATCACTCTTGTCTGAAGTGGTCTGAGGGTCATTGGAACTGTGAGCAGAATCCTTCGGACCCCCTGAAGTTGAAGATCACCAGGAACCCCTGCCCCTAGCCCCACCGGGAGTGGGGTTAGGGCACGAGCCCCAGACACCCGGTCTGTTCTCACTGCACCGGAAGCCAGTGAGTCTATGCACACCCGAAGATTGAGGAACTGCACCGGCAGATGGGAGGATCTTTACCAGTTGAATTATCAGCCAGTCCTCAATTTGTACCAGATTTAAATACAGACCAGCTGTACAGATAGTAGTAAGGAATGTGGATGGGCTAGGGAACATAATTGATAAGTGAGTAGAGTTGTTGGAGGATTACGGATGTCATATCCCCTTGTATTTTCATGATTGGTACATACCCGTTTGGGTACAAGCATTACCAAGGCAGCTGTGCCATATACCCATATACCCTTAGAAGGGTTTCGGCCAAGACCAACCTATCATAGGAGGTAAATGCCCGGGGAACCTAAAAGAACCGTAGTCGGGTTCTCTCACCCACCACCCCAAGGTGCACTTCCTCCCACCATACTGGTCACAGTAGCCTTCTTTCCTCCACCACCCACAAACCCTTTTTGAGTGGCAATAGCAGGGTGTATACAGTGTGAATTGACCACTCCAGTTTGACTAGAACCCGGGGACCACTAAGAGGCTCTACTGAGTGCAGCTGAACTCACTCTCCTGGCTCACTCTCCAGGTATGCTCTGGTCTTGGTTACCTCCAGTTCTTCTTACAGTAATAATAACTGTTCTCCTTCTTATCTTCTTTTACTACCCAGGAGGAATTGTTGATATCCTTGGGCTCCTTGAACCCCTGGAGTTCCTTGATCATGATGAAGTTGATGTTAACCCTGATGTGCATCTTGACCTTGAGGAGACCAATGACAAAAGAAAATGTTTTTGTAAAGAATGCTAAGCAGATGTTTCAAATATATGGAGAAAATGTCACCCTTTATTATGAACACCCTAGAAAGGTAGCTGACATGTCCCTCATCCCAGGACTAATCAGGGACCCTGACATTGTCTTGGCAGGCCTACTGTATAATCAAAGTGGCCTTTTCGTGACACCTCCTTCTGAAATGAATTATACCTCCTACCGATATTTCCGGTTCTCTGGAAGAGTGGCCGCATGTCCAGCACCACCAACATAAAGGTCGGCTGGGAAATTACACACAGTGCACTGCTAAGTTTTGGTTGTGGGAATGGTTCCTTCAACGCCTCTTACCAAAACAACACCACATCCTCAGATCTGTATCCATACTTTCCCAGTCAACTTCACTGGACAGGGATCCATCTGCTCTGGCTGGCTGATCAAGGACCTCAATCTTTGGTTCTTGTATAATGGACTAGCCACTAATTACCACCCTGGTGATTATCAGTGTGTGGGAATAGGTGCCTTTACTTTCCCTGTGACTGTGGAGGCTTTTCCTCCTCTACCCTCTCTTAGAAACAGAAAGAGGAGAGAAGTCCAAGGGGAACAGTGCAGTGATGAGATTTTCCTGGCCTGGTGTGTGGGTGCTGTTGGCGGAGGCTTCGTTAGCATCCTCACCATCGGCAAACATCCGGGAGTTGTGGCTGAACAAAATCGTGAAGCACTATTTGCCCTAACATGCAGGTTGGAGAAAACCATCAATGCCACTACACATATCCTCCGACAGTTGCAGTCTGAGATTGAAGATTTGAACCAGATAGCAGCAGCTAATAGACTTGCTCTTGACTATCTTCTTGCCAAATCAGGAAGTTTTTGTAAAATAGTCCCGGAAGGCAAATGCAGAGTGAAGTTTCATGACCTCAACAACACTATTCAGGACGAGTTGTCAAAATTACAAGCCCTTATAAATGATAACCAACCCAGTCAGAATCCTTGGGAATGGATGTGGTCTTGGGTCCCAGGAGTAGGATGGTTACATAGCCTTTTGACCGCCATTGCGGTAGGAGGATTAGTCTTCCTAATACTTCTTCGCATCACCCCTTGCTGCATATCTCTAGTCAGAGGAATGGTGGCCCAAAGCATTAAGAATCTCACTGAAACCCACATCATGGCCATATACCAAGCCCTGCCCCCTCTGGCAGAAGAAGAGCATGAGTACGCTCGAGTAATTCGTGAAATGCCCCCTGAAGAGATCCCCTTGAGAGACACAGTTGTCTATACCGGGGTTCAACATGAGAGTCAAGCTGGAGAAACAACTGTGACTTGTTTCTAAACTTGAAAGGGGGGAATGTGGCAAGGCCACCTGGAAGAGTTTTACCTTTACGTTTTATGTATAACCATGTATCCTAATAATGCTTAAATTGTTAAGGCTAGAAGTGCCTAAAATCTTAAGAATCAAGATTATATGCTTGCAACATACGCTTCTGGTTTCTTGTTGAATGATTTTTTTAAAATCTTAATGATTCCTTCAAGAACTTTGTTCCAAAAGCTTTTTATCTCCTTACACCCCACCATATATGGTCCATTGTTCCTATCTCAGTGTTACATCTCCAGCACACATTGGTTTTTTGCTTATAGATTTTTGCCAATTCCTCGGGGCGGGGGTTAGGTACCATCGGTAGATCATTTTCATTAGATTCTCCCTTATTGTACAACATGCTGTGAACTTGATGTCACCCAATTTGTGTCCATGTTTGTCTTTTTTTACCGTTATCATCTCCACTGGGGATACCCACCAGGGTATTTTGGGCTCTAATAGTCTGTGGTACTTATCCCAGACCTTGTATAATGAAATTCTAACTATATGATTTAGAAAGTCCTTATGCACTGCCACTTTGTTGTATGTTAGGTAGGCGTGCCATCCAAACCTCATATTCCAACCTTCTAAATCTAATATATCAGCCTTCTTCAAGAAGGTGGGGTTGTTTAAAATGATTGTTAAATGTGTTATGCTGATTTAGATTTTGTATTTGTGGCCTGGAGTGCTGTTTCAGGGCTCTTGTATTGTTTATTAGTGTGCAAACATTAGTCTTGTGGCTATTTTTAGTATGTTTTTATTATTTTAATTTATATTATGTTCTGATATTTTTATTATGAATTTTGTGCAGTGATTATTCTTATTATGTATTTTGTGCTTCGTATACTTGGTGTTGTGAACCACCCTGAGATTCAAAATCAATAAAATCAACAGTCAAAAACAACATCAACAAGAAACACAACAACAACAACAAAAAGGTTTCCTACCGCTGTGTACGGAGGGTCGTGAGGGCAGCACCACTCCTCTTGGTCCATCCTGATGGCGTTGATGTTCCGGGCGCTGGTCCAGACTGGGTCCCGCGGAGAGCAGAAGATGGTATCACTGCAGCACTACTCTGATGTTACGTTGCCTTGGCCTGGCGCTACTGCGGATGTTCTGTGAGGAGGAGAAAGGAGCTCCTTGAGAAACGTCACCTCCAAACAGCCCACCAGATGTCCCAATAGCCCACCAGATGCCTCACTCACCTGGCATGCAGCTCAGGAAGTCCTGTGGGTAAGGTTCCCTGTGAACGCAGTGGAGCAGCCTCCTCAAAAAGCGCTGGACCCTGCCTTTCTTCCGATGTTTATAGGCCCGCTGCATGATGTTCAGGCAGCTCCTCCCTGTCTGCCTGAGCCCTTCTTCCTCGTGCTGCTGCATCTCTTCCAGCCCTGAGTGGAAAGGGAGAAAGGTTGAGCAAGGCGGAGATACACAGGAAAAGAGCCATGCATCAACAATATGAAAACAGCCGTCAGGTGTGTTTGT
This sequence comes from Podarcis gaigeae, assembly GCF_964106915.1. Taxonomy (NCBI): domain Eukaryota; kingdom Metazoa; phylum Chordata; class Lepidosauria; order Squamata; family Lacertidae; genus Podarcis; species Podarcis gaigeae. Next base: position 5,949,961 of record NC_139684.1, on the reverse strand, counting down.
GTGTGACAGAGAGCAGTGAAGTCACATTCCAATTCTCTTTGCATGTTCATCTTGTGGCACCTCTGTCTGAACATACATCTGGGAATTTGCCTTCCCCTGAAGACCTTTCTCAGCAGAAGCATCCCTCCCTGCCCTCCGTACGTCTCACTCACATGTTCCATAGGATGCCATGTCTTGATCGTGGATGAAACTGGCATCCCGGAAAGCCAGATGACCTAGAGAGAGAAAGAGGCAAGAAAAGGGATGTCATCTCGGTGCAAAGCAAGCGGAGACAGAGGCAGCTCAGCAGGAGGACAGGTATGCTCTAGAGGTCTCCACCCTCGCGGAGCACTCAGAGCAAGATCTGGGCACAGATGGAGGCCTACCTAGCAGGTGGCCTGGGGACATGTCCATCCTCCCTGCCATCGTTACCAAGATGTTTCTGTCCATCCCTACCAAGGAAGGACGTTGCTTGACTTACCCAGAAGCAGAGCTGCCACCCTGGAGACTGATGGCAGCCTGTTGGCGGACGGCTTCGTACATGTTAAGGCAGCACTCCGAAGGATGTCCTTGCTGAAGGTCTTGCTCTGTGGGCAAAGACAAAGGAGAAGTGGCATCAGAGAGGCTTGAGAGCACGGCAGAAGAGCCTTGCACTCCCAGAGACATGCCTGGGCAAAGCTGCCAATGAAGCAGAGGGACCTTACCAGATGCTTGGCAGCCTGGTGGAGAGCAAAGTGGAGGCTAAATTTGTTGGAACGAGCCCACCACTTCACTTGTGGGGCTAGATGGGAAAGAGCCCTCCTTGCGGCCTGCAACACAAGAAGAGAAGAGGGTTACAAATTGCGGTACATAGTCTCGGTAGCTCCTGAGAACAATCCCTCCCTCCTACTGTGCAAGTCCACCTCTTTGGCCCTCACCTTGGCCACCTCGTCCTCGTCTTCGAGGTGAATGAGGACCACAACCAGTTCATGAATGGCTTCTTCTTCTGTTGATGTTATTGGAAGCCTTTGGTCTCTCACCCAGCCCCGAAGCAGCCCCAGATGTTGGATGGCTGATGCCCGGACGGAGGCTTCCTCCTGTAGGCAGAAAATATCAGAGGTTGTGTTTCTCATCAGATCACTTTCCTTTCTCCTGCCCACTGGGGTGTTTTGAGGCTGCTCCTCCTCCTGGGGGAGACTGGGGGCAGGGGTGACTCTCCCCCTGCGTTTTCCAGGCAGGCTTCCAAGAGAAGGTGCTCCAGAGAAACACCCTCCTGAAGCCAGAACATCTCTGCTGCATACTAGTCTAAACCCCACTCTTCCTCTTCCAAAGCATTCCTCCTCCACCGGGTGTGATGTCATGTTTTCCTTCGTACTCACATGGGCAGCCAGACTGCAGTAGGTTGCCGCCAGCATCTTCAGGTCTTCTTCTCCCAGCTCCCTGGAATGGTAGGCTTGGTCTACCAGCTCTATCAACTCTGGGAGGACATCGGCTTCTGCAGAAGGGAGGGAATCCAGCAGCAACAGCCGCAGAAGCGAAGGGTCCTACACAAAAGAGAGAATCTTTTCAAAGGTCTGAAAGGCCTCACGCCTTTTAGCACAGGCCCTTCAGTATTGTGCCAGCAAAAGAGTGCTGGACCATGATTAGAATCGAGATCTGTACCTCCCCTCCCCCTCCCTCTGAGCATCACTTGCCATGTCAGAGTCCAGAAGCAGGGATATCCCTCTGACGCTGAGCTTCTGGACTTGCAGGTGGTCGTGTGCCAGCCAGTTGAGGAGCTGCTCCAGTGTATCTTCACAGGGATAGACCTCCAGACGGCAGCTGAGCAGCTAAAGAGGCCCAAAGAGAAAGAAACACTTCAGGGATGAGAGGCTGAGGCAGGTTCCCCTTTTACTCATCATTTGCAATTCTGCACAGAGCAAACCCACTGAAGTGAATGCACCAAAGTTTGTCATGTACATCAAATCCGATGGGTCTACTCTGAGGAGCACTAAAACAGGCAACAGTCCTTAGGCTCAAAGTAGCCCAACACTCGGCAGAAACCAAGCCAGGGCCTCCTTGCTGCACCCATTTCCTCCCGCGTCAGTCCCCCTCACCTCGATGTAGATAGCTGCCGCGACTTGTGGCATTCCGGCAAACTCCTGGTCCTTGAGAGCAGCGATGATATTTTCCACCATGGGAGGGATCCACCAGTGTTGCTTTCCGACGGCTCTGAAATGGAGAAGGAGATCTCGGTAAGGAAGGCAAAGACACTGCAGAAAGCAAACAGGGGCACAGTCCGACCCCATGCCTTCAGCTCCGTTTGCCAGACCACTGGGGAAGGTCAGTGGTTCTTCCTCTTACCTCACCATGGCAGACAACCCCTGGCTGAAAGTCTCCCGGCAGAAAAGTTGGTCAACGATGGCCGCCTCCACTTGCTCTCCAGTGGTGCCAAGAAGGAGGTGCAGAACTTCCTTAGCCCCTCTGGAACCAAAGCAAGGCCAGTTTTACCAGGAGGGTCATTGTCACACACTCAAATTCCTTCCCCAGCAGCTGCCTGAAGGAGAGCCTCCCTTGGAAAACCAAGCTGGACCAGAAACCCCCCGAGGCTGAAGGGGAAAGGACTCCATTGGTCCCTTTGCAACACACTACTCACCCGAGGAATTCCTGATCATAGTGGAAGTTGATAACCATCCCCAGGAGAGCGATCAGCAGCTGTGGGAAGTTCTGGTGCACAGCTGCCTTGAAGTCCTCCATCCTGAGGATGGCGTGCAACAGGCTGTTGAGATGTTGCTGGAAGAGAGAGAGGTCAAGTTACTTTATCTGCTTTCCTGCAGAATACAGGAATCCCTAGATATTACCCTGGGAAGAAGTAGCCAGAAAGCAGGTGGTTGGTCCTTACCACTTGGGTGGCAGATTCCGCCAAGGGGCTTTGGTAAATCTGCTCGGCCATGAGATGGATCAGTTGTTCTGGGTTGGCCGATGCTAGAACCTCCCTCCATACTCTCTCGCAGTCTCTGTGAATGCAAAAACAAAAGCAATGGTCAGATTCAAGTCTTCTGCTTGCTGCCATGCTCCAGAGAGAGGAAATGGCAGCAAGGGCTTTCTGAGCAAGCCCTGCAGCTTGCCAACCTCCCCCTTAGCCCAGTAGAACCTGGAGGGCTCCATACCCGAAAGGAAACTGGAGGAGATATTCAACCACTGTCGCCAGGTGGTGGTGCGACAAGATGGACAACGCGAAGACGGCCATGCTTCTGCCTTGCACTGTAGGCCCCTGGCTGATCTTATAGAAGGCCTCCAGCAGCACCTTCACCTGTCAGAGAAAAGGAGAGGGTTGCTTGGAGAGTACAAGGAAGCGGGGCTGTCTGCAGGCGGATCCCTCCATCCCTCATTGAAAGGGGGACCCTTGCCCTGTGCCACCACAGCCTCTTCCTTCCAAGGTACCACTCAGGGTCCTTGGGAGTATTGGACCCAGGCAGCTCCAGGGCGCCAGTTCCCCTATCCATTGTGGGCCAAGAGAAGAAGCTTGCCAGCCTCCTCCCAGAAAGAGGAGGATTCCCCATCCCTGAACCCATGTTTCTCAGAACCCTTGGCTGAGGTTCTTGTCCTGACATTGCCAGGCCCCTCTCAACTAACATGTGCCCTGGCCACCCAATGGCATGAGGTTGCCTCCCCTACACCAAAGCAGATAATCTTCTCTCCTACCTTTGCAGATGCCTTACCTCCACTTTTGTGCCGCCAAACTGCTTGATGAATTCTTGCAGTAAGTGGGAGATATCCAGTGGGTTGAAGCTGCTCTCGACAACCAGGTCTCTGGCCAGAAAGCACATTGCCTCCAAGAGCTGCTCCGCAGGGAGAAAGGCGCCAAAGACCTGAAGAGCAAAGAGGAAGGTCAGAGATGCCCACATGTCAAGGCTGGGGAGCAGAAAGCCCAGGTGCTGCCTCTGCAGAACCCAGAACATGTGGCTTGAGAGACAGCGACTTACCCTGGCAAGATGGTAACAATTATTCACGAACAATTCAGGAACCGGTCCTCCGGTGGATTTGAGGACCTTCTCAGCTCTGGTGATAAGTATATGGTTCCATGACGTTCGTTCCAGCATCTCTGCAAAGGAAAGCCAAAGGGTTAGTTTGGGTCTTGCTCACCCCCACCCCGTGCTGGGATACATTCTTCTAGTCTTACCTTCGTTGCGCCGCAGGATGGGCAGAAGATGGCAGAGAGCCTCTGCTGCCCGCTGCCTGCTCTCCAGGTCCGGATCCAATGCACAAAGGCAGGAAATCGCCACCAGCTGGCCAAAGGAGCATGCAGAAACTGCTACCGATGGCTGAGAAGAAACCCAGAGAAGGGACTGATGAGAGAAGCAACCCATCACCATTTTTCCTATAACATTTTTATTAAATCTTCCAAACATTCCAAAACATTTAGCATCCTCTACAGAAAAAAATCCATTTCTTTTTTACTTCCCACCCCTCTTTTCCTAATGTTTGCTTTTTTCTTCTTTTCTCAGCCATTTTACTCACTATGGCCCAGCTCTGTTCTCCAAATTGAGTATGTGCTGGGATGCCTGATTGTCCCTTGGGCACCTTGCAGGGTGGGCCTAGAAGCAGCAGCCTGAAGGCCTTGACAGCCCTGCATGGTTGCAATGCTTCCCTTCAGTAAAGCCACTTCTGAGCTGGAGAGGAGGTGGGGTTGTGGGCTTCATGCCCTCCCGGGAGGCGTGGCCAGCGCTATTTAGGGCCGGAGCGCCTGAGGATTTCCCTCTTTCTCCCAGTGCCCCAGCTGCTCCGGTTTTCCCACCCTCCCACCCTTTAGGTTTGGCTCTTTGACATTGCTATGGACTTCGGTTGGTCGCCGTCAAGGGGTCTGGTAGGAATTTTTTCCACTTGGCAAATTGGCACCAGCCATTTGGATTTTTGCCTACATCGTAGCAAATCATCACAACTTCCTCGGAATTGGCGGTTAGGCATTGGTAAGGGTATTGATATGCAGATGGGGGGGGGGGAAGAATCACCATCACCTTCCCCCATATCAAAGGGTAGTCTGGTAAAGGATTCCGGGGGGCGTTGCTCTGTCCTAAGCCTATGGAGGCCAGGGCCCAAGGCACGCCCCCGAGTGGTGACCCCGGGGGAAGCTCCTAGTTGATGTACATCGGCAGGACTCCCCCTACTGGTGGTTAACCCTTGCCGGTCTTCTAGCAATCAGGCTGAAGCCGGTTAGTCAATGCCTAAGCCAATACCGCTCAATTCCTGTAATCAATAAAGTTGTGGCCTAATTTTGCCCATTAACCTAAAATACTGGTGTCCTGTGTCTTTATTTCCGTGGGGCAGGCGGGAACTCGCCATGCAACTCACATGTTCCTGGATCTTCTGTAGGAGGGTGGAAAGATCTCGCAGCGCCTTCCTTCGGATCTTCCCACTCTTCATCGTTGCAATGACATCCGTAAATCTGTTCTTCAGCCGGTCGCTGCTGTCGCTTTCAGGAGGAAGATCAGCCGCATCCAGAGAAGCTGTGGTTGGGATGCTGAGGGGAGAGAGGAGTAGCGCTTTTGTCAAAAGGGTTTATTGCCTCCCATCCTTCAAAGACCCCAAGCACCCCCACCATAGAAATGGACCGGGTTGTTTTTTAAAGCAATTGATTATGGGGATGGGGATTAGCACAGGATTACCTTGGAGGAAGATCCTCCCCATCTTCCAGGCTGATTTCCGATATTTGATCTTCATCAAAATCAATTCCCTGTCCATGAGAAAAGAGAAACAGGAACGTCAGAATGTGAAGAATGGATCAGACCCATTCATGTTTTTGTGTTGATCAGGAAAGCACAGACGAGGTAGGCTGGGAAACAAACTGAAAATCTCTGGCCTCCCTTTCCTTAGAGACCTTATTCATCCTTCTATTCATTTAAGCCTTCCGTTAAGAGTCTGGGTGTAATCTTTGACGCCTCCCTTTCTATGGAGGCGCAAGTTACAGCAACAGCCAAGGCGACATTTTTCCACCTTCGCCTCATCAAGCAGTTGGTCCCTTACCTTTCCCGCCCCAACCTGGCCACAGTGATCCATGCGATGGTCACCTCCAGGCTTGACTACTGTAATTCGCTCTACCCGGGGCTGCCCTTGAAGCTGTCCCAGAAACTCCAGCGGGTGCAGAATGCTGCAGCGAGGCTCCTCACGGGGTCTCTGCCATGGGAGCATATTCACCCAGTGCTTTTCCAGCTGCACTGGCTCCCGGTGGAGTACAGGGTCAGATTTAAGGTGCTGCTTTTGACCTTTAAAGCCCTTCACGGCCTAGGACCCTCCTACCTACGGGACCGCCTCTCCTGGTATGCGCCCTGGAGGACCTCAAGCAACACCCTAAATAGCAACACCCTAGAGGTCCTGGGCCCTAAGGAAGTTAGATTAGCCTCAACCAGAGCCAGGGCCTTCTCAACACTGGCTCCGGCCTGGTGGAACGCTCTGTCTCATGAGACCAGGGCCCTGCAGGATCTGATCTCTTTCCGCAGGGCCTGTAAGACAGAGTTGTTCCGCCTGTCCTTTGGCTTAGAATCAGTTTGATTCCCTCCCCCTCTTTCTATTTCCTTTTCCCTCCTGTGAAGAGGCTGCATCCTAATGCTTTAATATTGTATCTTAATCTTTTAAATTGTATTTTAATCAACTTTTTATTATTATTGGTTGTTAGCCACCCTGAGCCTGGTCTTGGCTGGGGAGGGCGGGGTATAAATAAATTATTATTATTATTATTATTATTATTATTATTATTATTATTATTATTTAGAGCATTTGTACCCCTCTCTTAAGCCAAAAAGGCTCCAAGAGAGCCTTCCATGAAATCAAATGCAAGAAACTCCCTAATGGCAGACTTCTATTGTAAGAAACAATCTGACCAACAGAACACACAAGGAAAGGGGGCAAGGAGGGCAGAGGAAAAGACAACTCACAAGCTCAGGCCCCAGGGTCTAGAATGCTGTTGTCATCTCTCCCACTGAGGCAGCCTGCTGAAATGGCTGCCGCCAGATGACAGTTGGGGGAGAGGAGACCTGAGGGAGCTGGCCTGTCTCAGCAGAGCCCATGGTGCTGTTTCTCATCCGTCCTTCCTCCAGGAGCAGAGCTCCGCCAGGGCTCAACCCTTTCTTTGACTTTGGATAGCTCTTTGCCTAACTTGGTGATACCATTAATCTAGGTTCCAGATGCCGATGATGCAGTAATTCTATCTAGAACCCCCATTGGACTCAAAAGAGCAGTAAGAAAGCTCGCAGCATACTGTGAATCTGAATGTCTCAAAATGAACTATCAAAAGACCAAGATACTCGCTTTTGGGGGGAAACCAAAGCTTAGAAGCTGGGAATTCCAAGGCAATAAATTAGAACAAGTCACAAACTACAAGTATCTAGGAACGGTGGTACAGGCCTCAGGAACCAACAAACTGCACATAAACTCCACCGGGAGTTCAGCGGAAAAAACCACAAATTGTATCCTTAAATTCTTCAGAGCACAAGGGGGCTTCTTCGTCCCCGCAGCTCTAAAATTATACAAGGCCAGAACTTTGGCACAACTCCTCTATGGTTCCTTCTTGGGCCCACCTTCCTCTGCTTTCTCACCCCTTGAGCGAGTTCAATCTAGACTTCTTAGAGCTCTCCTCCAAGTCCCCAGATGTGTCTCAAACGCATGGATTGGATTGGAAACGGGGATGATGAGAGTGGAGGCTAGCATCTACCTAACATCAATCTACAAATGGCTGACATTGAATCTGCTCCCCCGAGGGATAGCCCCTTTGATCCTCTGTGACCAATTCCAGTCGGGTTGGCAGACTGCAGTCCTGAACACCCCCCGGAAACTGGATTTTGCCCCTCAAGCCCTTCTAAGTCTGGGCTTAGGCCAGGCAAAAGCCACGGTCAGGCAAAGAATATTAGATACCGAGAGACAGCAGGACTGTGCAAGGTGCCCCGACTATAGAATTGGAGAAATCGAGAGATATATAGCCGCACCGGCAGCATATCTCTTCTTTCTCATATCTAGGGATGCAAGAAGGGCCTTTACACTCGTCAGAAGCTCGGCTCTTCCCTCGCCGGTCCTGGATGGAGACTTTAGAAGGGTATGCTCAGAGACTTTGCACCTGTCCATTGGGAGAGATAGGAAGCCCAGAACACTTGTTCTTTGTTGTTGTTGTTCAGTCGTTTAGTCGTATCCGACTCTTCGTGACCCCCTCGACCAGAGCACGCCAGGCACTCCTATCTTCCACTGCCTCCCGCAGTTTGGTCAGACTCATGTTCGTAGCTTCGATAACACTGTCCAACCATTTTGTCCTCTGTCGTCCCCTTTGCCTTGTGCCCTCAATCTTTCCCAACATCAGGGTCTTTTCCAGGGAGTCTTCTCTTCTCATGAGGTGGCCAAAGTCTTGGAGCCTCAGCTTCAGGATCTGTCCTTCCAGTGAGCACTCAGGGCTGATTTCCTGAAGAATGGATTGGTTTGATCTTCTTGCAATCCATGGGACTCTCAAGAGTCTCCTCCAGCACCATAATTCAAAAGCATTAATTCTTCGGCAATCAGCCTTCTTTATGGTCCAGCTCTCACTTCCATACATCACTAGGGGTAAAACCATAGCTTTAACTATACGGACCTTTGTTGGCAAGGTGATGTCTCTGTTTTTTAAGATGCTGTCTAGGTTTACCATCGCCTTTCTCCCAAGAAGCAGACGTCTTTTAATTTCATGACTGCTGTCACCATCTGCAGTGATCATGGAGCCCAAGAAAGTAAAATGTCTCACTGCCTCCATTTCTTCCCCTTCTATTTGCCAGGAGGTGATGGGCCCAGTGGCCATGATCTTCGTTTTTTTGATGTTGAGCTTCAGACCATATTTTGCGCTCTCCCCTTTCACCCTCATTAAAAGGTTCTTTAATTCCTCTTCACTTTCTGCCATCAAGGTTGTGTGATCTGTATATCTGAGGTTGTTGATATTTCTTCCGGCGATCTTAATTCCGGCTTGGGATTCATCCAGCCCAGCCTTTCGCATGATGAATTCTGCATATAAGTTAAATAAGCAGGGAGATAATATACAGCCTTGCCGTACTCCTTTCCCAATTTTGAACCAATCAGTTGTTCCATATCCAGTTCTAACTGTAGCTTCTTGTCCCGCATAGAGATTTCTCAGGAGACAGATGAGGTGATCAGGCACTCCCATTTCTTTAAGAACTTGCCATAGTTTGCTGTGATCAACACAGTCAAAGGCTTTTGCATAGTCAATGAAGCAGAAGTAGATGTCTTTCTGGAACTCTCTAGCTTTCTCCATAATCCAGCACATGTTTGCAATTTGGTCTCTGGTTCCTCTGCCCCTTCGAAATCCAGCTTGCACTTCTGGGAGTTCTCGGTCCACATACTGCCTAAGCCTGCCTTGTAGAATTTTAAGCATAACCTTGCTAGCATGTGAAATGAGTGCAATTCTGCGGTAGTTGGAGCATTCTTTGGCATTGCCCTTCTTTGGGGTTGGGATGTAGACTGATCTTCTCCAATCCTCTGGCCACTGCTGAGTTTTCCAAATTTGCTGGCATATTGAGTGTAGCACCTTAACAGCATCATCTTTTAAAATTTTAAATAGTTCAGCTGGAATATCATCACTTCCACTGGCCTTGTTATTAGCAGTGCCTTCTAAGGCCCATTTGACTTCACTTTCCAGGATGTCTGGCTCAAGGTCAGCAACCACACTACCTGGGGGTGTACGAGACATCCATTTCTTTCTGGTATAGTTCCTCTGTGTATTCTTGCCACCTCTTCTTGATGTCTTCTGCTTCTGTTAGGTCCTTTTCACTTTTGTCTTTTATTATGGTAATCTTTGTACAAAATGTTCCTTTCATATCTCCAATTTTCTTGAACAGATCTCTGGTTTTCCCCATTCTATTGTTTTCCTCTATTTCTTTACATTGCTCGTTTAAGAAGGCCTTCTTGTCTCTCCTTGCTATTTTTTGGAAACCTGCATTCAATTTCCTGTATCTTTCACTATCTCCCTCACATTTTGCTTGCCTTCTCTCCCCCGCTATTTGTAAGGCCTCGTTGGACAGCCACTTTGCTTTCTTGCATTTCCTTTTCATTGGGATGGTTTTAGTTGCTGCCTCCTGTATAATGTTACGAGCCTCCATCCATAGTTCTTCAGGCACTCTGTCCAGCAAATCTAAATCCTTAAATCCTTAAATCCTTAAACCTGTTCCTCACTTCCACTGTGTATTCATAAGGGATTTGACTTAGATTGTATCTTACCGGCCCAGTGGTTTTTCCTACTTTCTTCAGTTTAAGCTTGAATTTTGCTATAAGAAGCTAATGATCTGAGCCACAGTCAGCTCCAGGTCTTGTTTTTGCTGACTGTATAGAGCTTCTCCATCTTTGGCTGCAGAGAATATAATCAATCTGATTTCGATGCTGCCCATCTGCTGATGTCCATGTGTAGAGTCGTCTCTTGTGTTGTTGGAAAAGAGTGTTTGTGATGACCAGCTTGTTCTCTTGACAGAACTCTATTAGCCTTTGCCCTGCTTCGTTTTGAACTCCAAGGCCAAACTTGCCAGTTGTTCCTTTTATCTCTTGACTCCCTACTTTAGCATTCCAATCCCCTATAATGAGAAGAACATCCTTCTTTGGTGTCATTTCTATAAGGTGTTGTAAGTCTTCATAGAATTGGTCAATTTCAGTTTCTTCAGCACCGGTGGTTGGTGCATAAACCTGGATTACTGTGATGTTAAAAGGTCTGCCTTGGATTCGTATCGAGATCATTCTATCATTTTTGAGATTGCATCCCAGTTGACTATGAGGGCCACTCCATTTCTTTTACGGGATTCTTGCCCACAGTAGTAGATATGATGGTCATTTGAACTGAATTCGCCCATTCTTGTCCATTTTAGTTCACTGATGCCCAGGATGTCAATATTTATTCTTTCTATCTCATTTTTGACCACATCCAGCTTACCCAGGTTCATGGCTCTTACATTCCAGGTTCCTATGCAATATTTTTCTTTACAGCATTGGGCTTTCCTTTCGCTTCCAGGCATATCCGCAACTGAGGGTCCTTTCGGCTTTGGCCCAGCCGCTTCATCAGCTCTGAATCTCCTTGTACTTGTCCTCCGCTCTTCCTCAGTAGCATGTTGGACGCCTTCCAGCGTCATAACTTTTATATGCCTGTTGTCTTTGTCCATGGAGTTTTCTTGGCAGGAATACTGGAGTGGCTTGCCGGTTCCTGCTCCAGGTGGATCACGTTTGGTCAAAACTCTCCACTATGACCTGTCCATCTTGGGTGCCCTGCTCGGCATAGTTCATAGCTTCTCTGAGTTATTCAAGCCCCTTCACCACGGCAAGGCAGTGATCCATGAAGGGGACTTGTTCTTTAGATGTCCCTTTTATGAAGAGGCACGTAGTAAGATCATGGATCCCCTACTGGTGAGGTTCACCGACCTCCCGCAAAAGCAAAAATTTGACCTTTTGCTGTTAGGCAAAGAGCAGAAGATGACCTGGATGGTCGCCCGATTCTGTGTACAGATCAGTAGGCGCAGACCATCGCCCAACTCAAAATAGTCCGGCATGAAAAGCCCTGACTCTGAGTCAACTCCCTGGGATAGTTTATTGTTGTACATTTGTAGTGAAGTTAAGGATTTCAAACTTTGGTCAAGAAAGGAGCAGATTTTGGTGGGTAATCAAAAAGCCACAAGAGTTATGGGAAAGAGGTCTGTTGCTTTAACCCTGCAGACCGACAATCTCCAAATATGTAAATTGTTATCTTAGGAAGGAAGTTCTCTAGTTTGATTTGGGGGCTTGACACCTGGGGCTCCAGCTATTCACACCCACCTAGTGTTGTTATCAGTCTTTTAATTACCTGGGAATAAAGATTCTAAGAATGGCTGAGAAAGTGCGCTCTGCAACCTGCGATTTGCCCGGCTGTTTAGCTACCACCTTGCTGGCAGCCTCCTGTGTCTCTTTGTAATGGAGATTCTTGCTGACTTTGTAATGCGGATCTACTGAAGGACTTTGAAACTATCCTATCTCTGTCTTTGTTCTTAGAAGTGAGTATCTTAGTTAGCTATACTAAACAATGTTTTTATTTTATCTGCCTGCAAGATACAAAAGATGTGCCTGCTTTTTAAGCATGTTAACTTTGTGTTTTTTTAATATTTTTTTAAAAAAATAAACTTTCTTTTTTCTTATGTGCCAATCTAAGGGAAAATCTAAGTCCAACGCCTGACTACTTGGTTACGCTATACCTGATGAATTTCTGTCTGCAAGTTTGTGGAAGCAGCTTGTGGAGGGTAAGGGCAGGTGAGGGAGGGGCGAGTGGCCAGAGCCCCTTTACTACATGGTAGCAGCGGTGGGATGGAACTTCCCTGCAGAAAGGCACTTTGATTTTAAATTGACACGAATCTTTTGTGTACTACAGGCGTTTTATTTTTTTTGGATAGAGATAGTCAGGAATTATGGAAGCCGGGGCTTCCCAGGAATACACTTTGCATACTGTGGACGAATGAAGAAGGCAGTTCCCTTCCTTTGGAGACAACGCCCCCCAACCTCCAAGTCCCAGAGCGGAATCCGCCTCCTGGTTTTGGGGAGATCCCGAGTCGGAGAGAGAGCTGGTGGACGCCAGCGAATTAAGAACTGTTTGGAAGGGTGGGTAAGAGTCCTGCAACTTGGAGAGAATTGGGGGGGGGGGTGCCAGTTAACCAACCCTTGTCTCCTCGTGAGGAAGTGGAAGCTAGGATGGCCTCCACGTGTCCTAGAGGGAGCTATCTTGTTTATGTAGAGCCCAAAGAGATGGAGTTTTCAGAGGGTGATGCGGTTGAGTGGGTGCAAAACCCAGGCCAAGGTGGATACCGGTGCCGTGATAAGTTTCCAAAGATGGGCCAGTCCATTCTTATGGGGCCGAGAGTCAGCCGGATGGCTTATGAGTATTAAGATCTGCGGCAGCAGCTGCAAGAATGTCTGTGGGAGACTACCGTCGAGAGCGTCCATCGCGCGACATTCGCAGAACAGTGAGACGGCGTTCGCCTAGCCCGGGATGGGTCTACTCGCCAGTAAGAGCTTGGGAAACTCGTGGAGCAGTGCGACAGTACGCAGCAGAGGAGGAGGAGGAATTTCTCCCTAGACCCTCGCATGGATACGCGGCGGCGGAACACCTGCGTCCGGAGGGACAAGCGTCTCAACATCCTGTTCCAAGGTATGACGACAGTCACGAGGAGCCACGAGGAGAAAATCGCAGACAGGCTCCTCCAGGGCTAACTTTGAGCAACCTTAACTGGAGGGCATTTCTGAAATATCAGGGGCCCCCCCCCACTGATGTTCTGAGTTATCTGACTCTTTTTGAAGTAACCTGCCGAGATATGGGGGTGGCCCTGAAAATGTACATGCCTATTTTGCGCTCGCTAATTTGTGGAGACCGAGTCGAATTGATGGGCCATCTCCCCTCATCCCAAATCAATGACTATGAGCGCTTAAAAAAATTAGTCATGCAAAGGCATGGACTTCATCCTGAGAACTATCGGAGGGCTTTCCGAAAAGGGGGTAAGTCTGGTCCCTCAGACAGCATTGCTGTGTATTCTGAGAAAATGGCCCAGAACTTTGAACTGTGGCTTTCAGCCGAAGATGTGTGTGGCTTTAAAGAACTTAGGCAGCTGATGCTAATAGAACAACTTATGCACCACCTGTCTCCAGAAATTGCGAGTTTGGTTGCTGACCAAAGTCCACGATCTTTACAGGAGGCCACAGAATTCGCAGAATCTTTTAGACTAAATCGTTCTCATCTGGCCAACAGGGGACTGTCTGGTGGGTACAGACTGGCAGCTTCAGCTTCTGGCGGGAGGTCCGTTAAAGATCAAAGCAGGGGTCCCCCTACTCCTGCAAAAGACTCCTCTATGGCAGGTGGGGAACGTGCTAAATTGTCTCCGAGGGCATGTAAAAGCAGTTTGCCCCCAATTAAGTGAAAAGAAGCCTCCCGTTTTGACTTTGACTCCTGCGGTGTGCATGATCCAGCCACAGGAGGAGGAAGATTGGGAAGCGGAACAGCAAAAATCAGGAACTGAGGAAAGCCCGGTCCCCGGAGTGAAGGGTGGGGCAGCTCCTGATGCTATAGCTTCCAAACCAGCTGTAGCCACTTCAAGTGCAGTTACTGTGGGACCTGTGAGTACTGGAGCTGGTCCAAGTGTGCCTCATTTGAAGTGGGCTAATTCGAAGCTTACAGCCCCCATTGAGATCAACGGAATTGCTGCGAACTCTTTCTGAGACACTGGGTCTGACATTACCAGTGTGTCCAGAGATTTGGTTTTGCCCATACAGATGCAGGCTAAACCCTTAAAGATTAGCCCTTATGGTGTGAATGAGATTTTTCAACCTACTGCCATTGTTCCAGTATCGTATAAGGGGTACTATGGAAACCACCTAATTATAGTACATGATCCTGAAGTGTGCAAAAGTACTGTCCTGGTGGGGAACAATTTGGGATTTAAGGTTTACCAACAACAACTTGCGGTGAACTCTTTTTCCATCAAGGTCTTACCCACCCAGGTACAGGGGATGGGAAACTGGGGAACAACACCTCAAGGCTTGAGGACTGAGGGAAGCCTTATCCCAGATGGGAGGGGTGAAGGTTGGGCGCCTGATGCTATAACTCCCAAAACCACTGGAACTGCTGTGACTGCTGTTCCTGAGAAATCGGTTGGGAAGAGGGTTGGCTAATACGCACTGCCACCCCTGGTGTTAACTGGCCCACCTCAGCGTCTAGCACACCTCCCAGGGTTCACCTTCATCAAATTGTTGTGCCTTCCTTTTGAAGCATAGACTCTGATATTGTGACTCTGCCAAAAGACTTAGTTTTGTCCCAGCTGAACCGGTCCGATTTTCAGAAGAGTAATCCTAGTGGTGGAAATTTAATTCCCCAATCTGCAACTGTTGATTCAGTTCCCTCCCAGGATTTTATGGGGGATCCCTTTGTTCCAGTCCCTGAACCCCATGTTTGTGCAAACCTTACTTTGGGGGAAGGGGTTTTGAAATCTACAGTTCCCTGTGACGCAGACTGTGAAAGATGGAAGCGGCGTGTCCTGTCAGCCAAAAGCTGAGAGGCAAGAAGAGAAAGGGGGGCCAGCTCAGCCCAGCCAAGCCACTGTGGAGAGTTTTGAGTCCTCTGCCATGGTGGGAGATTTGGCCGCGTTTGAAGTAAAGCGGAGATTTGGTCACTCTCTCCTAGGTCATTTAGAAACTGCAGAAAAGTCTCTTTGCACAATAGAGTTTACCCCTTTTGTGCCTGAAAAACAGTTTTTCTATCCACAGCTCAAGGACTATAAAGACCCAGTCGATATGTTTATTGTTTTTCAAAAAATGTTTTGTAATGCAAATGTTTGTGTGGAGAAGAAATGGGATTTGGTGGGTCTTTTACGGAACTTTAGTCCTAGGAAACAGTGTGGTTATGTTATGAGTAAAAGTGTTTTCAGGTTTGATTGGGATTCCATCCCACCCCACCTCTATGTTCAAAATCTGTTAGGAATTTTGGTTGAGATTTACTCAAGGAGCCCAGAGTTTGTGTCAGACCAGCCAGGTTTTGGCAAGCTCCTAGAAAATCCTTTGTCCATGCTCAGAGGGAGACGGGAGGGATTGGAAGAAGTTGAGTTAATTTTTTTCTAAGTCATGGCCAGAACACCTTAAGCATGTGCAGAGAGCTTTGGCCTGATTGCAAGATGCAAACCTGACCGTTAAAATGTATAAATGTCAGTTTGCTCAAGGAGAAGTAAGTGATTTCGGATTCAGATTGGGCTTGGGAAACATCAAATCCCTGGGAGCAGAAATCCAGTGTGTACTGGAATGGCTCTTACACCAATTCAAGCGAGCCGCTGAGTTGTTAACACAAGCCCTAGTAAGTTTGTGGGTGATTCTAGCCCCTGACCAGCAGCGTTCTTTTGAAATGCAAACCAATGCCAGTCAAATAGGATTAGGAGAAACTTTGTTCCAACGGGACAATGAGAGAAATTGGCAACCTGAGGTGCACCTGAGCAAAGAATTGTTGCCCTGAGAGAAAAACCATCCCACTGCTGAACAAAAAGGTCTTTCTGATCTGGAAATAGTGACTCAAGGTTTTGAGAAAGGAGACTGGGCTGTAACTTTAAATCTTACCAGTCTCCCTCCTAAGCAAGTCGTTTACTGGCCTGGCCTTAGTACATCTGAGGCCAAGCTACCGGTAAGTCCTGTGCTTTATCAAGAGAAATACCAAAAGGTGCCTAATTCTTTTAGAGAACATCATGCTAATACTGTGAAAATGTATGTGGAACTTGAATTTTCTTTGTTAACTCCTTTTGGAAGTCGGACACAGGTAGCCTTTGTGCACTTAGACTTCTTAGAAGGGTACAAACAGGCTAAAGGTACTTTTGATGTGTTATCCTTGTCTATCCTGTCCAGAACATCGGCTAGGAAGTTTTTTTGTTATTTCACAGCTTTTTTACTGTGCCTGCGGTATTGACCCACGATGAGTTATTTGTGCAACCCCCCTAGTTTTGGGAAGATCAGTTTGAGTGTGCTGCTAGTGATTTTTTTCTTTAAAAGGCTGCTTACCCCACTCAAGCTGAAAATGTTTACATCACTTTGTACATACTTAGTTTTGATGAAATTTAGGGACTTAACCCTGTAATTTCATCTTAGAGGGGAGGGTGTAGTGAAGTTAAGGATTTCAAACTTTGGTCAAGAAAAGAGCGGATTTTGGTGGGTAATCAAAAAGCCACAAGAGTTATGGGAAAGAGGTCTGTTGCTTTAACCCTGCAGACCGACAGTCTCCAAATGTGTAAATTGTTATCTTAGGAAGGAAGTTCTCTAGTTTGATTTGGGGGCTTGACACCTGGGGCTCCAGCTATTCACACCCACCTAGTGTTGTTATCAGTCTTTTAATTACCTGGGAATAAAGATCCTAAGAATGGCTGAGAAAGTGCGCTCTGCAACCTGTGATTTGCCAGGCTGTTAGCGTACCACCTTGCTGGCAGCCGTCCTGTGTCTCTTTGTAATGGAGATTCCTTTCTTAAGAAACTGAAAAGAGGGATTTTTATTTATTTTTCTTTTTCTTTTACTTTATTATGTTAAATTTTGGTTTTTGTATTTTTTGTGCTTTTTTATTTTTCTGTTTATTGTTCTGTAACCTTTTTCTGTTAAAATCTAATAAAATATCATTAAAAAAAAAGTAATGGAGATTCCTGGATCTACTGAAGGACTTTGAAAGTATCCTATCTCTGTCTTTGTTCTTAGAAGTGAGTATCTTAGTTAGCTATACTAAACAATGTTTTTATTTTATCTGCCTGCAAGATACAAAAGATGTGCCTGCTTTTTAAGCATGTTAACTTTGTGGTTTTTTAAATAAATTTTTAAAAAAGAAACTTTCTTTTGTCTTATGTGCCAATCTGAGGGGAAATCTAAGTCCAACGCCTGACTACTTGGTTACGCTATACCTGATGAATTTCTGCCTGCAAGTTTGTGGAAGCAGCTTGCAGAGTGGGGCAACCGGTAACAAAGGAGCATAGTCTTCTCCCTTGGACTGTGGCTCCTGGTGCCCTGAGACGGAGTGGTGGCAGCATAACCATTTCTGTTGCGTTTTGTTTTGTCAAAAAGTAAATGGCTGCCGGCCTCTGTTCCAGAAACCTGACCCAGCTGGAGGGGAAGGGCAGGTGAGGGAGGGGCGAGTGGCCGGAGCCCCTTTACTACAACAAATTATTTCTAAATTTATTGTTGTACATTTTTTAATTGTCTGTTTTAACCATATTTGCGCAGCAGTTTCTAATGTTGTGAGTGCCCTCTATTTCAGAGGCTTCTACTCTGCAGCCTCTTATAGTTGTTTTAACTGCGAGTTTTTAAGTTCTTATGCTCTTACAGTTGTTTTAACTGCGTGTCTTTGTTTTTTAGTTCTTATCTGTTTTAATTATCAGTTTTTATCCATCCATTATCCATGTTTAATCTTGTATTTTATTCAGATGTTTTATCCTATGCCTGTTTCTTGGTCCTCATTTGCTCTAACAATTATCGGTTAAAAAAAAAAATCCTAACTGCTACTTTATTTATATGATCTTTCTTTTTTTATCCTGGTCTGTGGCCATAATAATAATAATTTTTATTTATATCCCACCCTCCCTAACAACAATAAAACAGTACAACACAACACTCTAAAATCATTCATTATAAAATTAATTCGAATCAATCCACTGGCAACCATTGGGCCAGAGCTCATAGAGCTAATAAGGTCCATACAAGTAGGTTCCAGAGTTATGTCCCCTGGCCATGGCAACCTGCACTGACCTCCAGGAGTCTGCGGGACGCCATCCTCAGGCCACCTCCTCCAACCTCGGGATGCTGAGGGACCTCAAACGCTCACAAGCTCCGTTGCTAGGCAACGGCAGTTGAGAAGATGGAATTCCCGGCCTCAGTGCCAAGGCTCTAGGAGAGTCTAGTGGTTAGAACAATGTTAATGCCATGCAACGCTAGGGTGATATATATATATTCTTTGAAATGTACAGTTTAATACTTTTTCTATTATTTGTATCCTGCAGACTCTTGTTGTCTCCTAAAGAAGCTGACAGGATTGCTCCCCTGTACTTATGTGTTTGCCGTGTACATTTATGAACGTTTATTTTATATTTGGGGCCTTTGAATTCTTAACTCTGAACTCTGGATTAATAACATTTTAGGAATCTTCCAGAACGGCTAAGTCTATTGCTGGGAAGGACTCAGCGACCCCGGTCTATTTTTGGAGAGAGGGTGGTATGGGGTTGGGGGCAGGTGAGATGGAGCTGCTTGGCAGTGGGTGTGTTATATGCAGAAAGCGTACGCTTCAATTCCCATGACCCACCTCCTTTAAGTTACTGGTTTCTTGGGGTTGGGGCTAAATCCATGATGGGTCAGAGAAAAATGAGCAGAGGCAGGAACCAGTCAAAGCAAGGCAGATCTTAATTTTACTGTTGAGACAGAGTTTCTCACCTTACATGTTGCATGGAGGTGAGGAACCAAGACAAGTGTGTGTAAGAACTTTTAAAGATAATAATAATTTATTTTTTATACCCCCCCCCTCAATCTAGCTGGGTTTCCCTTAGCCCCAGAGGTTTTGGACTTTTTTGAGTCCACGGCTCCCTTGACCAACTACATTCTTTCTGTGAGGCTCAGGGGCCCAGCTATGTCACCCCTTGCCAGCAGAGCTGGCAGCCTCTCGTCCTTTTTTCTGATTCCTTCCTTTGTGGAGTGTTCCTTCTTCTCCTCTCCCCTCTCCTTCAGAGTCCTCTGGACAGCCACAGCTGCCGCTCCTTCCCTAAAGAGAGGTACCTCCTCATGCTGCCCCACAGGGGCCTGGGAAGTACCCCCTGGCCAGCTCCAGAGGCACCGGTCGCCTGGGGAGCTTGTAGCCAGGGATGCTGCAACAAACAGCTGTGCAAACCTTTGGGAGGCAGAGATGCAAGAAGGCATTGGGGGGAGGGAGAGGGACAGAGGCCAGTGTTGCTCCCAGCACCCTTGACCATCATTCAAGGCACCAAAGGGTGCCACAGCACCCTGGTTGAAAACCACTGCCTACCCAACAAGCATCATACATGCATCACAGAAAGAGGCAGTCTTGTCTCCTGGCTTGTCTCTTGTCATGATACCTGACAATGTTTGCTGGTTGCCCTTTCCTGACCAGTCTGAGCCTTTCCCTTGAAATGGTAAATACCTCAGTTCTTGAATCCATTGTCACAGATCTACCCCTATTTATGTGAGAGGCTTATAGTTTTGCAGGATTTGTAAGTGAAAAGAACTATTGGGAGAGGTTTTTCCTTCAACTGCAGAGTAAATATCTGGGGTCATTAAGAGGGTTTTAGGATTGCTCTGTGAACTCCAAGGGGCCTTTTTTTTCAGGCAATATTTTATAATTTTTGAATGGTGAAGGATTGTTTTTTTCTCTAGGGTGCGTGTCTGCTATGTGTGCACCTTAAGATTTGTGTAACACTCATGCCAACTTCAGTTGCCCAGCGCCTGCAAGCCCCCTACTGTGACATCACAGAATGCTTGCAGCTGTGTGTTTTTTAAACCACACCAGCCACTGCTCACCAGGAGCAGAACTGAGCAGCTTCTGTGAGTGAAGTGAAGAGCTGTTTCTCGGAAGAGGAAGCCCTGGGAGAGACTAGGGTTCAAATACCTCCTTACTCAGCTATGCAGCTCACTGGGTGACCTGGGGCAGGTTGTCATCTTGAGCTCCTTGGAGTAGGATATCAATGCAGACGCCCTCAGAAGGTGGTGGACTCTTCTTCTTTGGAGGTTTTTTATACACAGAGGTTGGGTGGCCATTTGCAAGGGATTCTTGAATTGGATTCCTGCTTTGCAGGCAATTGGACTAGATGCACCTTGGGGTTCTTTCCAAATTTACAATTCTATGATTTTGTTTAAGTGTCATTTTATTGATTAGATAGGAAACCCCTTCGAGACTGCTCTGAGATGCCAGGTTGGATATAAGCACCATAAATGAGAAAAGAGAGAGACATGTCGGCCTGTGAATGACCCCAGGCAGCTGGCAGAAGGACTCGGACATAGAGGCAGAGGGAACCTGGAGGCTTCAGGACGAAGTTGCTGTTAAGCACTGTGTAGGAATGAAAATCACGGGAGACGAGTAGTAGGTGTCATGTGAGAGGCGTCTGTCCAGGGCAAGCCCCGGGAACTCTCTTTTATTGATTATTACAAACATTGCCACAGGTGTGCTTGTGGCTGATTGGTTGATACAAACACAAAGCAACTGTTGATACAAACACAAAGCAACTTGTTGCTGATTGGTTAACATAAGTACAAGGCGGGAGTTACATATAAACTTTAATCACCAATAGATTAAAGGCTGGGAAACGGGCCTGGAACTTAGACAGGCATGAAACCTCCTAATTAAATTATAACTAAAGATTGATATAGCATGACTAAAACAATTACTAATGATTGATCATAACATGAAAGAATATAACAATCGAGTTCCGTAGATGTGGTCAGCTATGCATTGAGAACAGGTCATCATGAACTTAAGATGAACTGAGCAAGGAGGGAATGTCTTGGTGTTTGGAACAGATTCGTACAGTGTGTGCAGAAGCAGAGAAAAGCTTATGAGTGAGACTTCCCAGAATGCCAGAGGAAAGAAGCAAGAAGCAAGACTTCCCATAATGCCGCAGTTATGTGCAGGAACAGAATTTCCCTTCATCTCCCCCTTTTTTCTTATATGCGAGGCATTCTGGGTGAATAAGACAAAAGTATTTCGGGACACGTGGTTTGCCAGCGCATGCCTAAAATACGTTCGCCAGGGAGGATGGGCCAAAAAATACTACGAGATACGTGGTTTGCCAACGCATGCTCAAAATAAATCTGCCCATATCTCCCCTTTAATTTAGTGTTGGTGTTGCCATTTCGCAAAGTAAGCAGCAAGGATTTTATTGGGTGGCTGAGGGGGAGAGAGAAACCAAGAGAAAAGACTTATGAGGCCAGGAATGCATTGGAGGAAGCAGCATAGTAAAATCAATATACAAATTATGACAAAAGCATATTGAAAGAGATTACGAAGCCAAGTAAGGTTTGGCAGCCAAGCGGTAAGCCACTGGGTGAAAGAATCCCAGAAAGCAGGAAATCCAACATCCTGTTTGATGTGTGAGATTTTGCAAATGAGAGATTTGTTTTTGAATAGCCTTAGAATTGTCAGTGATATTAAAGCAGCACATGTTATCCACTTGTTCGCATCCGTAGTGATGAAGCATCAATAGATAATCGATAGCAGCGCGGTTCTGTAGGAGACCATGCTGGAGTTCACTCTGCTCTTTGTTCAAAAGGTGAAGGGCTTGTGAGGTAAAGTTCAGAGCTTTTGCTGCAGAGCAAGCTAAAGAATTAATATTCCTGCTGTTCCATACAGCCAGTCCAGGGACTCCTAAGAGAGGGACAGCTAGAGAAATATATTCAGATCTGCTAGGGAGAGAGACAGAATCGTCACAATCATTACTCAATTCTACAGAGCGTTGATATCGAGAGCGGGATAAATGATGCTTTTTGGGTAAAATGATGGACAAACAGCTTAAACAGCAGGGTGTACCATGGCTAATGTTCGCAGGAATATAATTAAACGTATAGCCTGGACACGACCAGAACCAGCCTTCAGGCAGTTCTGTATATTTATATATATATATGAAATATTTACATAATCAGAGCAATTGAAATTAGTCTTGCCCATTTTCACACAGTTGGCTTTTGTACAATTCACCATACGGGCACAAGTAATATTATAAGATGCCACGTACGGGGTTGATAAATCAATGGCCAACGATGGGCGGCGGCGCACTTGGTTACCCCAGAGTTGGTAACCGGCATAACCAAGGGTGCGGAGAGAATCATTTTGGGGTAGGGATGAGAACCACCAAGTGTCATTTTGTATATCAAAGGGATCATGACAAACAGGGATAAGGCAAGAACCAAGGATTTCACCAATGGATACCTGCTGGGTGAGGCAGAAAGAAGAAACATTAAGGGTTTTTGCAAAAGATTCCCACACATTTATTGGTGTGGAATCACCGCTGTTAGGAGCGGAAGCAGAGAGGGGCAAAACCAAAACACTTAAAATGAGCACTATCATGGAATTTATATTAAGGCATGAAATGAGGCACAGAAGCAAATTATCATTTCCCACTTTTCTTTTCTTTTTGACGAAGATTGGGGTATTATCCGTCAGGGGGTCTGCATTGTTTAGCAAAATGACCTGGGCGCTTACAATTAAAACAGTTACCAGTTGGCTTATTGCCAGCCTGGATGGCGCCGGCAAGCAAGGGCATCGCATGGCTCTGGCTTCCAATTTCTGCACAGGCTTGAATCATATCCGCCAGATCGAATTTAGGACGATTAATGATTGACTGCAAAGCCTTCTTACAGTCGGTGTTTGCATTTTCAAAAGCCAATTTTTTCATCAATTCATTCTGGGCTGTAGTATTATCAACCTGCCGAATGACTGCTTTTTTCAATCTATCTATAAATTGATGGTAGGGCTCCGAATGTTCTTGCTTAATACTAACAAAAGAGCTCAGGGGTTGCCCTGAGACAGGGACTTTCCTAAAGGCGCGCTGTACACAGGTCGCAGTGCGACTAAAATGGACAGGTGTCAGCGTTGCCTGGGCTGTTATATTATCAAACAGGCCAGCACCATAAAGTTCATTGGCTGTATGCTGCGGATCAGACAGGGCTACAGCACCATGCTTAAATTCACTGTCAAAAACTACATACTGCGCTGGAGACAAAAGCATGCGCATCAAATCTTTCCAATCTTGGGGTAGCATTGTGTAACCAGTTGCTATCCCCTCCAGCATCCCTGTCACATAAGAGGATTTTAAGCCAGAATCAGCAATGGCTCTCCTTAGTTCTCTCATAACAGAATAAGGAAGTGTCTCATACAACACCTGTTGTTGAGCAGTTCCTTGGTTTGTATAAGAGATAGGGAAAGCAGATGGTAATTCCCCAGCCCACTCAGATTCATCCTCTAAGGACAGGAGCCCTTTCTGCCTTGCCTGAGAAAGTGTGGCACGCACAGCTCCAGTAGGAGCAGGCAAAGGAGGGAGGGAAGGGGGGATGGGGGGTGGAAGCAGGCTGAGACGGTTGAGAGGCAGGGAGGGGTTGGCTGGGCTGCGAAGGAGAAGGAGGCAAAAGCCTTGGATGGGGGGGGGATTGTCTGCTACAGCCAGAAGAGCAGGGGCCGAAGGAGATGCCTGGGGTCCAAATTTAGCAACGGCCTCTGCACATTTCTGCCAGGTGAGCAGACAATGAATCGGAGCCCTCGGTTCTGCAAAGAGGGTCTTTCCGATCTTTTGCCAAGTCTCCACCTCCAAAGAACCAGAATCGGGATAGGAGGGGCATTGGCAAGCGATCTCACAAAGCAATTGTTCAATTTCTTTTAAGGAAACATGAACACCCACAACCCGCTGTCTAACTAGAGAAAGCAATTCCCTGAAATGTTCTTTCTGCAATTTAGTCAATTCCCCTCCCATACTCACGAATTAGCGTGCTTAGACTTTTCCAGTCGAGTGAAGTACAGGGGTTCGGCTGCGTAAGGGATCTGGCACGTCGGGGGTCACCAGATGTAGGAATGAAAATCACGGGAGACGAGTAGTAGGTGTCACGAGAGGCGTCTGCCGGGGGAAGCCCCGGGAACACTCTTTTATTGATTATTACAAACATTGCCACAGGTGTGCTTGTGGCTGATTGGTTGATACAAACACAAAGCAACTTGTTGCTGATTGGTTAACATAAGTACAAGGCGGGAATTACATATGAACATTAATCACCAATAGATTAAAGGTTGGGAAACGGGGCTGGAACTTAGGCATGAAACCTCCTAATTAAATTATAACTAAAGATTGATATAGCATGACTAAAACAATTACTAGTGATTGATCATAACATGAAAGAATATAATAATCGAGTTCCGTAGATGTGGTCAGCTATGCATTGAGAACAGGTCATAATGAAATTAAGATGAACTGAGCGATGAGGAAATGTCTTGGTGTGTGGAACAAGTTCGTACAGTGTGTGCAGAAGCAGAGAAAAGATTATAAGCGAGACTTCCCAGAATGCCAGAGAAAAGAAGCAATACTTCCCATAGCAAGACTTCCCATAAGGCCACAGTTATGTGCAGAAGGAGAACGAAGCAATACTTCCCTTCAGGCGTGCCTGGCGTGCTCTGGTCCATGGGGTCATGAAGAGTTGGACATGACTAAACAGCTAAACAACAACATGGTTTAAGAGAAAATTATATGAAAATGATATATCATTGGTATCTAACACCAAGTAAACTGTCAAAAATGTATAAATCTAAATCAAACATGTGTTGGAAATGTAAAGAGTGAGAAGGTTCTTTTTATCATATGTGGTGGCCTTGTAGTAAGGTTAAGGTTTACTGGGAAATGAAATGAAGGGGAAATGTGTGTGCGTCCGCTGCTCCCCGACCTGCTCTTTGGGGCTGGTGGTGGGCTTCCCCCTGCCAGCCCCAAAGAGCAGGTCGAAAGGAACTTGAAATTCTCCCCCTCTCTGCACAGCACCTCCTGCCGCTTTGCTGAAGGGGCGCTGGGCAGAGAGGCGGAGAATTTTTTTCCCTTGTTCTGCCCCCTCTAAAACAAGGTGCGTCCTATTGTCCGGTGCGTCCTATAGAGCGAAAAATAAGGTATTTGATTTTAATTTGTAAATTTTAGCCATTTTTTCCCGTAGTTAAGTACCATTGGTACACCATTTTCATGAAATTTTCTCTGATTGTGTATCATATTTCCATAATTTCTCCCATTGGTCCAGCCGAATTACATATCCTATATCACATGCCCATTTAGTCATAACTTCTTTTACTTCTTCATCCTTTAATTCCCATTCTAATAATAAATTATACATTTTGGATATATTCTTTTTTGAGTTTTGTAATAATACTTTTCGAAATTTTGAATCTTCTTTTTCAAATCCTATTGCTTTATCCTGATTGAATATTTGGGCAATTTGGTGATATTGGAACCATGTGGTACAATATTGGGTCACCTCTTCATATGGTCTTAGTTTTAATTGGCCCTGTTCCTCCCTTAGGAGCTGCTAGTATGTTGCCATTTTTCCTATCATATTTTTCTTTTTAACCGATATTACTTCTAACGGTGAGACCCACCATGGGGTTTTCGGTTCTAACAACCTTCTATTTCTATGTCTCACCCAGACCTTGTATAATGCATTTCTAACTACATGACTGAGAAATTCTTTATGTACTGCCACTTTGTTGTATATTAGATAGGCATGCCAACCGTATCTGTTGCTCCATCCCTCCAGGTCTAAAATGTCACTATTATCTAACTTAATCCAGTCTCTGATCCAACTAAAGCATGCTGCATCGTAATATAGTCTCAGGTCTGGGAGTCCAAAGCCTCCCCGCTCTTTTATGTCGGTTAGTAATTTATGTTTGATCCGTGGCTTTTTGCCTTGCCATATAAACTTTGTTAGGTCCATTTTCCATTTTTTAAAACAATCATCTTTACCTATTATGGGAATCATTTGAAAAAGGAACAAGAGTTTTGGTAAAATATTCATTTTAATAGCCGAAATTCCACCCCAGAGTGTTAAATTCAATCTTGTCCAAATTTCCATTTCTCTTTTTGTTTCTTCCCCATTTTTTTATAATTATCTTCAAACAAATTTATATTTTTCATTGTTATTTGGATTCCTAAATATTTCACTTTTTTTACAATTTGTAATCCAAATTTTTCTACCAGTTCCTTTTTCTCTTCGTCTCCCATGTTCTTTACCATTAGTTTCGTTTTTACTTTATTCAAAGCAAAACCTGAGACCCCTCCAAAGTTTTCCATTTTTTCTAGAGCCTTTGCTATGCTTTCCTTTGGATTTTCCACCATTAACACTAAATCATCCGCAAATGCCCTTATTTTGTATATTTTCTCCCCTAGGGATATTCCATTTATTTCTTGATCCAGTCTGATTTCTTGATTTAGTATTTCCAAAACCAAAATGAATAATAATGGTGAAAGTGGGCACCCTTGTCTGGTGCCCTTCTGTATTTTAAAATAATCAGTTGTGTCATTATTTATTATTATATTTGATTCTTGTTGTTCATAAATTGCTTTTAACCCTCTTGTTTTTTTAAAATAATATTTATTGAAATTTCATAAGATTACAAAGATAAGAAAATAATAATAATAATAATAAAACAAAAAATACAAAATACTGAAAAATAAAAACAATTAAAAACAAATCAATTTTTCCATAACATATCTTTCATTTATTTATTTCCTTGACCTCCTCACACCTCCCTTTTTTGTATTCTAGTTCAGTTAGTTAATTCAGCAAATCCTTTCCATCTTTCTTTTTATCTTAATCCTTTATCTTAATATATTGTAACTTTACATTCTCACCTGTTAACAACCCATTTTTACATACTCCTTTATAACATTGCTGCTAAAACCTCATAACTTCATTCCAGCATCCTTCTAACATTCATTCATTTTACAGTGTTTCTGTAGATAGTCTTTAAATTTCTTCCAACCCTCTTCTACCGATTCTTCTCCCTGGTCTCGGATTCTGCCAGTCATTTCCGCCAGTTCCATATAGTCCATCACCTTCATCTGCCATTCTTCCCTGGTGGGTAGATCTTGTGTCTTCCAATACTTCGCAATCAGTATTCTTGCTGCTGCTGTAGCGTACATAAAAAAGTTCTATCCTTCTTTAACGCCAATTGGCCGACCATGCCCAGGAGAAAGCCCTCTGGTTTCTTCAGAAAGGTATATTTAAATACCTTTTTCATTTCATTATAGATCATCTCCCAGAAAGCCTTAATCCTTGGGCACGTCCACCAAAGGTGAAAAAATGTACCTTCGGTCTCTTTACATTTCCAGCATTTATTATCAGGCAAATGATATATATTTGCAAGCTTGACTGGTGTCATTTCATTTTCATAATATTCTCTCTTAAGGCATTACATGCCGTAAACTTCATACCTGTGGTCCATAACTGTTCCCAGTCAGCCAACATAATGTTATGTCCAACATCTTGTGCCCATTTAATCATAGCAGATTTCACCATTTCATCCTGAGTATTCCATTTCAACAGCAGATTATACATCCTTGACAGAGTCTTAGTTTTGGAATCTAACAGTTCTGTTTCCAATTTTGATTTTTCCACCTGGAAGCCAATTTTCTTGTCCAAATTGTATGCCTCCATTATTTGATAATAATGAAGCCAATCTCGCACTTTGTTTTTTAGCTTTTCAAAGCTCTGCAATTTCAATTTATCTCCCTCTTGTTCCAAAATTTCCCAATATTTCGGCCATTTGGCCTCCATATTGAGCTTTTTCTGAGCCTTCGCTTCCATCAGTGACAACCACCTTGGGGTTTTATTTTCAAGTAAGTCCTTATATCTTGTCCAGACATTAAACAATGCTTTCCTGACAATCTGGTTTTTCAATGCTTTATGTGCTTTGACCTTATCATACCACAGATATGCATGCCACCCAAATACATTGTTGAAACCTTCTAAGTCCAAAATGTCTGTGTTTTCAAGAAGCAGCCATTCTTTCAGCCAGCAAAATGCGGCTGATTCATAGTAAAGTTTAAGGTCTGGCAGGGCACATCCACCTCTTTCCTTTACATCAGTTAGTATTTTAAATTTTATTCTGGGCTTCTTGCCCTGCCAGATGAATCTAGAAATATCTCTCTGCCACTTCTTGAAACAGTCCATTTTATCCAAAATTTGCAAAGTTTGAAACAAAAACAACATCCTTGGCAATACATTCATTTTTATCACAGCGATACGGCCTAGCTATGAAAGCTTCAGATTTGACCATATTTCTAAATCCTTTTTCACTTCCGTCCAACATTTTTCATAGTTATCTTTGAATAAATTCACATTCTTAGCAGTCATATTAACCCCCAGGTATTTCACTTTCTTAACCAATGTTAATCCTGTCTCCTTCTGAAACCTCTCTCTCTCAATCTCTGCTAGATTTTTCTCTAAAACCTTAGTTTTTAACTTGTTCAACTTAAATCCTGCAACCTGACCAAATTCTTGAATCAATTCCAATACTCTTTTCGTACTAGATTCTGGCTCCTGTAATGTCAATACTAGATCATCAGCAATGCTTTTAACCCTCTTGTAATTTGGTCTCCCATGTCCATCTGGTCTAATAATATTTTTAGAAATTTCCATGAAACTTTGTCGAAGGTCTGAGGGTATTGGCGGCGAGCTTTGCTCCAGTGGCGGTTAGGCATTGGTATGGGTATTGTTATGTAGATGTATGGGGGGGGAGGGAAGCGCCATCACCTCCCCCAGATATTGAAGGGTAGTCCGGTAAAGGATTCCGGGGGGCTTGGCCCTGTCGGAAGCCTATGGAGGCCAGGGCCCAAGGCACGCCCCCGAGCGGTGACCCCGGGGGAATGCCTAGTTGATGTGCATCAGCAGGGCTCCCCCTGCTGGTGTTAACCCTTCGGGTCTTCAAGAAAGCAGGCCGAAGCCAGATAGTCGGATAGGACCAATGCCTAAGCCAATACCGCTCATCACCTGTAACCAATAAAGTTGCGGGCAATTTTAGCCCAGTAACCTTAAAATAATGCGTTCCCAAAGTCTCTGGGGTCAGTTTGACACCATAGTCCCGTGAGAAAAGCCCTTTTGAAATTTGCTGTCATACAGCCTAGTGGAGTGCTTGAATTACAAGCTGTTGAACACTCCCCCCACATCGCTATGTCCCTTGTGAAGTGCTACTCACCAGATGCTCAGAGATTCGCTTCCCTTTGTTCCCGATCAAAATGCAGTCGCCTGATTTGGAAATGCGGTACTGAAAGGTCCACATTCAGTGCCCCGGCACCCTGTTACCATCAATTCTGTTGGAACCGGTTCAGACCAGTTTGAACCAGCTGAAACCAGTTGGGAAAAGTCCATGTGGGTTCCAACTTGCCCAGATGAGTTTGAACGGGCCTAGACTGGTTGGAACTGGCTCAGACTGCTTGGAACAGGTCTAGGCTGGTTTGAACCAGTTGGAACAGGTGGATGTGATTTGAAATTGGCCCAAGCTGGTTAGATTGGGTCCAGGCCAGTTGGAACAGGTCTATGTCGCTTGGAACCAGCCCAGCCCAGTTGGAATAAGTTCATACCAGTTGGATCCAGTCCAAGCCAGT
Source organism: Podarcis gaigeae (assembly GCF_964106915.1). NCBI lineage: Eukaryota > Metazoa > Chordata > Lepidosauria > Squamata > Lacertidae > Podarcis > Podarcis gaigeae. The sequence continues at coordinate 5,920,379 of NC_139684.1, read as the reverse complement.
TGGAACCAGCACAAACCAGTTGGAAAAGGTTGTGGTGGATTGCCCAGACCAGTTTGAACTGGTTCAGACTGGTTGGAACCGGTCTAGGTTGGTTTGAACCGGTCAAGGCTGGGTGGAAGCTGTTCAGACCGGTTGGAACCTTTCCAAGCCGGTTTGAACAGGTCTAGGCCATTTTGAGCCAGTCCAAGCCGGTTTCAACCAGCTCAAATCAGTTAGAAAAAGTCCAGGCAGGTTCTAACTTGCCCAGACCAGTTTGAACTGGCCCAGATTGGTTGGAACTAGCTGAGATGTCTGCAACAGGTCTAGGCTGATTTGAACCAGTCAAAACCAACTTGTGCCAGTCCAAGCTAGTTTCAACCGGTCTAGGCCAGTTTGAACCGGCCAAAGCCAGTATGAACATTTCCAAGTGGGTTGGAACTGGCCCAGACCTGTTGGAGCAGGTCCAGGCCAGTTGGAGCAGTTGCAGGTCATTTGAAACTGGCCCAAGCTGGTTAGAAAACTCCAGGCCAGTTGGAACAGGTCTATGTTGCTTGGAACCAGCCCAGACCAGTTGGAACAGGTTCATACCAGTTGGATCCAGTACAAGCCGGTTGGAACCAGTGCAAACCAATTGAAAAAGGTCCCGTGGGTTCCAACTTGCCCAGAACAGTTGGAACTGGTCCAGACTGGTTGGAACCGATCTAGGTTGGTTTGAACTGGTCCAAGTCAGTTGGAAGCTGTTTAGACCGGTTTGAACTGGTCTTGGCCAGTTCCAACCGGTCTAGGCCAGTTTGAACTGGCCAAAGCCAGTATGAACAGTTCCAAGTGGGTTGGAACTGGCCCAGACAGGTTGGAGCAGGTGCAGGTCATTTGAAATTTGCCCAAACTGGTTGGAACAGGTCCAGGTTGGTTGGAACCAGTCCAAGCCGCTTGGAACCTGTTCAGGCCGTTTTGAACCGGTCCTTGCTGATTTGAACTGGTCTAGGCCAGTTTGAGCCCATCCGAGCCGGATTGAACAGTTTGAGGCCACTTGGACCAGTTCTGTGTCACTTGGAAGCAGCCCGGACCTGTTGGAACCAGTTCATACCAGTTGGAGCCAGTCCCAGCCAGTAGGAACCAGCCCAAACTAGTTAGAAAAGGTCCAGGCGTGTTCCAACTTGCCCAGACTAGTTTGAACTTGCCCAAACCGGTTGGAACTAGCTTACACAGGAACAGGTCTAGACTGTTTTGAATCAGTCCAAGCAGGATGGAACAGGTCCAAGCCACTTGGATCCTGTTCAGACCGGGTGGAACCAGTCCAAGCCTGTTTGAAAAGGTCTAGGCCGGCATGAACCAGTCCAGGCCGGTTTGTACTGGTCCAAGCCGGTTTGAACAGGACTAGGCTGCTTTGTACTGCTCCAAGACGGTTTGAACCGATTGAGGCCAGTATGTGCCGGTCCAAAGTTTGAACTGGCCCAGACTCGTTGGAACTAGCTCAGACTAGTTGGAACAGGTCCAGGTTGCTTGGAGCAGGTTTATGTCACTTGGAACCAGCCCAAACCTGTTGGAACCAGTTCATACTGGTTGGATCCGGTACAAGTCGGTTGGAACCGGTCCAAGCCGGTTTGAACCAGCTCAAACTAATTGGAGAAAAGTTCAGGCAGGTTTCAACATGCCCATACCAGTTTCAACTGGGCCAGACAGGTTGGAACTGGCTCAGACTGGTTGGAACTGGTCTAGGCTGGTTTCAACCGGTCCAAGTTGGTTGAAACAGGTCCAAGCTGGTTGGAATCTGTCTAGGCCCGTTTGAGCCGGTCCAAGCCATTTGGAACCTGTTGAGATCGGTTTGAACCAGTCCAAGCCAGTTTGATCCGGCTGAGGCCGGTTTGAACCAGTCTTGGCCAGTTTCAACTGGTCTAGGCTGGTTTGAAATGGCCCAAGCCAGTTTAAACAGTTCCAAGTGGGTTGGAACTGGCCCAAGATGGTTAGAACAGGTCCAGGCTGGTTCGAACAGAACTATGTCACTTGGAGCCAGTCCAGACCTGTCAGAACCAGTTCATACAAGTTGGGTCCCGTCGAAGCCGGTTGGAACCAGCCTAAACCTGTTGGAAAAATCCCGGCAGGTTCCAACTTGCCCACACCAGTTTGAATTGTCCCAGCCTGGTTGGAACTGGCTCAGACTGTTTGGAACAGGTCTAGGCTGTTTGAACTGGTCCAAGTCGGTTGAAACAGGTCCAAGCCGGTTTGAACAGGTCTAGGACAGTTTGAACTGGTCCAAGCCGGTTGGAACCGGTCTAGGCCATTTTGAAATGGCCCAAGTCAGTTTGAGCAGGTCTAGGCCCGTTTGTACCGGTTGAGGCCAGTTGGTGCCAGTCCAAGCCAGTTTGAAACTGCAAGGGGGTACCGAGTACAGACCCTTCCATTGGGGTTTGGCTCTGCTGGTGGCACCTCCCCCCTTAGGTTTCGCTCTGCGGTGGCATCTATTCTCCTTCTTGCCTCAGCTGTGAAGAGGCTCATTAAAAGATGCCTGTAATCTTGCCACGTGGGCAGATGGGTTACCATGAGTGAGGCCATTAGGTCCTGCATAGCTTGAGGCTTTTCAGAAAAAGGCAGGCAGGGTATGGGTTTTCCAGTTTAGCAGGTCAGTAGTAGTGAATGGCACATATTGCAAGGTAACAGAACCTATGGGCCATGCACTGGTGGGTCGGCCCTGATCATCTGTGGACCCGGGCTCTTGGGGTCCCAAAACTGCTCTCAAAGGGAACATTGGGGCTTGGCCCCCCTTCTTGTTACGAAGGTAATGTCCTCCTTTAGATGGAGGTGGCATGGGGGGGGGGGCTTGTTGCATCACTTTCCTTCATCTTTATTACTAACTTCTTTCCAGTATCACTTCTTGCATCCACAACTGCCCACAGGCCTGACTTTCTCTCAGTGGCTGGAGTGCCTACGGGGTTGCTGATGTCACCCCGGGTTGGAGTTGCTGCCACTTCTCCAGGTTCGGCTCCTCCCACAGCTCCCAGGGCCTCCTTTTCTTGGGGGGCTTGGACTTGGGCAAATTGGGCTTGATTTTGTACCAGCACTGGGGCTGGCAAGGAGGGCACATCCGGAATGCTAGATGGAGCTTGTAATAATTGGACTGCAGCGGGTGGCTGGACTGGAGGTGATGGCACAATCCTGGCCGAAGGGGCATATGAAGGCAGAAGGAGAAGGCCCTTGTATATCTTCTTAGCAGGGGCTGGAGGCTTGGGTTTATCTATGTTTTTTTCCGGGCTTCCTGCTTCACTGCTAAAATCCGGAAGGTGTCCCCCTTGCACTTCTTCATCCATGGAGGATTTTTCATGCAAGCATTATACCACTGATCAAACTAGGGAAATTGATCTGGGTGGCCTCCTGGGTCCCTAGTTACTGAGACGGCACAATTCCAAATTACTAGGCGGCACAATTCCAAATCAAAACTACCTTCTGAAGGCCATTTCGGAAAGCCACTTCCGACCTCGGGAGGAGGTGGTGTTGCGGGCTTCACGCCCCCAACACACACACGGAGGCTGGCTCCCAGCCCCGCGCGATCTGGGGAATCCTTGGCCGTGTCATCCCCGGGCCAGCTTTCCTATCCAAGGGGGAGTTCAGTTAACGATGCAATACCACAGGAACTGTGTTCCGTGAGGTATGCCTCCTTTATTCGTAGATTCGACAGGGGAGCCCTGTTAGCTAAGTGTGACATCGAGTCTGCCTTTCGTCTTCTTCCAGTTCACCCGGACGACTTCTGTTGGCTGGGTTTTAAATTTGAAGGGGCGTATTTTATAGATAAAGCCATGCCCATGGGATGCTCGGTAGCATGTGCAGCCTTTGAGACCTTTAGCACCTTTCTTTAGCACCTATTTTCAGCAGCTTACTCCATCACCTTTTTCAGCGCCTTGTGAATATGCGAAGTGGTTTGCGACGACCAGCCAGATTCTGTTGCACGTGGGATCCTCTTAAAGAATGTGACATTATCTCGCTCAGATCTAGTTCTCCAGATTAGGAGCTCAAAAACTGATCAGCTAGGTAAAGGGGCCCTAATTCGGCTTATAGCAACTCAAAAGAAAGGGCCACGCCCAGTATACCCCTGGACCATTTTTCATACATGCAGATGGCTCCCGCCTTACAAGACATCAGTTTACATGCGTTGTGCCTGAGGCAATTGTTTTCCCCCAGCTGAATTTGTGGCCCACTCATTTCGGATCGGGGCAGCCACTACAGCGGTACACTTAGGCCTACCGGCTGAAAGGATAAAGGATCTGGGTCGATGGAAGTCAGATGCTTTTAAAGGGTACATTCGGAGGCCTTTATGACTGTTTTCATCACCCCTGACCCCTCCTTGTTATGCTCTTTTCCTTTTAGGTGACGTGGTTGTGCGCGTTTGGATCATGGGCCATAGTAACGTCCACTGGGCCAGAAACCGTGCTGTCAACCGTGGCCAGGGGTGCAGGTTAGATCTGCCAAAAAATGTTGAAATCTCCTGGATCACTCGCCGTGGAATGCGTTGGGCGGAATTTCTGCCAGCAGTAAAAGCTAGAGCTGCCGTGAAAGGCCCACCCGATGCCCTTGTTATTCAGCAGGATGGAAATGATTTGGCCTACCGGAAGAGCGTGGACTTAATGTGGAACATTTTCAATGGTTTTGATGATCTGAGGATTTCTTTCCCAAATTTAGTCATAATTTGGTCATCACTGTTGGAAAGGCGCACTTGGAGGGACTGCCGATGCCCTATTGCTATGAACAAATCCAGAAAGATCCTGGAACACTCAGTGGCACGTAGAGTGGCAGCGCTGGGGGTGGGTGGGTCATTGACCACCCCAACATCCAGTTCAGCAAGGTGACCCTCCACTGCGAGGATGGCATGCCTATTTCCAATGAGGAAAACGATGTTTGGTGGGCTGACAGATCTGTGGGGATTAGGGATTGGTTGCAGGTCTGAGGGTATTGGTGGTGAGCTTTGCTCGAGTGGCGGTTAGGCATTGGTATGGGTATTGTTATGTAGATGTATGGGGGGGAGCGCCATACCTCCCCCGGATATTGAAGGGTAGTCCTGTAAAGGATTCTGGGGGGCATGGCCCTGTCTGAAACCAGGGCCCCAAGGCACGCCCCCGAGCGGTGACCCCGGGGGAGTGCCTAGTTGATGTGCATCAGCAGGGCTCCCCCTGCTGGTGTTAACCCTTCCGGATCTTCAAGCAAGCAGATGGAAAAGTGGAGAGTATGGACACTAAGATTGAGAAAAATTCCACATTAATACAGTGGTGCCCCGCAAGACGAATGCCTCGCTAAACGAAAAACCCGCAAGACGAAAGGGTTTTCCGATTTTTTAGCGGCTTCGCAAGACGAATTTCCCTATGGGCTTGCTTCGCAAGACGAAAGCCCATAGGGAAATCTCCGGGGACAGCGGGGAAGCGCAGCGCGCCTTCTCCTCTGTTCCCGGACCTGTCCTAAGGCTTGCGGTGGGAGGTCCGGGAACAGAGGGGAAGGCGCGAAGGGCTTCTCCTCTGTTCCCGGGGCTTGCGGTGGGAGGAGGGTTTTTCCTCCCCACCGCCAACATTCAGAACAGCATTCTGAATGTTGGCGGTGGGGAGGAAAGCCCTCCTCCCACTGCAAGCCTTCAGGACAGGTCCGGGAACAGAGGGGAAGGTGCGCAGCGCTTCTCCTCTGTTCCCGGGGCTTGCGGTGGGAGGAGGGTTTTTCCTCCCCACCGCCAACATTCAGAACAGCATTCTGAATGTTGGCGGTGAGGAGGAAAGCCCTCCTCCCACTGCAAGCCTTCAGGACAGGTCCGGGAACAGAGGGGAAGGTGCGCAGCGCTTCTCCTCTGTTCCCGGGGCTTGCGGTGGGAGGAGGGTTTTTCCTCCCCACCGCCAACATTCAGAACAGCATTCTGAATGTTGGCGGTGGGGAGGAAAGCCCTCGTCCCACCGCAAGCCTTCAGGACAGGTCCGGGAACAGAGGGGAAGGTGCGCAGCCTGCTGCCCCGCGCGAGGAGCGCTCTTAAGCAGAGCGCCCCTCGCGCGGGGCCGACATTCGCCGCTTGGAGAGCCCTGCGGGGAAGTCCTGCAGGGTTCCCCAAGCTGCGAATGTCTGCGCCGCGCGAGGGGCGCTCTGCTTAAGAGCGCCCCTCGCGCTGGGCAGCAGGCTGCTATCCGCAGCTTGGAGAGCCCTGCGGGGAAGTCCTGCAGGGCTCCCCAAGCTGCGAATGTCTGCCCCTCGCGCGGGGCAGCAGGCTGCTATCCGCAGCTTGGAGAGCCCTCTGGACCTCTTCTGAAGGCGGGTGGGGGGCAAAAGTCTTTGTCCCCCCTGCCTGCCTTCCCGGGGGATTTTAAAATGCTGGCGGGCGGCAGCGAAGGCTTCGCTGCCGCCCGCCAGCATTTTAAAATCGCCCCAGGACAGCAGAGAAGTCTCCGCTGTCCCGGGAAGGGGGGGGGAAGCAAAGACTTCCCCCCCCCGTCGGCCTTCAGAAGAGGTTGGGGGACAGACTGTCCCCGGACCTGGTCTGAAGGCGGTTTCCATAGGAACGCATTGATTGATTTTCAATGCATTCCTATGGGAAACCGTGCTTCGCAAGACGAAAAACTCGCAAGACGAAAAGACTTGCGGAACGAATTAATTTCGTCTTGCGAGGCACCACTGTAATGGACCTTTCTAACCAAGTGAACCAACTGACAACAAAGAACAAAGAGCTAGACAAGATGGTGCAGGAGATAAAGAATAAGTCATGAAAACAAGAGGAAGCCATGAAAAAAATTCAGGCAGATCAAAGAGATTAAAGGAAAGTCCAAGAGAAAAACAAAGAGGAAACTGAGGAACTGAGGAAGGTTCAGGAAGAGACCCTGGATGCAATTGCTGTCCTTGAGAAGAAGGAAAAGGAGATGTTGTTGCGCTTCCGAGGAGTTAAAGAGAACCAGGAGGAATAAATTCCAACAAAACTATTGAAAGAGCTGGCGGATTGGTTAGGGGTCGAGGAAGATGAATTACTTTTGGACATTGAAAAAATATTTAGGATTAAGGTGAACAAGTCAAGAAACAAAAAGGGACCAGGATATTGTTTAGTATTTCTGAACTCGAGGCTACTCAGGGAAAAAATCCTATTAAAGAATGGAACTGATCCCTTGTGTATAGAGGGCAAAGTAATCGAGATTATGAAGGAGATCCCAACCAGGTTGTTGGAGAGATAATTCCAGATTCTTAATGACAGCGCCGAAGAATAAAATTCTGTTTAGGTGGGAATTTCCTGAAGGACTTACCTTTACATATAAAGAGAGAAGAAGAACCCTTAGATCGGTGGAGGAGACCAGAATTTTTGGGAGGAAGTACTGGGAGGAGCTGGGAGGAGAAAGGCTCCAAGAGCGAGAATAAACAAGATAAAGCTAGAATTATTATAACGACTTCTACCTTTTGTGCCTTTATATTATTATTATTATTTCTTTTTCTTGTACAAGGATAACCATGTGAAGAAGTGGAAGGAAATAAAAGGACATCTAAATAAATGGAATAAATTGAACTTGTCCTTATGGGGAAGGATATCCTTGATAAAAATGTCAATTCTACCAAAAATGCTCTTCCTTTTCCAGACGATCCCAATAATTATCGGGACAAAATGTTTTAAAGGTTGGCAAACGGATCTATCTAATTTTATCTGGCAAGGTAAGAAGCCAAGAGTAAGGCTCAAAATACTGGTGGAGCCGAGTGAAAGGGGCGGGTTCGCAGCCCCAAACCTCAAGCTGTATTTTCAGGCTGCATGGCTGAAAGATTGGATGCTACTGATAGATACCGAAATCTTAGACCTGGAGGGCTGGGACAAAGTTTTCGGGTGGCATGGCTACCTGGGTCACGATAAAATAAAAGCACATAGAGGATTCACTAATCATTTGGTGAGAAAGGCCCTATTCGAAGTCTGGGAAAGAAATAAAACAATAGTAACAGCCAAAACTCCATGGTGGCTATCACCTATAAAGTCATCAGCCTTGCATAGAAGCTATATAAAAGCTAGCTGGCTAACATATAGGGAACTCGTAGAAGAGATAAAAGATTGCCCAACAGTAAAGAAATTTGAAGAATTAAAAAAGAGGGGGGGTGAATTGGTTAGAATATTTCCAATTAAAAACAATATTTGAGAAGGATAATAACCTTAAGGGGTTTGATAAAAAAATCTCAGTATGGGAAAAAGAAATTTTATATAACAACCAACAAAAGGCTAGTCTGGTAAAGGATTCCGGGGGGCTTGGCCCCGTCGGACGCCTATGGACGCCAGGGCCCAAGGCACGCCCCCAAGCAGTGACCCTGCTGGTGTTAACCCTTCCGGGTCTTCAAGCAAGCAGGCCGAAGCCGGATAGTCGGATAGGACCAATAAAGTTGTGGCCAATTTTAGCCCATTAACCTTAAAATAACGGTGTCATGTGTCTTTATTCCTACTGGTGGGAGGCAGGAACTCGCCACGCAACCTGGCTTGACCAAATCAGCTCACAATGTGTTCTCAAAGTCTCTGGGGTCAGTTTGACACCATAGTCCCCTGAGAAAGCCCTTTTGAAATTTGCTATCATACAGCCTAGTGGAGTGCTTGAATTACACACTGTTGAACACTCCCCCCGCATCGCTATGTCCCTTGTGAAGTGCTACTCACCAGATGCTCAGGGATTCGCTTCCCTTTGTTCCCGATCAAAATGCAGTCGCCTGATTTGGAATTTTAAATTCCTTCTGCACAGTCTATCAGCGAATTTTAAATTCCTTCTGCACAGTCTATCGTTCATTTGTGAAATCCTTTTTGTCAGAGATTCTATTTTGTTTACGTTTGCATCAGTTACCTCTTTTGCATACTCTGCTATTTTCATAACTTTTTCTACTGTAGCAGTCATTCTTCTCACCTCTCCTTTCAAGTCTTGCATATCAGCGCGAACATTTGCTTCCGAATGCTGAATCATTTCACCCAGCTCCTTCAAAGACTTGGCCATCTTGTTAAGTCCTTCTCAAGTCTTTCCCAAATAAATAGATAAACCACCGTTTTAAACACTAACTCACTCCAATCCAGGACTTGGACCTAAGCCCAGTTTTCGGTCAGTTATCTCAGCTATCAGTTTCCAGAGAATTATTTGTTTTTCAGAATTTAATTAGTAAAGTCCCAAGAGCGAGACGGGTGTGCATCTACCCACGCTGATGCATGTGCAGTTCTGTTTGCACCTGGCTTTAGAACTACTACAATTGGTGGTAATTTAAATTCTGCCCCTTTAGGCGTGAAGGCTATTTGAGCTTGAATTTTAAATAGAAAATCACGTCCCAAAAGGGGAACGGGACATTCTGGTACATAAAGAAACTGATGAGTGAGGGGCCTCCATCCAATCTGGAACTCTTGGGGTTGCAGAAAGGGTTTTATTGCTGGCTCAGACTGGTTTGAACAGGTCTAGGCTGGTTTGACCCAGTCCAAGCTGGGTAGTACAGGTCCAAACCGGTTGGAACTGGTTTAGACGGGTTGGAACAGGTCGAGGCTGGTTTGAACCAGTCCAAGTCGGTTGAAACAGGTCCAAGCCGGTTGGAACCAGTCTAGGCCAGTTTGAACCGGTCTAGGCCGGTTTGAAATGGCCCAAGCCAGTTTCAACGTCTAGGCCAGTTTGAAATGGCCCAAGCCAGTTTGAGTAGTTCCAAGTGGGTTGGAACTGGCCCAGACAGGTTGGAGCAGATCCAGGCCAGTTGGAGCAGGTGCAGGTCATTTGAAACTGAATTTGACCGGTTCAAACCAGCCTACACCTGTTCCAACCAGTCTGAGCTAGTTCCAACCAGTCTGGGCCAGTTCAAACTGGTCTGGGCAGGTTGGAGCCCACCTGGACCTTTTCCAACTGGTTTTGGCTGGTTCCAACTGGCTTGGGCTGGATCCAACTGGTCTGGGCTGCTTCCAAGAACCGGCTTGGACTGGTTCCAACCCACTTGGAACTGTTCAAACCGGCTTAGACCGGTACAAAACTGCCTCAACCAGTTCAAACCGGCTTGGACCCGCAGAAACCGGCCTAGACCAGTTCAAACTGGCCTAGACTGGTTCCAACCGGCTTGGACCTGTTTCAGCCGACTTGGATTGGTTCAAACCAGCCTAGACCTGTTCCAACCAGTCTGGGCCAGTTCCAAGTGGTCTGTGCAAGTTGGAACCCGCCTGGACCTTTTGCAACTGCTTTGGGCTGGTTCCAGCCGGCGTGGACCGGACCCAACAGGTATGAATTGGTTCCAGTTGATGTGCATCAGCAGGGCTCCCCCTGTTGGGGTTAACCCTTCCGGGCTTTCAAGCAAGCAGTTGGAAAATGTCCAGGTGGGTTCCAGTCTGAACCGGTCTTGGCCGGTTTGAACAGGTCTTGGCTGGTTTTAAACAGCCCAAGCCAGTTTGAGCAGTTCCAAGTGGGTTGGAACTGGCCCAGACAGGTTGGAGCAGGTCCAGTTTGAACTGGCCCAGACTGGTTGGAACTAGCTCAGACTGGTTGGAACAGGTCTAGACTGGTTTGAACCAGTCCAAGCTGATTTGTGCTGGTTGAAGCCGGTTTGAACAGGTGTAGGCTGGTTTGAACCGGTCAAATTCAGTTTCAAATGACCTGCACCTGCTCCAACTGGCCTGGATCTGCTCCAACCTGTCTGGGCCAGTTCCAACCCACTTGGAACTGCTCAAACTGGCTTGGGCCATTTCAAACTGGCCTAGACCTGTTGAAACTGGCTTGGGCCATTTCAAACCGGCCTAGACCGTTTCAAACTGGCCTAGACTGGTTCCAACCGGCTTGGACCTGTTTCAACCGACTTGGACCGGTTCAAACCAGCCTAGACCAGTTCTAAGCAGTCTGAGCCACTTCCAACCAGTCTGGGCCAGTTCAAACTGGTGTGGGCAAGTTGGATCCCGCCTGGACATTTCCCAATTGGTTTCAGCTGGTTCAAACTGGCTTGGACCTGTTCCACCCGGCTTGGACCGGTTCAAACCAGCCTAGACCTGTTCAAACCAGTCTGAGCCAGTTCCAAGGAGTCTGGGCCAATTCAAACCGGCCTTGGGAACTTAGAATCCGCCTGGACTTTTTCAAACTGCTTTGGGCTGGTTCCTACTGACTTGGGCTGGATCCAACCAGTATGAAGGGGTCCCAGCCAGTCTGGGCTGCTTCCAAGTGACACAGAGCTGTTCCAACCGGCCTAGACCTCTTCAAACCGGCCCAGACCAGCATAAACCAGCCTGGAACAGTTCAAACCGGCCTAGAGCAGCTCAAACCGGCTTGGACCGGCACCAACTGGCCTAGTCTGGTTCAAACTGGCCTAGACCAGTTCCAACCGGCTTGGACTGGTTCAAACCAGCCTAGTCCAAGCTAGTCCAAACCAACTTGGACTGGCACAAACCTGCCTAGACCGGTTCATACTGGCCTAGACTGGTTCCAACCGGCTTGGACATGTTTCGACCGACTTGGACCGGTTCAAACCAGCCTAGACCAGTTCAAACTGGTCTGGGCAAGTTGGAACCCGCATGGACTTTTCCCAACTGGTTTCCAACCGGTCTGAACCGGTTCCAACAGAATTGATGGTAACAGGGCGCCGGGGCACTGAATGTGGACCTTTCACTACCGCATTTCCAAATCAGGCGACTGCATTTTGATCGGGAACAAAGGGAAGCGAATCTCTGAGAATCTGGTGAGTAGCACTTCACAAGGGACATAGCGATGCAGGGGGAGTGTTCAACAGCTTGTAATTCAAGCACTCCACTAGGCTGTATGATAGCAAGTGTGTTGGAAGCGGTCCAAGTTGGTTTTTCTGAAGATATTGGGAATACGGACCTGGAAAAGGAGATGTTACAATGGCTCAAAGATCAAGGAATTGAAATTGAGCAGAATGAAATTGAGAGAGTGCACCGGGTGTTCACGAGGAGGCTCTGGACTTCCCAGGGTCGTAATTATGGCATTCACAAGAGAGAAGGTAAGAGATCAAATTTATAAATCACTCCGGCAGAAAGCAGACCTGCAGTTTAAACAGCAAAAGGTCACAGTGAGACAAGACAGGAAACGTATGCAGCGGTTTGCACAAGATTTCTACAATCATAAAATCCTCTTTACCTGGGCCTACCCTGCTACACTGTTGGTTTTTAAAGACAGCAGGAAATATTCTGCTAAGAACCCTGGTGAAGCAAAGAAAATGCTAGCTGATTTAGGAGTTGGACTACAAGGACAGACTGAGCAAGAACTCTCATGTTCGGAAGAATTACAGGTAGACCAACAGGGAGCGTCGAGTGAAGAATCTCAAGAATCTCCAGTGCAGAGACAAGAGAATAAAAGAAGACAGAAGTCGAGAGGGGAAGGAAACAGCAAGAAATAATATATACTAGAGACATCTCAAATGGTCTTTTGTAAATATATATATGTTGCTTTTTTCTGATATAAACTTTCCAAGAGTGAAGGGAGAGGAGTGTGGTTCTCCAAGATACCATGAGACAGGGATCATCGAGATCCCTAACTGAGTCTCAGGGGGGAGTTGAATGGGCCAGAATTGAAAATATAATATATGTACACAGAGGGATTCAAAAAACAAGCAGTAGCTGGGATAATGGATAGATCTTTAAAGGTTTTATCTTTAAATGTTAACGGGCTGGCCTCAAACACTACAGAGCACTGACACTGGCAAAGAAAATGAAAGTGGATATACTATGGCTTCAGGAGACTCATAGAGCCAAAGCAAACAATAGACCTTTGTTATGCTCTCAGCAATGGGGCCTAATAGCAGAATTGAAAGCGACAAATAAGGCTAGAGGGGTCGCTATACTATGTAATGCAAATCTTAGGCCGGAGGTTCTGAGCCAAAAAAAGATAATGATGGTAGATTTATATTCTTAAAAATTAAAGTGTCACAAAAAAAATATTTACAATAGCTAATATATACAGTACTAATACCAGACAGAAAAAAATTATAAAGAAAACCTTGAATAGACTGCAGTTTTACGCTGAAGGGGAAGTCATCGTTACAGCAGACTTTAATTGGAATATAAAGAACGATAGTACTTTCAGATTATCTAAATGGGGATTAAAGGATGTTTTTGAGAGGGGAAACCCCAATACCAAACCTACCTTCTTCTCCAACATACATAAGACTTTCTCTTATATTGACTATGTGCTAATTAAAGAAGGGAATGAAATCCGTGTTAGAATTGCAAAGACTATGGGAATATGGATTTCAGACCATGCTCCACTATTTGTGGAGCTGGGACTGGAAAAGGATGGAAAAAGTAGGAGATGGTGGTACAATAACCTAATAATGGCAAAAGAGATTGACAGGGAATATATTAGAAACAAATTGGTTGGTATTTTAAAGAAAACAATGCTTCAGCCAAGATCCCGGTAGGATGGGACGCTTTCAAAGCTGTTATAAGAGGACATTTTATACTGAAAGAGATTGCGATTAAGAAGGATTGGTACTCGGGGAGACGGAAAAAAAATTAAAGAGATTGAAATCTTGCAACAACAGCAACAGGTTACATTTCTAAGGAGGAGACAGGAGCAGTTAAGAAAGTTAAAACAGGAATTGGATGAGCTGGATAAAGTTGGAAGAGAGATAATATGATCAAAAATGGTTTTCAGAGAACCTCAATAGGATCATATAAGAGACTGGCAAACTATTTAAAGAAAAGAAGGGATCAACAGAGGGTGAAGGCCATTAAGACCAGAAGGAAAATACTTACACAAAGCTCTAGAGAAATAAGGAAAGAATTTGCAGAATTCTATCAATCTTTATATAAAGAAGATAATAAAAATAGGGAAAGTTTAGGGTTTAAAATCGAAGAAAGTGATAGATTAAGACTGAAGGAGGAAATTTCTCTGGAAGAAATAGAGAATGTAGTTAAATCATTTAAAAGTAAGAAATCCCCAGGATTAGATGGAATTACGGCAGACTTTTATAAAGAAACAATTGATATCCTGGGCTAAGAACTGAAAAAAGAATTTAATAATATCTTAGAAGGGAGGGAAGCCCCAGACACTTGGAAACTAGCAGAAATAGTAGTGATAGAAAAACCACAAAAGGACCCTACAGAGGTGGGGTCATACAGACCAATTAACCTATTAAATCAAGACTATAAGATATTTACAAAGATCCTGGCAAGGCGACTGGAAAAGGTACTACCTAAAATAATTAAGGAAGATCAATATGGATTTGTTAAGGGAAGATATATAGGCCATCCTATAAGAAATGTGTTTTAATAAATACATTAAATAAATACATTTATTTTTTATTTTTTTATTTTTTATATTGTTTTTTGTTTTTTGTTTTGTTTTAATAAATACATTTATTAACAAGCAGGGTAAAAGGAAAATTGGTGGTCTTAAAATTGGATGTGTATAAGGCCTTCGACACAATTAGACATAAGTTCTTATGGAATATTATGCAGGAGGTAGGATTAGGAGAGAAATCTGTCGAAGCAATCCGGGAATTGTATAGAGAAGGGAAGGCTGTGGTCAGAGTGAACGAGGGGGTTTCAGATCAATTCAATATACAAAGAGGAGTTCAACAAGGATGTTCACTCTCACCACTACTAATTGTATTGGGTATGGAGTACTTGGCAGACAGAATATGGAACTCAGTAAGGATAAAAGGATATAAGGAAGGAAAGGAAGAAATTAAGTTAAACATGTATGCAGCTGCTATCCTATTATTATTTACAAACCCCTTAGAGGGTGTAAGAGAATTTATGATAATCCTGAAGGACTTTAAAGAGGAGTCGGGATTGGGAGTAAATTTGGAGAAGTCTGAAATTTTAATTGGGGGTGTAAATAAAGAGGAGAAGAAGAAAATTGCAAAAATGACAAAGATGGATATCAATAGGAAAAAAAATTGAATACTTGGGGTAAATATTATTCAAAATAGTGCTAGGATTCCAGATGTAAATTACAAAGAAGTGTGGAGAAAGATCAAGAAGAATATAAAGTCGTGGAATAATAAGAATTTATCTATTCTAGGTAGGGTTAGAGCAGTTAAAATGTTTTTGGTACCAAAATTATATTTATTTCAAGTAATTACACTACCCATTAGGAATATATGGTTCAAAACATGGAATAAGGTATTTAAAAAATGGATTTTTGGAAGTAAAAGAGTTAGAACCCCAGCCATAGTAAATTATTCATCTCAATAAGTGATGGGATGGGGAATACTGAACTTAGAATTTTACTATGAAACGTTCCAATTGAAAAATCTAATAGATATTGGATCTAAGGAAGGGATTAAATGGATAAGACTGGAGAATGAAATAAATGAAGGAATAGGAAGAGAAGGGCTATTTAACAGAGATATTAACACGGCTTTTAAGAAGACAATAGGGCCAAGGAAAACTGCATTAGGAATCCGGAAGAACTGGAATACAAAATGGATGCCAACATACTCAAGGTGGATGCCGTTAAAATATATGCAGGAGGGTCAAAGGGAGCCTGGTTGGTGGAAGAAATTAGAAGATCAGGGATTTTATAAATTAAAAGATATGTTTGGCTCCTAAGTGGCGTGGTCCATATGCCATCTTGCTTGCAACGCCTACCACGGTGAAAGTGGCCAAGGTGACCCCCTGGATTGATCACTCTTGTCTGAAGTGGTCTGAGGGTCATTGGAACTGTGAGCAGAATCCTTCGGACCCCCTGAAGTTGAAGATCACCAGGAACCCCTGCCCCTAGCCCCACCGGGAGTGGGGTTAGGGCACGAGCCCCAGACACCCGGTCTGTTCTCACTGCACCGGAAGTCAGTGAGTCTATGCACACCCGAAGATTGAGGAACTGCACCGGCAGATGGGAGGATCTTTACCTGTTGAATTATCAGCCAGTCCTCAATTTGTACCAGATTTAAATACAGACCAGCTGTACAGATAGTAGTAAGGAATGTGGATGGGCTAGGGAACATAATTGATAAGTGAGTAGAGTTGTTGGAGGATTACGGATGTCATATCCCCTTGTATTTTCATGATTGGTACATACCCGTTTTGGGTACAAGCATTACCAAGGCAGCTGTGCCATATACCCATATACCCTTAGAAGGGTTTCGGCCAAGACCAACCTATCATAGGAGGTAAATGCCCGGGGAACCTAAAAGAACCGTAGTCGGGTTCTCTCACCCACCACCCCAAGGTGCACTTCCTCCCACCATACTGGTCACAGTAGCCTTCTTTCCTCCACCACCCACAAACCCTTTTTGAGTAGCAATAGCAGGGTGTATACAGTGTGAATTGACCACTCCAGTTTGACTAGAACCCGGGGACCACTAAGAGGCTCTACTGGGTGCAGCTGAACTCACTCTCCTGGCTCACTCTCCAGGTATGCTCTGGTCTTGGTTACCTCCAGTTCTTCTTACAGTAATAATAACTGTTCTCCTTCTTATCTTCTTTTACTACCCAGGAGGAATTGTTGATATCCTTGGGCTCCTTGAACCCATGGAGTTCCTTGATCATGATGAAGTTGATGTTAACCCTGATGTGCATCTTGACCTTGAGGAGACCAATGACAAAAGAAAATGTTTTTGTAAAGAATGCTAAGCAGATGCTTCAACTATATGTCGAAAATGTCACCCTTTATTATGAACACCCTAGAAAGGTAGCTGACATGTCCCTCATCCCAGGACTAATCAGGGACCTGACATTGTCTTGGCAGGCCTACTGTATAATCAAAGTGGCCTTTTCGTGACACCTCCTTCTGAAATGAATGATACCTCCTACCGATATTTCCGGTTCTCCAGAACCACCCAGGGCTTGTGCTTTTGTTGTTATGCCTCTGGATCATGGAACGCCAAATGCAAAGAGTGGCCGCATGTCCAGCACCACCAACATAAAGGTTGGCTGGGAAATTACACACAGTGCACTGCTAAGTTTTGGTTGTGGGAATGGTTCCTTCAACGCCTCTTACCAAAACAACACCACATCCTCAGATCTGTATCCATACTTTCCCAGTCAACTTCACTGGACAGGGATCCATCTGTTCTGGCTGGCTGATCAAGGACCCCAATCTTTGGTTCTTGTATAATGGACTAGCCACTAATTACCACCCTGGTGATTATCAGTGTGTGGGAATAGGTGCCTTTACTTTCCCTGTGACTGTGGAGGCTTTTCCTCCTCTACCCTCTCTTAGAAACAGAAAGAGGAGAGAAGTCCAAGGGGAACAGTGCAGTGATGAGATTTTCCTGGCCTGGTCTGTGGGTGCTGTTGGCGGAGGCTTCGTTAGCATCCTCACCATCGGCAAACATCCGGGAGTTGTGGCTGAACAAAATCGTGAAGCACTATTTGCCCTAACATGCAGGTTGGAGAAAACCATCAATGCCACTACACATATCCTCTGACAGTTGCAGTCTAAGATTGAGGATTTGAACCAGATAGCAGCAGCTAATAGACTTGCTCTTGACTATCTTCTTGCCAAATCAGGAGGTTTTTGTAAAATAGTCCCGGAAGGCAAATGCAGAGTGAAGTTTCATGACCTCAACAACACTATTCAGGACGAGTTGTCAAAATTACAGGCCCTTATAAATGATAACCAACCCAGTCAGAATCCTTGGGAATGGATGTGGTCTTGGGTCCCAGGAGTAGGATGGTTACATAGCCTTTTGACCGCCATTGCGGTAGGAGGATTAGTCTTCCTAATACTTCTTCGCATCACCCCTTGCTGCATATCTCTAGTCAGAGGAATGGTGGCCCAAAGCATTAAGAATCTCACTGAAACCCACATCATGGCCATATACCAAGCCCTGCCCCCCGCCCTGCCCCCTCTGGCAGAAGAAGAGCATGAGTACGCTCGAGTAATTCGTGAAATGCCCCCTGAAGAGATCCCCTTGAGAGACACAGTTGTCTATACCGGGGTTCAACATGAGAGTCAAGCTGGAGAAACAACTGTGACTTGTTTCTAAGCTTGAAAGGGGGGAATGTGGCAAGGCCACCTGGAAGAGTTTTACCTTTACGTTTTATGTATAACCATGTATCCTAATAATGCTTAAATTGTTAAGGCTAGAAGTGCCTAAAATCTTAAGAATCAAGATTATATGCTTGCAACATACGCTTCTGGTTTCTTGTTGAATGATTTTTTTAAAATCTTAATGATTCCTTCAAGAACTTTGTTCCAAAAGCTTTTTATCTCCTTACACCCCACCATATATGGTCCATTGTTCCTATCTCAGTGTTACATCTCCAGCACACATTGGTTTTTTGCTTATAGATTTTTGCCAATTCCTCGGGGCGGGGGTTAGGTACCATCGGTAGATCATTTTCATTAGATTCTCCCTTATTGTACAACATGCTGTGAACTTGATGTCACCCAATTTGTGTCCATGTTTGTCTTTTTTTACCGTTATCATCTCCACTGGGGATACCCACCAGGGTATTTTGGGCTCTAATAGTCTGTGGTACTTATCCCAGACCTTGTATAATGAAATTCTGACTATATGATTTAAAAAGTCCTTATGCACTGCCACTTTGTTGTATGTTAGGTAGGCGTGCCATCCAAACCTCATATTCCAACCTTCTAAATCTAATATATCAGCCTTCTTCAAGAAGGTGGGGTTGTTTAAAATGATTGTTAAATGTGTTATGCTGATTTAGATTTTGTATTTGTGGGCTGGAGTGTTGTTTCAGGGCTCTTTTATTGTTTATTAGTGTGCATACGTTAGTCTTGTGGCTATTTTTAGTATGTTTTTATTATTTTAATTTATATTATGTTCTGATATTTTTATTATGAATTTTGTGCAGTGATTATTCTTATTATGTATTTTGTGCTTCGTATACTTGGTGTTGTGAACCACCCTGAGATTCAAAATCAATAAAATCAACAGTCAAAAACAACATCAACAAGAAACACAACAACAACAACAAAAAGGTTTCCTACCGCTGTGTACGGAGGGTCGTGAGGGCAGCACCACTCCTCTTGGTCCATCCTGATGGCGTTGATGTTCCGGGCGCTGGTCCAGACTGGGTCCCGCGGAGAGCAGAAGATGGTATCACTGCAGCACTACTCTGATGTTACGTTGCCTTGGCCTGGCGCTACTGCGGATGTTCTGTGAGGAGGAGAAAGGAGCTCCTTGAGAAACGTCACCTCCAAACAGCCCACCAGATGTCCCAATAGCCCACCAGATGCCTCACTCACCTGGCATGCAGCTCAGGAAGTCCTGTGGGTAAGGTTCCCTGTGAACGCAGTGGAGCAGCCTCCTCAAAAAGCGCTGGACCCTGCCTTTCTTCCGATGTTTATAGGCCCGCTGCATGATGTTCAGGCAGCTCCTCCCTGTCTGCCTGAGCCCTTCTTCCTCGTGCTGCTGCATCTCTTCCAGCCCTGAGTGGAAAGGGAGAAAGGTTGAGCAAGGCGGAGATACACAGGAAAAGAGCCATGCATCAACAATATGAAAACAGCCGTCAGGTGTGTTTGTGTGTGAGAGAGAGCAGTGAAGTCACATTCCAATTCTCTTTGCATGTTCATCTTGTGGCACCTCTGTCTGAACATACATCTGGGAATTTGCCTTCCCCTGAAGACCTTTCTCAGCAGAAGCATCCCTCCCTGCCCTCCGTACGTCTCACTCACATGTTCCATAGGATGCCATGTCTTGATCGTGGATGAAACTGGCATCCCGGAAAGCCAGATGACCTAGAGAGAGAGAGAGAGGGCAAGAAAGGGGATGTCATCTCGGTGCAAAGCAAGCGGAGACAGAGGCAGCCCGGCAGGAGGACTGGTATGCTCTAGAGGTCTCCACCCTCGCGGAGCACTCAGAGCAAGATCTGGGCACAGATGGAGGCCTACCTAGCAGGTGGCCTGGGGACATGTCCATCCTCCCTGCCATCGTTACCAAGATGTTTCTGTCCATCCCTACCAAGGAAGGACGTTGCTTGACTTACCCAGAAGCAGAGCTGCCACCCTGGAGACTGATGGCAGCCTGTTGGCGGACGGCTTCGTACATGTTAAGGCAGCACTCCGAAGGATGTCCTTGCTGAAGGTCTTGCTCTGTGGGCAAAGACAAAGGAGAAGTGGCATCAGAGAGGCTTGAGAGCACGGCAGAAGAGCCTTGCACTCCCAGAGACATGCCTGGGCAAAGCTGCCAATGAAGCAGAGGGACCTTACCAGATGCTTGGCAGCCTGGTGGAGAGCAAAGTGGAGGCTAAATTTGTTGGAACGAGCCCACCACTTCACTTGTGGGGCTAGATGGGAAAGTGCCCTCCTTGCGGCCTGCAACACAAGAAGAGAAGAGGGTTACAAATTGCAGTACATAGTCTCGGTAGCTCCTGAGAACAATCCCTCCCTCCTACTGTGCAAGTCCACCTCTTTGGCCCTCACCTTGGCCACCTCGTCCTCGTCTTCGAGGTGAATGAGGACCACAACCAGTTCGTGAATGGCTTCTTCTTCTGTTGATGTTATTGGAAGCCTTTGGTCTCTCACCCAGCCCCGAAGCAGCCCCAGATGTTGGATGGCCGATGCCCGGACGGAGGCTTCCTCCTGTAGGCAGAAAATATCAGAGGTTGTGTTTCTCATCAGTTCACTTTCCTTTCTCCTGCCCACTGGGGTGTTTTGAGGCTGCTCCTCCTCCTGGGGGAGACTGGAGGCAGGGGTGACTCTCCCCCTGCGTTTTCCAGGCAGGCTTCCAAGAGAAGGTGCTCCAGAGGAACACCCTCCTGAAGCCAGAACATCTCTGCCGCATGCTAGTCTAAACCCCACCCTTCCTCTTCCAAAGCATTCCTCCTCCACCGGGTGTGATGTCATGTTTTCCTTCGTACTCACATGGGCAGCCAGACTGCAGTAGGTTGCCGCCAGCATCTTCAGGTCTTCTTCTCCCAGCTCCCTGGAATGGTAGGCTTGGTCTACCAGCTCTATCAACTCTGGGAGGACATCGGCTTCTGCAGAAGGGAGGGAATCCAGCAGCAACAGCCGCAGAAGCGAAGGGTCCTACACAAAAGAGAGAATCTTTTCAAAGGTCTGAAAGGCCTCACGCCTTTTAGCACAGGCCCTTCAGTATTGTGCCAGCAAAAGAGTGCTGGACCATGATTAGAATCGAGATCTGTACCTCCCCTCCCCCTCCCTCTGAGCATCACTTGCCATGTCAGAGTCCAGAAGCAGGGATATCCCTCTGACGCTGAGCTTCTGGACTTGCAGGTGGTCGTGTGCCAGCCAGTTGAGGAGCTGCTCCAGTGTATCTTCACAGGGATAGACCTCCAGACGGCAGCTGAGCAGCTAAAGAGGCCCAAAGAGAAAGAAACACTTCAGGGATGAGAGGCTGAGGCAGGTTCCCCTTTTACTCATCATTTGCAATTCTGCACAGAGCAAACCCACTGAAGTGAATGCACCAAAGTTTGTCATGTACATCAAATCCAATGGGTCTACTCTGAGGAGCACTAAAACAGGCAACAGTCCTTAGGCTCAAAGTAGCCCAACACTCGGCAGAAACCAAGCCAGGGCCTCCTTGCTGCACCCATTTCCTCCCGCGTCAGTCCCCCTCACCTCGATGTAGATAGCTGCCGCGACTTGTGGCATTCCGGCAAACTCCTGGTCCTTGAGAGCAGCGATGATATTTTCCACCATGGGAGGGATCCACCAGTGTTGCTTTCCGACGGCTCTGAAACGGAGAAGGAGATCTCGGTAAGGAAGGCAAAGACACTGCAGAAAGCAAACAGGGGCACAGTCCGACCCCATGCCTTCAGCTCCGTTTGCCAGACCACTGGGGAAGGTCAGTGGTTCTTCCTCTTACCTCACCATGGCAGACAACCCCTGGCTGAAAGTCTCCCGGCAGAAAAGTTGGTCAACGATGGCCGCCTCCACTTGCTCTCCAGTGGTGCCAAGAAGGAGGTGCAGAACTTCCTTAGCCCCTCTGGAACCAAAGCAAGGCCAGTTTTACCAGGAGGGTCATTGTCACACACTCAAATTCCTTCCCCAGCAGCTGCCTGAAGGAGAGCCTCCCTTGGAAAACCAAGCTGGACCAGAAACCCCCCGAGGCTGAAGGGGAAAGGACTCCATTGGTCCCTTTGCAACACACTACTCACCCGAGGAATTCCTGATCATAGTGGAAGTTGATAACCATCCCCAGGAGAGCGATCAGCAGCTGTGGGAAGTTCTGGTGCACAGCTGCCTTGAAGTCCTCCATCCTGAGGATGGCGTGCAACAGGCTGTTGAGATGTTGCTGGAAGAGAGAGAGGTCAAGTTACTTTATCTGCTTTCCTGCAGAATACAGGAATCCCTAGATATTACCCTGGGAAGAAGTAGCCAGAAAGCAGGTGGTTGGTCCTTACCACTTGGGTGGCAGATTCCGCCAAGGGGCTTTGGTAAATCTGCTCGGCCATGAGATGGATCAGTTGTTCTGGGTTGGCCGATGCTAGAACCTCCCTCCATACTCTCTCGCAGTCTCTGTGAATGCAAAAACAAAAGCAATGGTCAGATTCAAATCTTCTGCTTGCTGCCATGCTCCAGAGAGAGGAAATGGCAGCAAGGGCTTTCTGAGCAAGCCCTGCAGCTTGCCAACCTCCCCCTTAGCCCAGTAGAACCTGGAGGGCTCCATACCCGAAAGGAAACTGGAGGAGATATTCAACCACTGTCGCCAGGTGGTGGTGCGACAAGATGGACAACGCGAAGACGGCCATGCTTCTGCCTTGCACTGTAGGCCCCTGGCTGATCTTATAGAAGGCCACCAGCAGCACCTTCACCTGTCAGAGAAAAGGAGAGGGTTGCTTGGAGAGTACAAGGAAGCGGGGCTGTCTGCAGGCGGATCCCTCCATCCCTCATTGAAAGAGGGACCCTTGCCCTGTGCCACCACAGCCTCTTCCTTCCAAGGTACCACTCAGGGTCCTTGGGAGTATTGGACCCAGGCAGCTCCAGGGCGCCAGTTTCCCTATCCATTGTGGGCCAAGAGAAGAAGCTTGCCAGCCTCCTCCCAGAAAGAGGAGGATTCCCCATCCCTGAACCCATGTTTCTCAGAACCCTTGGCTGAGGTTCTTGTCCTGACATTGCCAGGCCCCTCTCAACTAACATGTGCCCTGGCCACCCAATGGCATGAGGTGGCCTCCCCTACACCAAAGCAGATAATCTGCTTCTCTCCTACCTTTGCAGATGCCTTACCTCCACTTTTGTGCCGCCAAACTGCTTGATGAATTCTTGCAGTAAGTGGGAGATATCCAGTGGGTTGAAGCTGCTCTCGACAACCAGGTCTCTGGCCAGAAAGCACATTGCCTCCAAGAGCTGCTCCGCAGGGAGAAAGGCGCCAAAGACCTGAAGCAAGAGAGGAAGGTCAGAGATGCCCACAGGGCAGGGCTGGGGAGCAGAAAGCCCAGGTGCTGCCTCTGCAGAACCCAGAACATGTGGCTTCAGAGACAGCGACTTACCCTGGCAAGATGGTAACAATTATTCACGAACAATTCAGGAACCGGTCCTCCGGTGGATTTGAGGACCTTCTCAGCTCTGGTGATAAGTATATGGTTCCATGACGTTCGTTCCAGCATCTCTGCAAAGGAAAGCCAAAGGGTTAGTTTGGGTCTTGCTCATCCCACCCCGTGCTGGGATACATTCTTCTAGTCTTACCTTCGTTACGCCGCAGGATGGGCAGAAGATGGCAGAGAGCCTCTGCTGCCCGCTGCCTGCTCTCCGGGTCCGGATCCAATGCACAAAGGCAGGAAATCGCCACCAGCTGGCCAAAGGAGCATGCAGAAACCGCTACCGATGGCTGAGAAGAAACCCAGAGAAGGGACTGATGAGAGAAGCAACCCATCACCATTTTTCCTATAACATTTTTATTAAATCTTCCAAACATTCCAAAACATTTAGCATCCTCTACAGAAAAAAAATCCATTTCTTTTTGACTTCCCACCCCTCTTTTCCTAATGTTTGCTTTTTTCTTCTTTTCTCAGCCATTTTACTCACTATGGCCCAGCTCTGTTCTCCAAATTGAGTATGTGCTGGGATGCCTGATTGTCCCTTGGGCACCTTGCAGGGTGGGCCTAGAAGCAGCAGCCTGAAGGCCTTGACAGCCCTGCATGGTTGCAATGCTTCCCTTCAGTAAAGCCACTTCTGAGCTGGGGAGGAGGTGGGGTTGTGGGCTTCATGCCCTCCCCCCACGTACTCGGGGGCTGGCTTGCAGCCCCCGGGAGAGCAGGGAATCCTCAGGCGTGTCATCTCCCTTGCCAGCCAATCGGCTGGCCCGGGAGGCGTGGCCAGCGCTATTTAGGGCCGGCGCGCCTGAGGATTTCCCTCTTTCTCCCAGCGCCCCAGCTGCTCCGGTTTTCCCACCCTCTCACCCTTTAGGTTTGGCTCTTTGACATTGCTATGGACTTCGGTTGGTCACCGTCAAGGGGTCTGGTAGGAATTTTTTCCACTTGGCAAATTGGCACCAGCCGTTTGGATTTTTGCCTACATCGTAGCAAATCATCACAACTTCCTCGGAATTGGCGGTTAGGCATTGGTAAGGGTATTGATATGCAGATGGGGGGGGGGGAAGAATCACCATCACCTTCCCCCATATCAAAGGGTAGTCTGGTAAAGGATTCCGGGGGGCGTTGCTCTGTCCTAAGCCTATGGAGGCCAGGGCCCAAGGCACGCCCCCGAGTGGTGACCCCGGGGGAAGCTCCTAGTTGATGTACATCGGCAGGACTCCCCCTACTGGTGGTTAACCCTTGCCGGTCTTCTAGCAATCAGGCTGAAGCCGGTTAGTCAATGCCTAAGCCAATACCGCTCAATTCCTGTAATCAATAAAGTTGTGGCCTAATTTTGCCCATTAACCTAAAATACTGGTGTCCTGTGTCTTTATTTCCGTGGGGCAGGCGGGAACTCGCCATGCAACTCACATGTTCCTGGATCTTCTGTAGGAGGGTGGAAAGATCTCGCAGCGCCTTCCTTCGGATCTTCCCACTCTTCATCGTTGCAATGACATCCGTAAATCTGTTCTTCAGCCGGTCGCTGCTGTCGCTTTCAGGAGGAAGATCAGCCGCATCCAGAGAAGCTGTGGTTGGGATGCTGAGGGGAGAGAGGAGTAGCGCTTTTGTCAAAAGGGTTTATTGCCTCCCATCCTTCAAAGACCCCAAGCACCCCCACCATAGAAATGGACCGGGTTGTTTTTTAAAGCAATTGATTATGGGGGAGGGGATTAGCACAGGATTACCTTGGAGGAAGATCCTCCCCATCTTCCAGGCTGATTTCCGATATTTGATCTTCATCAAAATCAATTCCCTGTCCATGAGAAAAGAGAAAAGAGAAACAGGAACATCAGAATGTGAAGAATGGATCAGACCCATTCATGTTTTTGTGTTGATCAGGAAAGCACAGACGAGGTAGGCTGGGAAACAAACTGAAAATCTCTGGCCTCCCTTTCCTTAGAGACCTTATTCATCCTTCTATTCATTTAAGCCTTCCGTTAAGAGTCTGGGTGTAATCCTTGTTACTAGTTTCAGAACTCACAGGGTTAAGGAGTTCTGAGTGACGTCTCTCCATTCCTGAGGCATGACCAGAAGGAGGGAGTGGCTTTATCTCACTGCCTGTTTGTCTCTGCGTCCGAAAGAGACGGAAGCAAAATGTGCGAGCTGAGTCCAGGAAAGCTCTGTAATTGTTTTACTGCACGAATAAAAACTGAGTTATAAACACACTGACGCCTAGGTGTGTTTGATCTGCTTAACACCGGGGAGCAACAGCACACTGCGGGAAAAGCTCTGCATTTGTGGCTGCCGGAGGAGGACCGGGAGCAGAGGCGCCAGATGGAAGTGTGCCGGGCTTCCATTCAAGCAGCTGCACCTAATTGGGGTCCAATCCAATTAGCCACGCCAATTATTCAACAATCCTTGACACCTCCCTTTCCATGGAGGCCCAGGTTACAACAGCCAAGGCGACATTTTTCCACCTTCGCCTCATCAAGCAGTTGGTCCCTTACCTTTCCCGCCCCAACCTGGCCACAGTGATCCATGCGACGGTCATCTCCAGGCTTGACTACTGTAATTCGCTCTATGCGGGGCTGCCCTTGAAGCTGTCCCAGAAACTCCAACGGGTGCAGAATGCTGCAGCGAGGCATTAATGGGAGCATATTCACCCAGTGCTTTTCCAGCTGCACTGGCTCCCGGTGGAGTACAGGGTCAGATTTAAGGTGCTGGTTTTGACCTTTAAAGCCCTTCACAGCCTCGGACCCTCGTACCTACGGGACTGCCTCTCCTGGTATGCCCCACGGAGAGCCTCAAGGTCCATAAATAACAACACCCTAGAGGTCCCGGGCCCTAAGGAAGTTAGATTAGCCTCAACCAGAGCCATGGCCTTCTCAACACTGGCTCCGGCCTGGTGGAACGCTCTGCCTCATGAGACCAGGGCCCTGCAGGATCTGATCTCTTTCCGCAGGGCCTGTAAGACAGAGTTGTTCCGCCTGGCCTTTGGCTTGGAGTCAACTTGATTCCCTCCCCCTCTTTCTATTTCCTTTTCCCTCCTGTGAAGAGGCTGCATCCTAATGCTTTAATATTGTATCTTAATCTTTTAAATTGTATTTTAATCAACTTTTTTTTATTATTGGTTGTTAGCCGCCCTGAGCCTGGTCTTGGCTGGGGAGGGCGGGGTATAAATAAATTATTATTATTATTATTATTATTATTATTATTATTATTATTAAGAGCATTTGTACCCCTCTCTTAAGCCAAAAAGGCTCCAAGAGAGCCTTCCATGAAATCAAATGCAAGAAACTCCCTAATGGCAGACTTCTATTGTAAGAAACAATCTGACCAACAGAACACACAAGGAAAGGGGGCAAGGAGGGCAGAGGAAAAGACAACTCACAAGCTCAGGCCCCAGGGTCTAGAATGCTGTTGTCATCTCTCCCACTGAGGCAGCCTGCTGAAATGGCTGCCGCCAGATGACAGTTGGGGGAGAGGAGACCTGAGGGAGCTGGCCTGTCTCAGCAGAGCCCATGGCGCTGTTTCTCATCCGTCCTTCCTCCAGGAGCAGAGCTCCTCCAGGGCCCCTGTCTCTCCCTTGCCTGCAGCTGGGAGCAGCCCTTTCCTGTGATGGACTCTGTGGACAGGTGGGCAGCAGGGCTCCCTGCCTCAGCTCTGCAGAAAAACCAGCTCCACCCGGTACCCCCTTCCCCTGAACTGGGCCAGCCACTCACACTTTCTTTTCTTCTTCTGTTTTTCCCTTCCAAACTATAGTAGAAAGATAACATCCAGCATGTATAAATAGAAATGAAGTCTCTTCCAGATTCACATGTACATAAATCAGAAGGAATCCTCTGTTCAAAATAATATTCAATCGACTTCAATATAGGACACTGAATTTCCCTTTTTGGCATTCCTTCTCCCCTTCCAAAAACTTGGGCAAAGCTCAACCCTTTCTTTGACTTTGGATAGCTCTTTGCCTAACTTGGTGATACCATTAATCTAGGTTCCAGATGCCGATGATGCAGTAATTCTATCTAGAACCCCCATTGGACTCAAAAGAGCAGTAAGAAAGCTCGCAGCATACTGTGAATCTGAATGTCTCAAAATCAACTATCAAAAGACCAAGATACTCGCTTTTGGGGGGAAACCAAAGCTTAGAAGCTGGGAATTCCAAGGCAATAAATTAGAACAAGTCACAAACTACAAGAATCTAGGAACGGTGGTACAGGCCTCAGGAACCAACAAACTACATATAAACTCCACCGGGAGTTCAGCGGAAAAAACCACAAATTGTATCCTTAAATTCTTCAGAGCACAAGGGGGCTTCTTTGTCCCCGCAGCTCTAAAATTATACAAGGCCAGAACTTTGGCACAACTCCTCTATGGTTCCTTCTTGGGCCCACCTTCCTCTGCTTTCTCACCCCTTGAGCGAGTTCAATCTAGACTTCTTAGAGCTCTCCTCCAAGTCCCCAGATGTGTCTCAAACGCATGGATTGGATTGGAAACGGGGATGATGAGAGTGGAGGCTAGCATCTACCTAACATCAATCTACAAATGGCTGACATTGAATCTGCTCCCCCGAGGGATAGCCCATTTGATCCTCTGTGACCAATTCCAGTCGGGCTGGCAGACTGCAGTCCTGAACACCCCCCGGAAACTGGATTTTGCCCCTCAAGCCCTTCTAAGTCTGGGCTTAGGCCAGGCAAAAGCCACGGTCAGGCAAAGAATATTAGATACCGAGAGACAGCAGGACTGTGCAAGGTGCCCCGACTATAGAATTGGAGAAATCGAGAGATATATAGCTGCACCGGCAGCATATCTCTTCTTTCTCATATCTAGGGATGCAAGAAGGGCCTTTACACTCGTCAGAAGCTCGGCTCTTCCCTCGCCGGTCCTGGATGGAGACTTTAGAAGGGTATGCTCAGAGACTTTGCACCTGTCCATTGGGAGAGATAGGAAGCCCAGAACACTTGTTCTTTGTTGTTGTTGTTCAGTCGTTTAGTCGTATCCGACTCTTCGTGACCCCCTCGACCAGAGCACGCCAGGCACTCCTATCTTTCACTGCCTCCCGCAGTTTGGTCAGACTCATGTTTGTAGCTTCGAGAACACTGTCCAACCATTTCGTCCTCTGTCGTCCCCTTTGCCTTGTGCCCTCAATCTTTCCCAACATCAGGGTCTTTTCCAGGGAGTCTTCTCTTCTCATGAGGTGGCCAAAGTCTTGGAGCCTCAGCTTCAGGATCTGTCCTTCCAGTGAGCACTCAGGGCTGATTTCCTGAAGAATGGATTGGTTTGATCTTCTTGCAATCCATGGGACTCTCAAGAGTCTCCTCCAGCACCATAATTCAAAAGCATTAATTCTTCGGCAATCAGCCTTCTTTATGGCCCAGCTCTCACTTCCATACATCACTAGGGGTAAAACCATAGCTTTAACTATACGGACCTTTGTTGGCAAGGTGATGTCTCTGTTTTTTAAGATGCTGTCTAGGTTTACCATCGCCTTTCTCCCAAGAAGCAGACGTCTTTTAATTTCATGACTGCTGTCACCATCTGCAGTGATCATGGAGCCCAAGAAAGTAAAATGTCTCACTGCCTCCATTTCTTCCCCTTCTATTTGCCAGGAGGTGATGGGCCCAGTGGCCATGATCTTCGTTTTTTTGATGTTGAGCTTCAGACCATATTTTGCGCTCTCCCCTTTCACCCTCATTAAAAGGTTCTTTAATTCCTCTTCACTTTCTGCCATCAAGGTTGTGTGATCTGCATATCTGAGGTTGTTGATATTTCTTCCGGCGATCTTAATTCCGGCTTGGGATTCATCCAGCCCAGCCTTTCACATGATGAATTCTGCATATAAGTTAAATAAGCAGGGAGATAATATACAGCCTTGCCGTACTCCTTTCCCAATTTTGAACCAATCAGTTGTGCCATATCCAGTTCTAACTGTAGCTTCTTGTCCCGCATAGAGATTTCTCAGGAGACAGATGAGGTGATCAGGCACTCCCATTTCTTTAAGAACTTGCCATAGTTTGCTGTGATCAACACAGTCAAAGGCTTTTGCATAGTCAATGAAGCAGAAGTAGATGTCTTTCTGGAACTCTCTAGCTTTCTCCATAATCCAGCACATGTTTGCAATTTGGTCTCTGGTTCCTCTGCCCCTTCGAAATCCAGCTTGCACTTCTGGGAGTTCTCGGTCCACATACTGCCTAAGCCTGCCTTGTAGAATTTTAAGCATAACCTTGCTAGCATGTGAAATGAGTGCAATTCTGCGGTAGTTGGAGCATTCATTGGCATTGCCCTTCTTTGGGGTTGGGATGTAGACTGATCTTCTCCAATCCTCTGGCCACTGCTGAGTTTTCCAAATTTGCTGGCATATTGAGTGTAGCACCTTAACAGCATCATCTTTTAAAATTTTAAATAGTTCAGCTGGAATATCATCACTTCCACTGGCCTTGTTATTAGCAGTGCTCTCTAAGGCCCATTTGACTTCACTCTCCAGGATATCTGGCTCAAGGTCAGCAACCACACTACCTGGGGTATACGAGACATCCATTTCTTTCTGGTATAGTTCCTCTGTGTATTCTTGCCACCTCTTCTTGATGTCTTCTGCTTCTGTTAAGTCCTTTTCACTTTTGTCTTTTATTATGGTAATCTTTGTACAAAATGTTCCTTTCATATCTCCAATTTTCTTGAACAGATCTCTGGTTTTCCCCATTCTATTGTTTTCCTCTATTTCTTTACATTGCTCGTTTAAGAAGGCCTTCTTGTCTCTCCTTGCTATTTTTTGGAAACCTGCATTCAATTTCCTGTATCTTTCACTATCTCCCTCACATTTTGCTTGCCTTCTCTCCCCCGCTATTTGTAAGGCCTCGTTGGACAGCCACTTTGCTTTCTTGCATTTCCTTTTCATTGGGATGGTTTTAGTTGCTGCCTCCTGTATAATGTTACGAGCCTCCATCCATAGTTCTTCAGGCACTCTGTCCAGCAAATCTAAATCCTTAAATCCTTAAACCTGTTCCTCACTTCCACTGTGTATTCATAAGGGATTTGACTTAGATTGTATCTTACCGGCCCAGTGGTTTTTCCTACTTTCTTCAGTTTAAGCTTGAATTTTGCTATAAGAAGCTAATGATCTGAGCCACAGTCAGCTCCAGGTCTTGTTTTTGCTGACTGTATAGAGCTTCTCCATCTTTGGCTGCAGAGAATATAATTAATCTGATTTCGATGCTGCCCATCTGCTGATGTCCATGTGTAGAGTCGTCTCTTGTGTTGTTGGAAAAGAGTGTTTGTGATGACCAGCTTGTTCTCTTGACAGAACTCTATTAGCCTTTGCCCTGCTTCGTTTTGAACTCCAAGGCCAAACTTGCCAGTTGTTCCTTTTATCTCTTGACTCCCTACTTTAGCATTCCAATCCCCTATAATGAGAAGAACATCCTTCTTTGGTGTCATTTCTATAAGGTGTTGTAAGTCTTCATAGAATTGGTCAATTTCAGTTTCTTCAGCACCAGTGGTTGGTGCATAAACCTGGATTACTGTGATGTTAAAAGGTCTGCCTTGGATTCGTATCGAGATCATTCTATCATTTTTGAGATTGCATCCCAGTACAGCTTTTGCCACTCTTTTGTTGACTATGAGGGCCACTCCATTTCTTTTACGGGATTCTTGCCCACAGTAGTAGATATGATGGTCATCCGAACTGAATTCGCCCATTCTTGTCCATTTTAGTTCACTGATGCCCAGGATGTCAATATTTATTCTTTCTATCTCATTTTTGACCACATCCAGCTTACCCAGGTTCATGGCTCTTACATTCCAGGTTCCTATGCAATATTTTTCTTTACAGCATTGGGCTTTCCTTTCGCTTCCAGGCATATCCTCAACTGAGCGTCCTTTCGGCTTTGGCCCAGCCGCTTCATCAGCTCTGAATCTCCTTGTACTTGTCCTCCGCTCTTCCTCAGTAGCATGTTGGACGCCTTCCAGCGTCATAACTTTTATATGCCTGATGTCTTTGTCCATGGAGTTTTCTTGGCAGGAATACTGGAGTGGCTTGCCGGTTCCTGCTCCAGGTGGATCACGTTTGGTCAAAACTCTCCACTATGACCTGTCCATCTTGGGTGGCCCTGCACGGCACAGCTCATAGCTTCTCTGAGTTATTCAAGCCCCTTCACCACGGCAAGGCAGTGATCCATGAAGGGGACTTGTTCTTTAGATGTCCCTTTTATGAAGAGGCACGTAGTAAGATCATGGATCCCCTACTGGTGAGGTTCACCGACCTCCCGCAAAAGCAAAAATTTGACCTTTTGCTGTTAGGCAAAGAGCAGAAGATGACCTGGATGGTCGCCCGATTCTGTGTACAGATCTGTAGGCGCAGACCATCGCCCAACTCAAAATAGTCCGGCATGAAAAGCCCTGACTCTGAGTCAACTCCCTGGGATAGTTTATTGTTGTACATTTGTAGTGAAGTTAAGGATTTCAAACTTTGGTCAAGAAAGGAGCAGATTTTGGTGGGTAATCAAAAAGCCACAAGAGTTATGGGAAAGAGGTCTGTTGCTTTAACCCTGCAGACCGACAATCTCCAAATATGTAAATTGTTATCTTAGGAAGGAAGTTCTCTAGTTTGATTTGGGGGCTTGACACCTGGGGCTCCAGCTATTCACACCCACCTAGTGTTGTTATCAGTCTTTTAATTACCTGGGAATAAAGATTCTAAGAATGGCTGAGAAAGTGCGCTCTGCAACCTGCGATTTGCCCGGCTGTTTAGCGTACCACCTTGCTGGCAGCCTCCTGTGTCTCTTTGTAATGGAGATTCTTGCTGACTTTGTAATGCGGATCTACTGAAGGACTTTGAAACTATCCTATCTCTGTCTTTGTTCTTAGAAGTGAGTATCTTAGTTAGCTATACTAAACAATGTTTTTATTTTATCTGCCTGCAAGATACAAAAGATGTGCCTGCTTTTTAAGCATGTTAACTTTGTGTTTTTTTAATAATTTTTTAAAAAAATAAACTTTCTTTTTTCTTATGTGCCAATCTGAGGGAAAATCTAAGTCCAATGCCTGGCTACTTGGTTACGCTATACCTGATGAATTTCTGTCTGCAAGTTTGTGGAAGCAGCTTGTGGAGGGTAAGGGCAGGTGAGGGAGGGGCGAGTGGCCGGAGCCCCTTTACTACATGGTAGCAGCGGTGGGATGGAACTTCCCTGCAGAAAGGCACTTTGATTTTAAATTGACACGAATCTTTTGTGTACTACAGGCGTTTTATTTTTTTTTGGATAGAGATAGTCAGAAATTATGGAAGCCGGGGCTTCCCAGGAATACACTTTGCATACTGTGGACGAATGAAGAAGGCAGTTCCCTTCCTTTGGAGACAACGCCCCCCAACCTCCAAGTCCCAGAGCGGAATCCGCCTCCTGGTTTTGGGGAGATCCCGAGTCGGAGAGAGAGCTGGTGGACGCCAGCGAATTAAGAACTGTTTGGAAGGGTGGGTAAGAGTCCTGCAACTTGGAGAGAATTGGGGGGGGGGTGCCAGTTAACCAACCCTTGTCTCCTCGTGAGGAAGTGGAAGCTAGGATGGCCTCCACGTGTCCTAGAGGGAACTATCTTGTTTATGTAGAGCCCAAAGAGATGGAGTTTTCAGAGGGTGATGCGGTTGAGTGGGTGCAAAACCCAGGCCAAGGTGGATACCGGTGCCGTGATAAGTTTCCAAAGATGGGCCAGTCCATTCTTATGGGGCCGAGAGTCAGCCGGATGGCTTATGAGTATCAAGATCTGCGGCAGCAGCTGCAAGAATGTCTGTGGGAGACTACCGTCGAGAGCGTCCATCGCGCGACATTCGCAGAACAGTGAGACGGCGTTCGCCTAGCCCGGGATGGGTCTACTCGCCAGTAAGAGCTTGGGAAACTCGTGGAGCAGTGCGACAGTACGCAGCAGAGGAGGAGGAGGAATTTCTCCCTAGACCCTCGCATGGATACGCGGCGGCGGAACACCTGCGTCCGGAGGGACAAGCGTCTCAACATCCTGTTCCAAGGTATGACGACAGTCACGAGGAGCCACGAGGAGAAAATCGCAGACAGGCTCCTCCAGGGCTAACTTTGAGCAACCTTAACTGGAGGGCATTTCTGAAATATCAGGGCCCCCCCACTGATGTTCTGAGTTATCTGACTCTTTTTGAAGTAACCTGCCGAGATATGGGGGTGGCCCTGAAAATGTACATGCCTATTTTGCGCTCGCTAATTTGTGGAGACCGAGTCGAATTGATGGGCCATCTCCCCTCATCCCAAATCAATGACTATGAGCGCTTAAAAAAATTAGTCATGCAAAGGCATGGACTTCATCCTGAGAACTATCGGAGGGCTTTCCGAAAAGGGGGTAAGTCTGGTCCCTCAGACAGCATTGCTGTGTATTCTGAGAAAATGGCCCAGAACTTTGAACTGTGGCTTTCAGCCGAAGATGTGTGTGGCTTTAAAGAACTTAGGCAGCTGATGCTAATAGAACAACTTATGCACCACCTGTCTCCAGAAATTGCGAGTTTGGTTGCTGACCAAAGTCCACGATCTTTAGAGGAGGCCACAGAATTCGCAGAATCTTTTAGACTAAATCGTTCTCATCTGGCCAACAGGGGACTGTCTGGTGGGTACAGACTGGCAGCTTCAGCTTCTGGCGGGAGGTCCGTTAAAGATCAAAGCAGGCGTCCCCCTACTCCTGCTAAATTGTCTCCGAGTTCCAGACTGTGCTTTTATTGTAAGAAACCGGGTCATGTAAAAGCAGTTTGCCCCCAATTAAGTGAAAAGAAGCCTCCCGTTTTGACTTTGACTCCTGCGGTGCGCATGATCCAGCGACAGGAGGAGGAAGATTGGGAAGCGGAACAGCAAAAATCAGGAACTGAGGAAAGCCCGGTCCCCGGAGTGAAGGGTGGGGCAGCTCCTGACGCTATAGCTTCCAAACCAGCTGTAGCCACTTCAAGTGCAGTTACTGTGGGACCTGTGAGAACTGGAGCTGGTCCAAGTGTGCCTCATCTGAAGTGGGCTAATTCGAAGCTTACAGCCCCCATTGAGATCAACGGAATTGCTGTGAACTCTTTCTGAGACACTGGGTCTGACATTACCAGTGTGTCCAGAGATTTGGTTTTGCCCATACAGATGCAGGCTAAACCCTTAAAGATTAGCCCCTATGGTGTGAATGAGATTTTTCAACCTACTGCCATTGTTCCAGTATCCTATAAGGGGTACTATGGAAACCACCTAATTATAGTACATGATCCTGAAGTGTGCAAAAGTACTGTCCTGGTGGGGAACGATTTGGGATTTAAGGTTTACCAACAACAACTTGCGGTGAACTCTTTTTCCATCAAGGTCTTACCCACCCAGGTACAGGGGATGGGAAACTGGGGAAACAACACCTCAAGGCTTGAGGACTGAGGGAAGCCTTATCCCAGATGGGAGGGGTGAAGGTTGGGCGCCTGATGCTATCACTCCCAAAACCACTGGAACTGCTGTGACTGCTGTTCCTGAGAAATCGGTTGGGAAGAGGGTTGGCTAATACGCACTGCCACCCCTGGTGTTAACTGGCCCACCTCAGCGTCTAGCACACCTCCCAGGGTTCACCTTCATCAAATTGTTGTGCCTTCCTTTTGAAGCATAGACTCTGATATTGTGACTCTGCCAAAAGACTTAGTTTTGTCCCAGCTGAACCGGTCCGATTTTCAGAAGAGTAATCCTAGTGGTGGAAATTTAATTCCCCAATCTGCAACTGTTGATTCAGTTCCCTCCCAGGATTTTATGGGGGATCCCTTTGTTCCAGTCCCTGAACCCCATGTTTGTGCAAACCTTACTTTGGGGGAAGGGGTTTTGAAATCTACAGTTCCCTGTGACGCAGACTGTGAAAGATGGAAGCGGCGTGTCCTGTCAGCCAAAAGCTGAGAGGCAAGAAGAGAAAGGGGGGCCAGCTCAGCCCAGCCAAGCCACTGTGGAGAGTTTTGAGTCCTCTGCCATGGTGGGAGATTTGGCCACGTTTGAAGTAAAGCGGAGATTTGGTCACTCTCTCCTAGGTCATTTAGAAACTGCAGAAAAGTCTCTTTGCACAATAGAGTTTACCCCTTTTGTGCCTGAAAAAGAGTTTTTCTATCCACAGCTCAAGGACTATAAAGACCCAGTCGATATGTTTATTGTTTTTCAAAAAATGTTTTGTAATGCAAATGTTTGTGTGGAGAAGAAATGGGATTTGGTGGGTCTTTTACAGAACTTTAGTCCTAGGAAACAGTGTGGTTATGTTATGAGTAAAAGTGTTTTCAGGTTTGATTGGGATTCCATCCCACCCCACCTCTGTGTTCAAAATCTGTTAGGAATTTTGGTTGAGATTTACTCAAGGAGCCCAGAGTTTGTGTCAGACCAGCCAGGTTTTGGCAAGCTCCTAGAAAATCCTTTGTCCATGCTCAGAGGGAGACGGGAGGGATTGGAAGAAGTTGAGTTAATTTTTTTCTAAGTCATGGCCAGAACACCTTAAGCATGTGCAGAGAGCTTTGGCCTGATTGCAAGATGCAAACCTGACCGTTAAAATGTATAAATGTCAGTTTGCTCAAGGAGAAGTAAGTGATTTCGGATTCAGATTGGGCTTGGGAAACATCAAATCCCTGGGAGCAGAAATCCAGTGTGTACTGGAATGGCTCTTACACCAATTCAAGCGAGCCGCTGAGTTGTTAACACAAGCCCTAGTAAGTTTGTGGGTGATTCTAGCCCCTGACCAGCAGCATCCTTTTGAAATGCAAACCAATGCCAGTCAAATAGGATTAGGAGAAACTTTGTTCCAACGGGACAATGAGAGAAATTGGCAACCTGAGGTGCACCTGAGCAAAGAATTGTTGCCCTGAGAGAAAAACCATCCCACTGCTGAACAAAAAGGTCTTTCTGATCTGGAAATAGTGACTCAAGGTTTTGAGAAAGGAGACTGGGCTGTAACTTTAAATCTTACCAGTCTCCCCCCTAAGCAAGTCGTTTACTGGCCTGGTCTTAGTACATCTGAGGCCAAGCTACCGGTAAGTCCTGTGCTTTATCAAGAGAAATACCAAAAGGTGCCTAATTCTTTTAGAGAACATCATGTTAATACTGTGAAAATGTATGTGGAACTTGAATTTTCTTTGTTAACTCCTTTTGGAAGTCGAACACAGGTAGCCTTTGTGCACTTAGACTTCCTAGAAGGGTACAAACAGGCTAAAGGTACTTTTGATGTGTTATCCTTCTCTATCCTGTCCAGAACATCGGCTAGGAAGTTTTTTGTTATTTCACAGCTTTTTTACTGTGCCTGCGGTATTGTATTTTTTGTGATTTTTAATTTTTCTGTTTATTGTTCTGTAACCTTTTTCTGTTAAAATCTAATAAAATATCATTAAAAAAAAAGTAATGGAGATTCCTGCTGACTTTGTAATGTGGATCTACTGAAGGACTTTGAAACTATCCTATCTCTGTCTTTGTTCTTAGAAGTGAGTATCTTAGTTAGCTATACTAAACTCTGTCTTTATTTTATCTGCCTGCAAGATATAAAAGATGTGCCTGCTTTTTAAGCATGTTAACTTTGTGTTTTTTTAAATAAATTTTTAAAAAAGAAACTTTCTTTTGTTTTATGTCCCAATCTGAGGGGAAATCTAAGTCCAACGCCTGACTACTTGGTTAAGCTATACCTGATGAATTTCTGCCTGCAAGTTTGTGGAAGCAGCTTGCAGAGTGGGGCAACCGGTAACAAAGGAGCATAGTCTTCTCCCTTGGACTGTGGCTCCTGGTGCTCTGAGACGGAGTGGTGGCAGCATAACCATTTCTGTTGCGTTTTGTTTTGTCAAAAAGTAAATGGCTGCCGGCCTCCGTTCCAGAAACCTGACCCAGCTGGAGGGGAAGGGCAGGTGAGGGAGGGGCGAGTGGCCGGAGCCCCTTTACTACAACAAATTATTTCTAAATTTATTGTTGTACATTGTTTCAATTGTCTGTTTTAACCATATTTGCGCAGCAGTTTCTAATGTTGTGAGTGCCCTCTATTTCAGAGGCTTCTACTCTGCAGCCTCTTATAGTTGTTTTAACTGCGAGTTTTTAAGTTCTTATGCTCTTACAATTGTTTTAACTGCGTGTCTTTGTTTTTTAGTTCTTATCTGTTTTAATTATCAGTTTTTATCCATCCATTATCCATGTTTAATCTTGTATTTTATTCAGATGTTTTATCCTATGCCTGTTTCTTGGTCCTCATTTGCTCTAACAATTATCGGTTAAAAAAAAAAATCCTAACTGTTACTTTATTTATATGATCTTTCTTTTTTTATCCTGGTCTGTGACCATAATAATAATAAACTTTATTTATATCCCACCCTCCCTAACAACAATAAAACAGTACAACACAACACTCTAAAATCATTCATTATAAAATTAATTCGAATCAATCCACTGGCAACCATTGGGCCAGAGCTCATAGAGCTAATAAGGTCCATACAAGTAGGTTCCAGAGTTATGTCCCCTGGCCATGGCAACCTGCACTTACCTCCAGGAGTCTTCGGGACGCCATC
The DNA here is from genome assembly GCF_964106915.1 of Podarcis gaigeae. Lineage (NCBI taxonomy): Eukaryota > Metazoa > Chordata > Lepidosauria > Squamata > Lacertidae > Podarcis > Podarcis gaigeae. Next base: position 5,882,565 of record NC_139684.1, on the reverse strand, counting down.
CTCAGGCCACCTCCTCCAACCTCAGGATGCTGAGGAACCTCAAACGGTCACAAGCTCCGTTGCTAGGCAACGGCAGTTGAGAAGATGGAATTCCCGGCCTCAGTGCCAAGGCTCTAGGAGAGTCCGTGTGGCCTAGTGGTTAGAACAATGTTAATGCCATGCAACGCTAGGGTGATATATATATATATTCTTTGAAATGTACAGTTTAATACTTTTTCTATTATTTGTATCCTGCAGACTCTTGTTGTCTCCTAAAGAAGCTGACAGGATTGCTCCCCTGTACTTACTTATGTGTTTGCCGTGTACATTTATGAACGTTTATTTTATATTTGGGGCCTTTGAATTCTTAACTCTGAACTCTGGATTAATAACATTTTAGGAATCTTCCAGAACGGCTAAGTCTATTGCTGGGAAGGACTCAGCGACCACGGTCTATTTTTGGAGAGAGGGTGGTATGGGGTTGGGGGCAGGTGAGATGGAGCTGCTTGGCAGTGGGTGTGTTGTATGCAGAAAGCGTACGCTTCAATTCCCATGACCCACCTCCTTCAGTTACTAGTTTCTTGGGGTTGGGGCTAAATCCATGATGGGTCAGAGAAAAATGAGCGGCGGCAGGAACCAGTCAAAGCAAGGAAGATCTTAATTTTACTGTTGTTTCTCATCTTACATGTTGCATGGAGGTGAGGAACCAAGACAAGTGTGTGTAAGAACTTTTAAAGATAATAATAATTTATTTTTTATAACCCCCCCTTCAATCTGGCTGGGTTTCCCTTAGCCCCAGAGGTTTTGGACTTTTTTGAGTCCACGGCTCCCTTGACCAACTACATTCTTTCTGTGAGGCTCCAGAGCCCAGCTTTGTCACCCCTTGCCAGCAGAGCTGGCAGCCTCTCGTCCTTTTTCTGACTCCTTCCCTTGTGCAGTGTTCCTACTTCTCCTCTCCCCTCTCCTTCGGAGTCCTCTGGACAGCCGCAGCTGCCGCCCCTTCCCTAAAGAGAGGTGCCTCCTCATGCTGCCCCACAGGGGCCTGGGACCAGCTCCAGAGGCACCGTTCGCCTGGGGAGCTTGTAGCCAGGGATGCTGCAACAAACAGCTGTGCAAACCTTTGGGAGGCAGAGATGCAAGAAGGCATGGGGAGGGGAGAGAAAGAGGGACAGAGGCCAGTGTTGCTCCCAGCACCCTTGACCAAGCACCCTTGACCATTCAAGGCACCAAAGGGTGCCACAGCACCCTGGTTGAAAACCACTGCCCACCCAACAAGCATCATACATGCATCACAGAAAGAGGCAGTCTTGTCTCCTGGCTTGTCTCTTGTCATGATACCTGACAATGTTTGCTGGTTGCCCTTTCCTGACCAGTCTGAGCCTTTCCCTTGAAATGGTAAATACCTCAGTTCTTGAATCCATTGTCACAGATCTACCCCTATTTATGTGAGATGTTTGCAGGCACATGCACTAAACCCTGTCTGTGGTGCCTACCCCTTTTCCTAAATGATAACACAAAGAGACCAGAGTATGGGTTCAAATTGGCCACAACTTTATTGAATTTCAGAAGTGGGGAACTTGGCACAGGCCTTGGCAGCCCGCCTGGCTGAGGATATGCAGGCAGTTGAGGCCCAGTGAGAGGGGACTGCAAAGTGCAAACTTACACAGCATGCCCTTCCACTGACCTCGTCCGGGGAGTTTGACCAACATGCCGCCGCTCTACGGCCAGGGACTCCCGGTTTGCCCTTTAACAGGCCCTGCAAGCGCCGCCGCATGGTGAGGGAGCATGAATGCATCCCCCCCCCCAACTTGATGTTAGACTAAAGGCTACCTTGCCAAGGCCTAAAACCGCCACTCAAGGCCCTAAGACTGCTCTGAGATGCCAGGTTGGATATAAGCGCCATAAATGAGAAAAGAGAGAGACACGTCGGCCTGTGAATGACCCCAGGCAGCTGGCAGAAGGACTCAGACATAGAGGCAGAGGGAACCCGGAGGCTTCAGGACGAAGTCGCTGTCAAGCACAGGACGCAGTGCCGACTGGAAAAGGTGAGTGGCCGTCTGCAAGATCTTACAGAGCTCATGAGATCTTGTGAGATTTCAGGAAGATCTCACAAGATCTTCCTAGTGTTGTAAACAAGAATTGCCCTTTTCCCTTATGGGGTATCCAAGAGCCCATATAGAGTCCTTACATAGGTTCCCTATTGGTAGGAGAAAATAACAGAGGCCAACCAAAAGAATATTGAGAAGCAAAGCAGCTACTAAGCTTAATCTTTATTGATCTGCTGCAACAGGGTGCTCCACTCACACGCAGGAAAGGAGGAGGACCCAGAAAAATGGTGTGCAAGGCCTTATAAAGACTTTTGAAATTGCCACCCTGTACATCAAGACCACGCCCAGAAACATCATACATACATCACAGAAGGGGTGTAACCTAAGACCACCAACCCCCAGATACATCATACCTACATCACAGAAAAGGCGGTCTAAAACAGAAATTTAAATGTTGTTTATCTCCTGTCTGGCAGGTTACTTGATTGGATTGCCTGGGGAGCCTGGCCATTCTTTTGTAGTGATAAATACTTAGTTCCTGGGCCAGGTCACAGGCTCACACACTCTATTCAAACAGAGACATACCCTTAAGACAGGATTTGTGAAGGAAAAGACAACGGGGAGGCTTTTCCAGTTTGACCTTGCAGAGGAAACATTTGCTCGGTTTAGGAATCAAAATGCTTCCAGGTTGGCCCTCCCGTGCTGATCTATGTACGTGCCCAGTTGGTACACTCACGAACATTACCATATATCTAAATCCCTACCACACTAGCCCAATACTGCTATTAAACCAACTAGATTTAGTAGGATTATGCATAGGGTACTCTGAATAGTGACACCAGGGACCTAGAAGGTGCAGGGC
>NC_139684.1:5604976-5879476 GCF_964106915.1 Podarcis gaigeae | reverse complement strand
TTGTCAGTCCAACCCTTGCACAGACTCGTCAGGGCTGACCTTAAGGGAATTGGAACAATTGGGCCAAATTGGGCCCTGTAGGCCACTCCTAAACGGGCCCCCACACCAGGGCAATCTAGATGGATTTTATTTATATCTATGAGATTTTGCAGACTTGGGCGGTGAACTGGGGCCCTACAAAAAAAAACTAAAGTTGGGCCCCACTTCTTCAAATTGGGCCCCCACTGGCTAGCCCTGAGTCTCATAGTTGCTGGGCTTGAGTTTCCCTGCCCTTGCATGAAGTCTTGGGTTTCCAATTTTGAGAGAGGGGAGACTGCGGCACTGGGGAGATGGCAGGCTGCTGAGGCCCCCTAGATTTAGAGGCCCAAGTTGCCCTGCCCTCGCATGAAGTCTTGGGTTTGCAATTTTGGGAGGGGGAGGTTGCCTGCTGGGGAGAGGGCAGGCTGGCAAGGCCCCCTAGATTTAGAGGCTCTAGGATTCAGCCGTCTTAGCCTATACATAAATCTGGCACTGGCTATAGCCTAAACAGGAGCAGGGCCATCTTAACCATTGGCACTAGGGGTGCACGGCACCAGGGCGCCGAGCTCTCAGAGACACCAGGCCGAGTCCAGGGCCAAGCATTGGAGTCCGGGGAAGAGCCACCGACATTCAAGCGGAGCAGAGCCTGTCGGAGTGCCACCGGCTCTTCTGCTGCAGGCGGCTCTTCCCCAGACTCCAACACTCACCCCTGAACTCGCGCCGAGCCGCCTGCAGCAGAAGAGCCCATGGCTCTCCAACAGGCTCGGCTCGGCTGTTGGCTCTTGCCCCAGCTGCATGGCAGCTAACTGTTTTGGTGCTGCACCCAGAGTGCCGAGTAACGTTGTGGTGGGATCTGCCGCGCGCCGACAGCACTGAAGGCAGCAACAAAACCTGACAAATAGGAGCATACAGATCCTGTCTGGAGATGTTGTCTCTGATGCCACTTGCATTCCCCATCGTTCTGCACTGGCACCGCATGTTGGACGGTGCTGGGAGCATGCGCTGACAGCCAAGGAACCCGCAGCTTGGCACACGCAACAGGATGCGTTGCACAGTGCCCACAATGTTACATGGCACTCCGGATGCTTCATGTGCAGCCAAAACAGTTAACTGCCATGCAGGAGGGGGCAGCAGGTGGACAGCATGGCGACTGTGCATGCTGCCCGACATTTTGTCCCCCCCAGCATGAAACCCGCACCCCCCTTCGTACACCCCTGTGCCTGGGGTGCTGGCACCCCTTTTGGTTGGCGCTGGGAGTCCCTGTGTCCCACAACCGTTCTAAAGGTTCTAAAGGTAAACAACTATTTCTTTTAAAAAGCCAACAACTTTGGGGTCCCCCACCTCTTAAAAAAAGGTCAACAACAAACCTCTTCTGATCAGCAAGTCCTAGGCTCTGTGGTTTAACCCACGTCCCTAAAGTTAAGATACTGACAGGAATATTATCTGAGAAACCATAAACTTGTTAATGTTTGTAAAATACACTTGGTTTTTTGGTTCACTTTTAACAGCTGACTGGACTCAATGTTTTACCAGAGAGTAACTGGTTGGTGGAAGCAGGGAAGCGAGCACAGTGGTGGCACAGGGATCAATAGACCGTTAAACGTCCGGGGACCCTGTGTGATCGCCACAACTTTGAACACCAGTTGCTGGAAATCATAGGGAAGGAAAGGGTTACTGTGCTCAGTTCCTGCTTGCAGGTTTCCCAGAGGCATCGGGGACTAGATGGACCCTTGGCCTGATCCAGCAGACCCTTCTTATGTTAAGGCCTTAAAAAAACACACAATATAACAATGCAGCCTATTTCTGGATCGCACTCACAGTGGGGAGCAGGCATTTGGTGATGTTGTAACAGTGCTTCGGTTGTCAGCTCCCTCTCTGGAGGGCACCCTCCTTGCTGCACCTCGCAAGCATCACCCTCTTGGCAGGAACATCAGGGAAATTTAGTGGGCAGCCCATGACAGGATTGGGGAGCACTTAACCCAGTGGAGAGGGTGGGCTCAAGGAGGGCACAGGCATGGCTATAAGGGCCCTCACTTCCCTCAAGGATCTCTTTGAGGGCTCGTTGAAGCCTTCCCAGAAACCCAGGCCAGGACGTTGTGCTAACAAATACACCTAAGAACATGGGCATATCCAATTATGAAGTTGGTTGGATTCAGAAAAGCAAACACTTTACCTCTTTTCTTTTTTGTATAATTTTTTATTAAGTTTTTCTATTTCACGTTTTAGAATATTCATTCCAACAACCTTAAAATATCAATGACTTCCCTCCTTCTCTTTCCACGGTTCAGTTTGTTTCCCATAAATCCCTGCATATTTCACATAAACTCAACCATTCAGTATTCCATTATTACATCCATCAAAACTTATTTACACTGTTGAATTTATCTTAATGCTGCCAATGTTTTTAAGTGTACACAATTTTCCCCCATATATTCAATAAACATTTTCCAATCTTCTTTAAACATATGTTCTTCTTGTTCTCTTATTCTATAAGTTAAGTCTGCAAGCTATGCATATTCCATCATCAGTTTACTGTAAGTTGCCATTCCTCACTTGTTTTCCATTTTACACTTTAAGGTAAAGGTAAAGGGACCCCTGACTATTAGGTCCAGTCATGACTGACTCTGGGGTTGCGGCGCTCATCTCGCTTTATTGGCAGAGGGAGCCGGCGTACAGCTTCTGGGTCATGTGGCCAGCATGACTAAGCTGCTTCTGGCGAACCAGAGCAGCGCACGGAAACGCCGTTTACCTTCCCGCTGGAGCGGTATCTATTTATCTACCTGCACTTTGAGGTGCTTTTGAACTGCTAGGTGGGCAGGAGCAGGGACTGAGCAACGGGAGCTCACCCCGATTCGAACCACTGACCTTCTGATCAGCAAGTCCTAGGCTCTGTGGTTTAACCCACAGCGCCACCCTCTTTCCAAATCCCTGAAAAAGTACTTGTGGATCCCTGGAATCTGCACCTTTGGAATTGCTTAGAGGGGCTGGTTGAGGAGCACAAGATCAAGGCCAGCAGTGAGAGCAGAAAGAGCAATGAATTCAAGAACATAAGAGGCTGCTGGATCAGGCCAACGGCCCATCTAGTCCAGCAACCTGTTCTCACAGTGGCCAAGCAGATGTCCTAACAGGAAACCCACAAGCAGGATTTGATCACCAGAACACTTTCCCCTCCCCAACTGGTATTCAGAAGCATTTACTGAGGCAGAGCATAGCCATCATGCTTAGTAGCTGTTGGTAGCCGCTGCCCAGAGCCGTCTTTCCTATTGGGCTTACTGGCACGTTGCGCCAGGGCCCTGGCCTCTCAGGGGCGCCCCAGTGAGTGGGGGAGCTGCGTGGCTTTGCCAGCAACCTCCCCTTTCCCTGCACGCCCGCCAGCTGTGCCCCGTCAACCATCTGGCTGGTTGGCGGAGAATGGGGTAACTGTGCCCCTGAAGAACCAGGCACGCAGCCTGGGAGTCATTTTGGACTCACGGCTGTCCATGGAGGCGCATGTCAATTCTGTGTCCAGGGCAGCTGTCTACCAGCTCCATCTGGTACGCAGGATGAGACCCTATCTGCCCACAGACTGCCCCACCAGAGTGGTGCATGATCGGGTTATCTCCCGCTTGGACTACTGCAATGCGCTCTACGTGGGGCTACCTTTGAAGGTGGCCCGGAAACTACAATTAATCCAGAATTTGGCAGCTAGACTGGTGACTGGGAACGGCCATCGAGACCACATAACACAGGTCTTGAAAGACCTACATTGGCTCCCAGTACGTTTCCGAACACAATTCAAAGTGTTGGTGCTGACCTTTAAAGCCCTAAACAGCCTCGGTCCAGTATATCTGAAGGAGCATCTCCACCCCCATCATTCTGCCTGGACACTGAGGTCGAGCACCGAGGGCCTTCTGGCGGTTCCCTCATTGTGAGAAGTGAGGTTACAGGGAACCAGACAGAGGGCCTTCTTGGTAGTGGCGCCCGCCCTGTGGAACGCCCTCCCACCAGATGTCAAAGAGAAATACAACTACCAGACTTTTAGAAGACATCTGAAGGCAGCCCTGTTTAGGGAAGCTTTTCATGTTTAATAGATTATTATATTTTAATATTTTGTTGGAAGTGGCCAAAAGTGGCTGGGGAAACCCAGCAGATGGGCAGGGTATAAATATATTATTATTATTATTATTATTATTATTATTATTATTATTATCATCATCATCATCCCTGCAGAGGCTTAGGATGGAAGCTGCACCCCACCAACTATATGGCGATCCCTGCAGAGGCTTGGGGAAAGGTTGACAACTCTGGGAGGGATCCAGAGGGATCTTTGCACCACGGCGCTGGATATATTTCAGATGGCCCTGCCGCTACCTCTGTGAATTTGTCCAATTTTAAAAAATCATTTTAATGTTGACTTTTAAATTGTTGTAACCTGCCCTGGGACCTTAGGGTGAAGGGTGGGTAATAAATTAAGATAACATCATCATCAACAATAACTTCAGGGTTGAACCCCTCTGCTCCGTGGAACAAATAGAGAACCTGATCTCTGCTAAACAATATGGAACGCTCCCTGGGAATAATGAAGAAATGTCAAAAGAATCATGCTGGACAAGAGGCATCAATGTGGAGATTTCAACTTGCTGGATTTCCAACTCCCATTACCCTTCCTCATTGACTGTGCTGACGGAGGATGATGGTAGTTGGAGTCCAACCAAGAGCAAGTGGAGTAATCCATTTGACCTACTCCTGAGACTGGAGGCTCCCTGGCCCAAAGACTCATGGGAGGAGGCTGGCTTATTAATTTATTCATTTACTTATATTGCATTTCTAGCCCATCTTTTTCTCCAAGAGCTCAAGGTGACGTCCATAGTTCTCCCTGTCATTTAATCCCCACAGCAACCCTGTGAGGTAGGTTAGGCTGAGAGGCAGTGACAGGCCTTCAAGGTCACCCAGTGAGTTTCATGGCCAAGGGGAGATTTGAACCCTGGTCTTTCTTCCAGATCCAAGTCCAGCACTCTAGCTGCCACACCACCATGGTTTCTCAAATGATTTCGAAATAATTACTTTGAACATTTCAATCTCTTCAAGAAAGAGCTGGTCAAGGACGTGAAAAGAGGGCACCTTAACCATGAGTAGATATGTTCGTCATGAGGACAAGGTGGTCCCATCATAAGGACCTCACTTAAGTCCTCAGGAGACCAATGTTTGCAGTTCTTTAAACCACAAGGGCTCTGTTCCTGGGGACAAGGGTCCTTTGAGGTGGCTTAATGGCAAGGACCTCCCTGGCCACTTCCGTGGAACTTGGTTTTGAAGTATGAAGGGCTGGTGGTGGAGAACTAGGTTTTCACACCCGAAAAGCCAAGTGAAGGTCTGGCTCTCAGCCAGGTCAGCAGCCTGGAGGACTCACAGCCCACCTGGGTCACTGCCCCTCTAGGCTGCCACATATCTATCTATATATATATCTGACATGCTCCCTTCAGAGAGCAGGCTGGGAGCAGGGATTGCAGACACAGCCAAGCTATGGAGATCAAGGAGACGATGGAAATTGTCACGCAAGAAGCTCTGCTCCGAGCACCAACAGTGGTGAGTCCCTCCCTGCATTGAGATGGGAGTCTTTTCTTTCTTTCTTTCTTTCTTTCTTTCTTTCTTTCTTTCTTTCTTTCTTTCTTTCTTTCTTTCTACGTTCTGAAAATAAATATTCTGATTTTTAGCACTCTGTAGGCTGTTGCATATGCGTGGGATCATGCTTATTATTATCTGCAGTCTTCAAAACAACTACTTTATTTATTAAGCTGCAAACCTAACAAGACGACGACGATAGAAACAATAAGAAAATTCCACCAATCCTAATTTAAATGTATACATTTATCTAGGCAGCTCATACATCCAAAAAGGTATCTAATCAAGACCGAGGACTAAATACCTCATTGGAGATGCTACCTATTTATATTTTTATTGGGTTTTGCAAGATAAATGAAACCACGCATCACATTTTACAAACAATAACAACAAAAACTAACATACAAATGGGGAAAGTCAGTACAGTGGTACCTCGGGTTAAGTACTTAATTTGTTCCGGAGGTCCGTTCTTAACCTGAAACTGTTCTTAACCTGAAGCACCACTTTAGCTAATGGGGCCTCCTGCTGCTGCTGCGCCGCCGGAGCACAATTTCTGTTCTCATCCTGAAGCAAAGTTATTAACCCAAGGTACTATTTCTGGGTTAGCAGAGTCTGTAACCTGGAGCGTCTGTAACCTGAAGCGTATGTAACCCAAGGTACCACTGTACTGAGATGTCTATGTATGAATCAATCATAGAAGTGTAGAATTGGAAGGGGACTCAAAGGGGTTCTCCAGTCCAACCTCCTGCAATGCAGGAATCTCAGCTAAAGCATCCATGACAGATGGCCATCCAACCTTTGCTTAAAAACCTGCAATGAAGGAGAGTCCACAACCTCCTGAGGAAGTTGACTCCACAATGTTATACAGGTAAGTATAATCGTTTCTGGATGTTTAAAGTGTTGTATTCCTCCAGAAGTCCACGTGTCTTTCTTTCGGTCTAGGTTAGGGTTACCAGACGTCCTCATTTCCAGGGGACAGTCCCTGGATTTGTGAATAAGTCCCCGGACAAATTCCGTCCCTGGAATGTCCCCGTATTTCATCTAATGTCCCCGGGAAACGCATCAGTGGCAGTCTCAGCAGCCCGGAGCAGTTGGCTCTGGCTGGCTTCAGGAGCTGCTCAGAAGTCCCCATATGATGGTGGTGCAGGGGCTCGAAGATGCAGTTTCCGGGCTGCCTGCACCTTCCCTGACCCCAGCAAGTAAACTGTGAAGGGAGGATTCATGCTGCCTATTGGAGCAGCCTCCCAATTCCTACTTGCGTACAAGCAGGAGGGGGCAGGGATCTCTCAGTTAGGCAACGGGAAGCCTCCCTTCCCAGCTGAGGGATCCCCACCCCCTCCTGCTTGCACACAATTAGGAATGGGATTGGGGATGCTCCAATGGCCTCGCCGCCGCTGCTCTCGGCCCTCCTTCTCTGCCTTCCATGCCTGACCCACTGCGCACCGCTACCCCACCACCACCACTGAAGAACCAACAACTCAGGGGCTGCCCAGGCTCATGGAGAAAGGGGATATAAGTCTTGGAGGAAGAGAAAACATGGCAGTTGAGGTCAAGTCGGCGGCCGCCCCTCTGCCACCACCATCGCTGCAGCATCAATGTCCTGAACGTGTATTTATTTACTTACTTACTTACTTACTTACTTACTTACTTACTTACTTATTTAAAGTGTCCCCGGATCATTGAAAAAAATCTGGTAAGCTTAGTCTAGGTAAGGAGTTCTGCAGGTTCTTTTCCTTTCATGACTCAGAGATCTTCACTGAAGGTTTTTAAACTGAGGTTGGATGGCCACCTGTCCGGGATTCTTTAGCTGGGATTTCCTGCATTGCGAGGGGTCAGACTAGATGACTCTAGGGGTCCTTTCCAACTTTAGTTCTGTGATCTACCTTGCAGTTACTACAGACTTTAGGGTACCTTTTTAAATAAGCAGCAGTGCAGCTTGAGCAACTGAGAAAACAAAGACAAATTCAGGTCAGTCTTAGAGTCCTGCGTGTTATAAGTAAGACCGGCTTCCTTTAGTTGCACTCACTTACAAGGGAGTAATCCCCACTGAACTCACTGGGACTTGCTTCTCTGTTGGCATGTACAGGTTTGTGCTGCTAGGGACTCAGGAAATACCGTATTTTTCGCTCTATAGGACGCACCGGACCATAGGACGCACCTTGTTTTAGAGGGGGAGAACTAGGGGAAAAAATCTCCCCCACTCTGCTCAGCGCCCCTTCAGCAAAGCGGCAGGAGAAACGGAGCCCCTTCCATTTCTCCTCCTGCTTGGCTAAAGGGGCGCTGCGCAGCTCTCCCTCTCTGCTGAAGCCAGGAGTGCGCACCAACCCCTCTCCCTCTCCAGGCTTCAGCGAAAGCAACGCGAAGCCTCCGGAGCGTGGAGGGAGCGCTCCCTCTGCGCTTCGGAGGCTTTGCGTTGCTATCACTGAAGCCAAAGAGCCTGCATTTGCTCCATAGGACCCAGACACATTTCCCCTTAATTTTTGGAGGGGGAAAAGTGTGTCCTATAGAGCGAAAAATACGGTACTTGATCTTGGCTGAGGATTGTGCAAAACTGTGTTGCAATATCTGGTATCCCTTCCACCCATTTCTACCAGGGAGCCTCCAGACATCCTTTTCATTTCACAGTCATGATGATTTGTGTTCATGATGGTCACACACAATCCCGCTTTCAATACTGTGACGTGCCACTCCAATCTCTGAGCGGTGAGAAAATCCAGGGTTTCCAGGTGCCTACCCAGGTTTAGCTTCCTTGGAAGGCAAAGACTGTGGTGCCTTTAGGATATATGGTTTCATTTACATCTGAGCAGAAGACATTCACACCCAAACAGATCTTGCATCTCCTTTAGCCTCAGCCTTGGATCCAGTACAGAAGAACAAGCAGGGCTCTGTGCCGCCAGTTCCCAGCCTGCTCCCAGATCATCTCTCTCTCTCTCTCTCTCTCTCTCTCTCTCTCTCTCTCTCTCACACACACACACACACACACACACACAACCTGGCTCATTCTTTTGGGATGCTGATGAAGACCCTCAAGTTTCCACCTATGGCCATATTGTCTTACAATAAACAAGTTTCACGAGATTTTGAATAAATGTGCAACTAATCGTTGCTGTTTTGAATTTATCGTGTTATTTTCTTCCTTAGTGGTTAACATAAACTGTTATGTTCAATCAATCAATCAACCTTTATGGGCATACAGAGAATTTTATGAAACGAAACATAAAATCGGCATCTGTTCACAGGAGGAGATGCTTTAAGATAAAACTATACAGGCCTAGTAAGGTTAAAAAGTACCATTCGGGTCTTATGAAGACATAGTTTCAAGGCGTGGGTAGGCAAACTAAGGCCTGGGGGCCGGATCCGGCCCAATTGGCCCAATCGCCTTCAGCCCGCGAATGGTCCAGGAATCAGCGTGTTTTTACATGATTAGAATGTGTCCTTTTATTTAAAATGCATCTCTGGGTTATTTGTGGGGCATAGGAATTCATTCATACCCCCCCCCCAATATAGTCCGGCCCCCCACAAGGTCTGAGGGACAGTGGACCGGCCCCCTTCTCAAAAAGTTTGCTGACCCCTGGTCTAGACTGACACACACTCCAACCCAAGTTGGCATTTATTTGGGATTTGTAAAGCACCTGAAAACAAGTCTCTGCATGTATCACACCCAATTCTGGTGAGAGCCAGTGTGGTGTAGTGGTTAAGAGCGGTGGACTCGTAATCTGGTGAACTGGGTTCGCTTCCCTGCTCCTCCACTTGCAGCTGCTGGGTGACCTTGGGCCAGTCACACTTCTCTGAAGTCTCTCAGCCCCACTCACCCCACAGAGTGTTTGTTGTGGGGGAGGAAGGGAAAGGAGAATGTGAGCCGCTTTGAGACTCCTTCGGGTTGTGATAAAGCGGGATATCAAATCCAAACTCGTCTTCTTCTTCTTCTCTCCCCCTCTGCAAGGACTACCATGCCCTGGACCCGGAGTTTGTGGGCTGCCCCTGCTGCGGCTGTTGCGACTGCTGCGGCTGCGATTGCTTTGGCTCCTGCCCCACCTGCTGCGGCTGCTGCCCCAACTGCTGCCCCAGCTGCTGCCCCCCCAGCTGCGCCTGCTGCTGCCGCTGGTGCTGCTGCCTGCCCAGACTCCTGCTCCACCTGCCCAAGATGCCCAGCTGCCCCGTGCACATCAAGAGGCTCCTGATCATCGTGGTGATCGTCGTCCTCATCGTGGTGATCATCGTGGGGGCTCTCCTGATGGGCCTCTACGTCACCCAGGTGCACACGGAGGCGGTGAGCAGAGCGAGGGTGCCATGGGACATTTGGGGCAGGTGTTGTGGGACACCAACTAGCATGGCCAATGTTCAGGGGTGGTGAAGGTTTTTAGGGGGTTGACCTAGGTGACCCTCCAACTCTACAATTCTGTGGTTCTAGGCCAGGCATAGGCAAACTTGCCCTCCAGATCTTTTGGGACTACAACTCCCATCATCCCTAACTAGAAGACCCGTGGTCAGGGATGATGGGAATTGTAGTCCTCCCAAAACATCTGGAGGGCCGAGTTACCTATGCCTGTTCTAGGCTGTAGTGCCAACAAGATCAGGATTAGGAAAGGTGTGAAATGAGCGGAGCCTAGGACAAAATGTTGCAGCGTGATGTGTTCCTGTTTGAGGCTCCAGCCAGCCATGACCTTTTCCAGGATATTCCATTACATATCCTCCCCTGGTTTTCTACCTGCCTGTCCTCCAACCAGCAGTGAAAATTCAGTGTCCGCTAAGCATGCTTAGTTCCTACCCACCAGGGAGGGGTCATACCTCCGCAAACTGTGGGGTTCTCCAAGTTTGATGATACTTCCAGCTTTTGGGCATGGATCATAATCTTTTAGCTACGGAAGTCTAGGCCCTTGGTCAGTGAGTTTGCCAAGGATTGGGGCCCGCAGGAAGGCAGGGGATGCTACTCCTGGGAGTAGTTGTTGCTGGAAAGAAGGGGGAACAAGGTACCTCTTGTTAACACACTCCATCACTTGCAGGTTTTGCAGATGACCATTGAGGGCCTGGAAGGAGGAGACTCGCAGCTGAACCTCTCTGTCAATATGGAAGAAGCGGCCACTTTCTACGTCAAGGACCAGACTAACGATCCAGCCACAGTCATTTATGACTTCAGCAAGGTGAGGGGCAACTGGCAAGTGAGTTGTGCCACATCTACACTGCACCAGGGCATATTTAACTCCCGCCGCATCAGGCTATTTATACTTTGCTTCTGAATGCTCAAAAGCCAAGCCACCATTCTCCACCCCACAGCATTTGCCGCCTGAGGCCATCACCTCACTTTGCCCAATGATAGGGCCAACCCAGGCTGGGTGGGAGCCATATTCACAAATTCATGTGAGAGAATTTTAAGGAGAGTTTTACCTGGCAACTTTTAGCTTTAGCAAAGAGGGAATTTACAATCTGAGCTGACCTAGAAAACGAAGCCACCTTCCTTTCAGACATTGCCTTTTTCTTTCTTTCGTTTTGGTACAGAGTACTGGCACACACACACACCCTTTTTTTTTTTTTTTTGCTGTCCATGGTAGTCATTTTGACCTAGCATCCACAGTATTTTTATCAAGGTGTGAGTACAACCAACACCTCCATTTTTACAAAAAGAAGAGCACACCCATTTCCATGCCATCTGTACCCAAACCTGAAAACTGGTATAAGAACCTAAGACAGGCATCCCCAACCTTCGGCCCTCCAGATGTTTTGGACTACAGTTCCCATCATCCCTGACCACTGGTCCTGTTAGCTAGGGATCATGGGAGTTGTAGACCAAAATATCTGGCAGGCCACAGGCTGCTGGATCAGGCCAAGGGCCCATCTAATCCATCATCCTCCCCCCCCCCTCCACCCCGCTTTATATTTTTAATAACAATCTCAAAGTGGTTTACAGCATATTAGATCAGGGGTCAGCGCCTCGGGCCGGTGTCTCCAGCGCCAATCGCACGGTGGGCCAAAGGGCAGGGGAGCAACTGCCCATACGCTATTTTCAGCGCACTTCCGGGTCAGAGGAGCACCGGAAATAGCTTGTGTGCATATGCACGGGCCTCCTCCAACCCAGATGTGCACCGGAAATAACGCTTGCGCATGCACAAATAACGCATGCACACAAGCTATTTCCGGTGCTCCTCCGACCCAGAAGTGGGCAGCCGTGCAGCACAGTGCCAGTAAGAGTGGGCAGCGGATGGCGGGGGTCGCTGCGGGCCGGATAAATGAGTCCCTCGGGCCTTATCTGGCCCACGGGCCTTAGTTTGGGGACCCCTGTATTAGATCAATCAATCAATAGCTGGGTGGTGTTCCTCCGGCCTCATGAGCAGCCTCTTCAATAGGGCTGGATGGGTCTGGGCCACAGTGTGTCACAGTGACCAACCAGATGCCCCAAAAGGAAACCCATAAGCAGGATTCAATCACAAGAGCGCTTTCCCTTCCTGTGGTTTCTGGCAACTGGTATTCAGAAGCATTGTTGTCTCTGACTGTGGAGGCAGAGCAGAGCCATCCTGGCTAGGAGCCATCGATAGCCCTCTCCTCCTCCATGAATTTGTCTAACCCTCTTTTAAAGCCATCCAGGTTGGTGCCCATAACTGCCTCCTGTGGGAGGGAGTTCCATAGTTTAACTTTGCGCTAAGAAGCACTTTCTTTTATCTGTCCTGAAACTTCCATCATCCAGTTTCATTGGACACCCGCAAATTATAGTGCTATGAGGGAGAAAAGCTTTTCTTGTCAACAGATGCCTTGGCATCTGACTGTGTACATACTGCAGAATATCTTTTATAAATATATATATAATTTTTATCAGTTTTTCAACATATAATTTTCAACAATAATTAAACGTACTTTTACATCTTATACAATTTTTTACTTCCCTTAATCACATCTGAAAATTTTACAATCTATACTATTCACTTAATTTACATTTCTTATATTCACTATTACTTTTAAATCTCATAACTAATATCTCTTTTCTTTCTCTTCTTTGCAATATTTCATATATTTCTCCTTACAAAACTTCTTGTAGTCCTACTAGCGTAATTTGTTGATTACAGTTGCTCTTCAAATAATTTTTATATTTCTTCCAATCTTCTGTAAATCTCTGGTCCTGCAGGTTTCGAATCCTTCCTGTCATTTTATCCATTAATTTTGTCTGCCATTCTTCTTTCGTCGGTATTTCTTCTTGCTTCCATTTTGCATTACCCAGTGTAATACCTTTGATATTCTGCAGAAGCAATGGAAGCATACTGAAGAATATCAAAGGTATTACACTGGGTAATGACATATAACTGAAAGTACCTGCTCTGTCACTCCCAGTTGCTGATTGGCTACAAACCTTGGCCCGGACAAGCCTGCTATGTCACCAAGATGGACAAGGAAAACATCCAAGGCCTGGACACGATCCTCAAGGAATTCCAGGTGAGGGCAGGAACCTTCTGAAGGTGGAAGTGGTTTGAAGAAGAGCAGCGGCTACTCCATTTGGGCAAGGGGGCCCCTGCCCCACAAAACTCAGCCAGCCCTTACTCGCTTCCCCCTAACTGACAACCAGGCCAGCAGGGTAGACCTGTCTGTCCATTTCCTTTGTCTCAGTGTTGCCCTTTGTAGAACTCAGCAGGGAAGAGGAGGGGTGTGTGGACAGAAGTGGGAGGCGTCTGCTTTGCCGGTCGTTGGCTCTAGCGCCACCTGCTGCTGGCCTCCCTGCCTTCCGCCCCATTAGTTCCAAGGAGCACCAGCCACCACTGGGTTAGGAACTCTTGGACCTCCTCATCCGAAAGTCTTTGTGGGTTGAGGGTGGCAAACGCACGGTAGGCAGATGATGAGCAGACAGTGGTGGAGTCAGAGACGCACTCCCTTCTTCTTCCACGGGACTCTTCTTACGAAGGAGGGCAAAGCAGTTGCAGTAGTTCATGTACTGGTGACTTCAAGACTGGACTACTGCAGTGTGCTCTATGTGGCGCTTCCTGTGGCGATCACACAGGGTCCCCGGACGTTTCACCATCTATTGATCCCTGTGCCACTACTTTGTTTCTCACTGGCACCACGCAGGCCCTACATGGTACAATACTGAGTCCAGTCAGGGTTAAAGGTAAAGGTAAAGGGACCCCTGACCATTAGGTCCAGTCGTGGCCAACTCTGGGGTTGCAGTTTGAATCCCCGTGACAGGGTGAGCTCCCGTTGCCTGGTCCCTGCTCCTGCCAACCTAGCAGTTTGAAAGCACGTCAAAGTGCAAGTAGATAAATAGGTACCACTCCGACGGGAAGGTGAACAGTGTTTCCGTGTGCTGCTCTGGTTTGCCAGAAGCGGCTTAGTCCTGCTGGCCACATGACCCGGAAGCTGTACGCCGGCTCCCTCGGCCAATAAAGCGAGATGAGCGCCGCAACCCCAGAGTCGGCCACGACTGGACCTAATGGTCCCTTTACTTTTATCCAGATGTGTAGAAAATTGGTGCAAGTTTTTATCTGCCCATTGTTACTTTAACTTTTCAGAAGTCTTAAATTATTGCTGTAAATTTTTTCTTCATGATAATTTTATTGTTTTATCTTTTTTTCTAAACCTCTTTGAGGTGTTATTATTATCTATCTATTTATTTATTTCATTAAATTTATACACTGCTTGATTGTTAAAAAGAAAAAGCTCAAAGTGGTTTACAAAATAAAGATAAAATAGTAAAATCAAGAAAAAGAGTCACAACCCTTCTTTAAAACTTGCAAAAGTTAAAATGCTCACCTGTAGGACTATAAATCATTCAATGTGTTAATGCAAATGGAATTCGTTAAAATTGCAGGGTTTGATATTCTGACCGGAGTGTAAAGGAAATTTGTAAGATTTTGGAACGAGAAATAT
Organism: Podarcis gaigeae; assembly: GCF_964106915.1. Taxonomy (NCBI): domain Eukaryota; kingdom Metazoa; phylum Chordata; class Lepidosauria; order Squamata; family Lacertidae; genus Podarcis; species Podarcis gaigeae. The sequence continues at coordinate 5,865,016 of NC_139684.1, read as the reverse complement.
AGTAAATCCTCAAATCATCAAACCATCACACCAGGGGCCACCTAAATTATATAATTTGGCTTTTGAATTATTGGTATTTTTAATGGTATTACCAATTGGCATTGTTATAATGAGGCTTTTATTGGATTATTGTAATTGAAAACTAATAAGATTTTTTTAAAAAGGTTTAAATACTAAAACAGATTAGCATTACCTCAACTTTCTAAGCAACTGGGTGGGCTTGTCGAAACAGGATTTTTTTTAGCAAGCACCAAAAAGAGTACATTTATTCATAAAATACAAAATAACCTCTCCTGTCTTCTAGACTTCTCTGAGGGAGAAGGAGGCATTCCTGACAACTCTGGTTGATCGCTCCATCTTGGGCACCACATTTAACATCCTCTGCAGTCACGTTCCAGTCTTTCAGATTTAGTGAGGTGAGTGATAAAGAAAAGTGTGGATTAGAGATTAGAGATGCTCAGAAATTGAAGAGTTATAACTTCATGCCCTAACAGCTTCCACCTAGACACACTAGTGCTGTGCTGCAAATTTCTCTGACCCTTTCCCATTTTTAAACCATTTCTCTGTTAACAAGTGAAATATACTCGGAGTCAAGAGTGGATTTCATGCTGTTTATTCAGCTCATAGTGGTAAGGAGGAATGGAAATTCCCCCAGACTGTCTGCTTTATATACATTATTTACACAATGGGGCCCACATGATTGGCTAATTCCGGGATTCTCCTGTAGGCCAATCAGGTTGCGGATTCTCTTCCACCTGGAGTTGAATTGGGTGGCTCCTGTGGACCAATCATACTGCTGCAGTATGGATCCTATTGTTCAGTATGGATCCTATTGTTCTAGGACCAATCAGACTGCTGCATTCTGAATCCTATTCTGGGACTAATCAGACTGCTGATTCTGGATCCTATTGTTCTAGGGCCAATCAGACTGCTGCATTCTGGATCCTATTGTTCTAGGACCAATCAGACTGCTGCATTCTGGATCCTATTGTTCTAGGACCAATCAGACTGCTGCATTCTGAATCCTATTGTTCTAGGACCAATCAGACTGCTGCCTTTTTGATCCTATTCAACTCAGTACATAACAACAAAAAAGGAAACTGATCCAAGGGGAGAGAAAATGTCAGTGAAAATCTTGAGTGAGGGGTGCAGGGTTTGGGGTAAAGCTTCCCTCGTTTCTGTGTCAGCCCAGAAATTGTGAGTGTCCCTTGGGTCGTCCTACAAATGACCCTACCCATGGCCTGTGCTTCGTCCACCTCCTTGGCTGCCCTCTTCTGGGCCTCTGTTTTGGATCAGGAAATGTAGGCAGCAGGGGAGGCTGTAGCCGGATAGAGGAAGGAAAACTCTTATACACCCTGAGACCTGTGGGTATAGGATAGCATACAAATTAATAATAATAATAATAATAATAATAATAATAATAATAATAATAAAAATAAATATCCCAACCTTGGCAACCCAAGAATCATAGAATTGTACTCTGTGCTGCTTTCAGCATATACAAAAACATAATAAGGCATTAAACATAAAAAGCATCTCTATACAAGTGGTACCTTGGTACTTGAATGGCTTGGCTCCCAAACACTGCAAACCCAGAAGTAAGTGTTCTGGTTTGTGAATATTTTTCAGAAGCCAAACATCCAACACGGCTTCCACTTGAGTGCAGGAGGTTCCTGCAGCCAACTGGAAACTGAGCCTTGGTTTTCGAATGCTTTCAGGAGTCGATCGGACTCCTGGAACGGATTAAGTTCGAGAACCAAGGTACCACTGTACAGGGCTGCCTTCCGACGTCTTCAAAAGGTTGTATAGTTACTTATCTCCTTGACATCTGATGGGAGGGCGTTCCACAGGGCAGGTGCCACTACCGAGAAGGCCCTCTGCCTGGTTCCCTGTAACCTGGCTTCTCGCAGTGAGGGAACCGGCAGAAGGCCCTCAGAGTTGGACCTCAGCATCTGGGCAGAATGATGGGGGTGGAGACTCTCCTTCAGGTATACAGGGCTGAGGCCATTTAGGGCTTTAAAGGTCAGCAACAACACTTTGAATTATACCCGGAAACATACGTAGAAAATGGAAGCCTCTTTCGCAGGGGTTGAAATCTTCCTAGAAACTGGAGGACAGATTTTGGCAGAGCACAGCACACATACACGCCCCCCCCCTCCATATGCTCACAAGTCTATGGGCCCACAAGTTAGCACATGTACATGTATCAGTTGGGACTTGCCTGTTGCTGGAAACCATAAGAGGGCAGAGGGATCTTGTGTTCGAATCCTGCTTGCGGGCATCCCATTATGGGCATCAGGTTTGCAGCTGTGAAAACAGGAGGCTGGACTAGATGGGCCATTGGTCTGACTCAACAGGACTGTTTTACCGTATTTTTTGCTCTATAAGACTCACTTTTCCCCTCCTAAAAAGTAAGGGGAAATGTGTGTGCATCTTATGGAGCGAATGCAGGCTGCGCAGCTATCCCAGAAGCCAGAACAGCAAGAGGGATTGCTGCTTTCACTGCGCAGCGATCCCTCTTGCTGTTCTGGCTTCTGGGATACAGAATATTTTTTTTTCTTGTTTTCCTCCTCCAAAAACTAGGTGCGTCTAATGGTCTGGTGCGTCTTATAGAGCAAAAAATACGGTACTTTCTTATGCCTTGCAGGTGCATGCTGGAAGGGCTTCAACTCTCCGGAGAATTGCAAGAATGCTGCTTCCCCTGGACTCCCCTTGCATAGAGCTCAATCTCAGGTGGCTTTCTGGGTTTTTGCTTCAGGAGGGATCACACAGCTAATTCTGTAAGAGATTTGACCTATGGTGGCTTTCGACATTATTGAGGGGCACAAAGGCAGGAAAGTGGCTTCCTGGGTTTCTGATGGGGGTGGGGGAAGAAATCTGTTTCACTCTGCATTTGAATAGGAACCGGCTCAGTTCACACAGAATCCAAAACAGCCTTTGAAATCTGCACTTCTCCGAAGTTTGCAAGGAAATTCTCCAGCCAAGATGTGCACACAAAAATATATATCTGTGGCTTAGGAGAAAAGGTGCATTAAAAAATGTGCTGTTGTTGTTTAGTCGTGTCCGACTCTTCGTGACCCATGGACCAGAGCACGCCAGGCACTCCTGTCTTCCACTGCCTCCCGCAGTTTGGTCAAACTCATGCTGGTAGCTTCGAGAACACTGTCCCACCATCTCGTCCTCTGTCGTCCCCTTCTCCTTATGCCCTCCATCTTTCCCAACATCAGGGTCTTTTCCAGGGAGTCTTCTCATGAGGTGGTCAAAGTATTAGAGCCTCAGCTTCAGGATCTGTCCTTCCAGTGAGCACTCAGGGCTGATTTCCTTAAGAATGGAGAGGTTTGATCTTCTTGCAGGTTTTTTTTTTTTTTTTTGCTTTTTTGGTGCAAATAACATACAATAATGCATTATATTAGGAGAAATTGCTTGCAATGATGCATGTATTGAGCAAAATTGCATTAAAATTGTGTGCATATGGAGAAATGCCCATTAAAACGGTGATGAGATTTTGTGAGGCCCCTTTAAAAAAAGAATTTAAAAGGCTGCAAACTGATGTGGAAATGGGGAGAACTGAATTTCAGATTAAATATGGGAAACCAATACGGACAGATTCATCCTTCCCAAGTTCATGCCTATTATGAACACCTCAAGCTGGGACCACAAAGGTAGTCCTGAGCACGGGGGGGGGGGGGGAGTGAGCCCCCTAGATTGCAGGCTCACTGGTGCAGTTATGAATTTCAGTGGCCACGCCAACATGCCCAGGTGCCTGCCCTCTCTCTTTCAGGGCCCAGGGCCCCTCTCTCTCTTCTTGCTCTTATCTACACAGCCGAAAGCCCAACTTGCTCTTGCCAATGCTTCCTGGCATAATTAGCATCCAGACCCACTGCCTCACATAGGGGAGGGATGTCTCTGCATGTGGGGTAGGGGAGAGAGAGAGAGAGAGAGAGAGAGAGAGAGAGAGAGAGAGAGAAGAATTCAGAAAGAAGCTGGAGCTTTCCCCCCAAGCTCCTCATCTCCCCAGGTTATTATCATGTCTGGTTGGACACAAGCAAAAATGGGAAAGCACTTAAATAAATGATAGCTGCCCAATTTACACTAACCCAAAGTGGCAGCTGTAGAGTTTCAGGAAGTGGTGAATAATAGATTGTTACGGGTTATTGCCTCCTTGCAGGCAGCTGATCTGAGAAGAGGCAAGAGCCAGGAGAAAGAGTTAGCTGTCGCTTGGAAGAGGGGGGCAATTGATGGTTCCATCCTCCTTCTCAAGTCTTGGTTGTCCCAAGACTTCAATCATGGGGAGGTTTGGCCGAGCGCATTTTCCTTTGAACTAGCCTCCCTCAAATCCTGGTCCCTCAAGGAGCTTTGGGACCCCCAGCACCACATGGCCATGATCCCTGGGGCTGGTGCGAGTTGTAATCCAAAACATTTGGAGGGCACCAGGTTGGGGAAGGCAGCGCCAGAGGAAAATGAAAGCTGTGGCTAGAAGCAACCTCTAAGAATACCCCAATGCTGGCCCTTCACATCAGGCACCTGGGATGCTGTTTTCAGCAGAGCTTACCTTAAAGAGCTCAGTGGGGAGCACACACAGGAACAACCCCCTAAGTCATCTTCCGGTTTGAAGTTTCCACACAGACCCATCGACCAAAGAGAGCTGAAATGGTGCAGTGATTTCAGTGTCTGACTGGAATCACCTGGGAGACCAGGGTTCAAATCCCTACTCAACCATGTGGCTCACTTTGGGGGCCAGTCACTGCCTCTCAGCCTAACCTACCTCACAGGGTTGTTGTGGGGACTAAATGAGCAAGGGGAGAGGCGAGGCGCGTACACCACCTTGAGGGCCTTGGACGGAAAAGGTGAGATATCGATGTAATAAATAATAGAAAACCAGGGCTGCCCAGAATATCCCATGGCACATCCCGAACTGTACATTCAGTTCTTGTGGGACATGAGCTGGACACCCCACTCTTGCTCAGTGCTCAAATTATTAGATCAAATCTATGGTGTCAGGTGGGTTGCGGGTGGCACTGTGGGTTAAACCACAGAGCCTAGGACATGCCGATCAGAAGGTTGGCGGTTCAAATCCCCTAGACGGGGTGAGCTCCCATTGCTCTCTCCCAGCTCCTGCCAACCTAGCAGTTCGAAAGCACGTCAAAGTACAAGTAGATAAATAGGTACCACTCCTGCAGGAAGGTAAACAGTGTTTCCGTGTGCTGCTCTGGTTTCACCAGAAGTGGCTTAGTCATGCTGGCCACATGACCCAGAAGCTGTATGCTGGCTCCCTCAGCCACTGAAGTGAAATGAGCGTCGCAACCCCAGAGTCGGTCACAACTGGACCTAACGGTCAGGGGTCCCTTTATCTTTTATGCTGTCAGGTGCCATAAGAAAGCTGCAGAGATAGCGTAGGATAGTACACACCCCGGAAATGATCTCTTTCAGCTTCTGCCCTCTGGAAGAAGGTATAGGGGTTATAAAGACCAGGACTAACCGCCTCAGAAACAGTTTCTACGCAAATGCAATTCTGGTTCTAAACGCAGTATAAGGAGTCTCTATAGTATATTGTATTTTAAAATGGGGTTTCAGAGTTTTTAGGGGTTTTTGAATGTTTTATGTAGATTTCCAATTTCATTGTTCTGTATGGGACAATGACAATAAAGATATTGTATACCATATTTTTTGCTCTATAACACTCACTTTTTTCCTCCTAAAAAGTAAGGGGAAATGTGTGTGCGTCTTATGGAGCGAATGCAGGCTGCGCAGCTATCCCAGAAGCCAGAACAGCAAGAGGGATTGCTGCTTTCACTGCGCAGCGATCCCTCTTGGTGTTCTGGCTTCTGAGATTCAGAATATTTTTTTTTCTTGTTTTCCTCGTCCAAAAACTAGGTGCGTCTTATGGTCTAGTGCATCTTATAGAGCAAAAAATACAGTATACTGTAAAGGGTTGGTTTGTCCTCAGTTAAGCCCACAGGCTCCAACCTCCCATTCCTGCTTCTCCCACCAGAGACCTACCTAAGATGTGGGGTGGAAGCCCTCTATGGCCTCTCATACAAGCCTGTGCTGCCCTTGTGGGACAGGATGAACCTAAACCGCCTTCAGTGACCTTTGCTTGGCCTCATTAGTTGACTGCCGGTTAGCCCTGGCCAGGAAATGGAAAGAGCACACAGAAAATTCCCTTTCTGTCCAAATTTGCTTGGGGACTTGCTTTGCTCCACCTGCAGAGGGCACCCTCGTGCAGGCAATTCGCTTGCAAAAAAACCCCTCCATCGCAGATTATCCTCACTGCTTTCATAAAGTCGCTATTTACATGGAAAGTTTGTGACTTTGCTACTCTGTTTGGATTGAGAGTTACTTTCAATAAAAGCATTTGCTCCTGCTGTCCTGAACGAAGTTGCTTTATTACAATGTGCAGTGGGCAGAGATTAGGGTTGCATTGTCCCAACACACCAGCACCTATAAATAAAAATTAGGTTGTTTCTGTGACTGATCCTGTTGAGGCTGGCAAGGGAAGCAAACAAACAGAAAAGGGACATATTTATTTGGAGCAAAAGTAGCCGTTTGATTATTAAATCCAACCATTTATTTCCTTAAAAACAGCAAAATAAAGTGAATTACAGGGGTGCAGATATTTGCAAATATGGCATAATTCTTCTATTAAAATTATGCCGCCACAGAAAACCCAGAAGAGAAATATCCCACCAGGCCCCCAGTCAAACCTCAGCGGGTTGCAACATAAGCTGCACCCCTGTATAAAAGCACCACTCAGCACCTGAAAGAAGAAGCCCTCAGTATCATCAGCAATGGTGCTGAGCATCTGATTGGTGCAGACAAGGGGGGCTGCAGTCGGTTATCACCCCCCGCATTCCTTGTGAGCAGCATTAATGCCAAGGAGCGGTTTTCCAAAGCCCAGAAAAACAGCAGGACTTCTGTTCCCACCTGAGCCCAGCACAGACTCTCTTTTCAAAACTTTGCAGGGGGTTGGTCTGGATGATCCTTCCAGCTCCACAGTTCTGTGATTATATGAACACCTCCCTTAATAGCATACAGGGAACATGGGCTGTTATTTTATGTTTGGACCAGGCATGGTCAAACTTAGCCTGCCAGATGTTTTGGGACTACAACTCCCATCACCCTTAGCTAACAGGACCAGTAGTCAGGGATGATGGGAATTGTAGTCCCAAAAACGTCTGCAGGGCAAAGTTTGGCCATGCCTGGTTTAGAACATTTGAAAGGAGCAGGGAGAAACCTCTGGCCTGGGGTGACACCACTGTCCCTGGTCCTTAACCTCCTTGGCCAATTTGGCCTGTGCCCTGGAACTCTGGCCAGGCCTCTTGATCGCCTACACAGAGAGATGGGCTTTGGAAAGTCCTCGAATTGGACTACTTAACCAAGCCTGGTTTAAAGAAAGGAGGGGGAGGAGGGGGAGGCAAGTGGGGCCTTGAAGTGGCCATCACATTCACCCGGTGCTATACCAGCTGCACTGGCTCCCGGTGGGGTACAGGATCAGGTTTAAGGTGCTGGTTTTAACCTTTAAAGCCCTATACGGCCTAGGACCTTCGTACCTACGGGACCGCCTCGCCTGGTATGCCCCACAGAGGACCTTACGGTCTTCAAACATCTTGAAGGTCCCAGGCCACAGAGAGGTTAGGCTGGCCTCAACCAGAGCCAGGGCTTTTTCGGCTGTGGCTCCGATCTGGTGGAACGCTCTGTCACAAGAGACTAGGGCCCTGCGGGATTTGACATCTTTCCGCAGGGCCTGCAAGACAGAGCTGTTCCACCAGGCCTTTGGCTAAGGCACAGTCTGACCCCCTCCTTTGGTAATCCTCACAGAACTCTAGCCCAATGGTTGCCATTAATTTGATTTTGAATTGATTTTAGAATGAATTGATTTTAGAATGCTGTGTTACTTCTACTGTTGTTAGCCGCTTTGAGCCCGGCTTCGGCTGGGGAGGGTGGGATATAAATAAAATTTTATTATTATTATTATTATTATTATGATTATTATTATTATCCAGGTCACCAGAGGGAGGTGTTCTGCAGAGCTTTGCTGCCCGTCCCTCTCTTCCCCAAGAAGCTGGAGAGACCAGCAGCAGAGCTAGTTGGCCCCTTATGGGATTCTCCTCGAGTTGCCCGCTTCACCCAGCCTCATGGGAGTGTGGGGTTGACGTGTTGCAGTTGCGCAAGGAAAGGGAGTGAGAGAGGCTTCTCTTGGGCACCCTCCCCTTTGATGCAAGGGATTCTCCACCCGTTTTAAAGCTTCTACCTTCACCGGGGTGGCCCCTCCAATTATGCCGCCTGAGGCCAAAGAGAAAGGTCTGCTCTGCTGCCGAAGTCTCCCTGCCCTTCCAAAGCTATGGGCTGTGTAGCAGTGAGCTATGGGCTGTGTGGCAGTGCCAGGTTAGAACTTGTAAGGTTCTGGCGAGATTTCTCGTCGTGTTGCAGGAATTTAGGTATAGGTGGGGGGGGGGTTGCCCCTCCAGCAGATATCATGCACATGCAGCCCACTACCAAAAGCAGCACAATCGCTTTTGTGACTTTTGTGATTTGTCCCCACTTCATCACAGTTTCTTCCTATCTATTCAAAGGGCATCTACTGCACGATACCAAATGTAAGAATTCACTGATAAATGTATCTATGTGCTGGCTCACTGGGGAAACTTCAGAAATTCATATAGACATGTGAGCTCAGCTACTCAGCAGCCCCTCTGCCTGAGTGATAATTCCTGGCATCCTGATACCTGAGGGCCAGACAGGTAGCCATTCCAGAAATAACAAACCCAGATGAAGACAAAAGGGTGTGATTAACTTGGCTGGGAAACAGGGAAATGTAAATATCTCTTTTGTTTCACTTGAGGGGTGTTTGGTGGAGGGCAAGGGGAACCATGGGGCAGGGTCCAGGATGCTCAGATTACTGCGACCAGACCTCCCCTTTCATGATGTAACCGTGATGTATGAGTGATGTAGTTTGAGGGGGTGTAACATGGGGATTAGCAGCTAATAAAAGTTTGGGGGCTCTTTTGTTTGGGGCTTCCATCTTGTTCCACCTTGTGGCAGGTGGGAGTCCTGTCACGACAGTCTTCAATAAAGACCAAGCCTACTGGCTGCTGTTTTGCTCTGGTATTCCTGGCTGGTGTCCTTTGTTTTTTGTCCAAGGGAGCCCTCAGATTTCTCCGTTAACGGTTGGAAGCCGCCACCCCTTCTCCACTGGCAGTGGGGCATCGGCATGGACACTGCCTCTTGGGCTGTACCTGCCTCAGCCCACCTCATGAGAGCCAGCATGGTGTAGTGGTTAGGAGCAGTGGACTCGTAATCTGGTGAACTGGGTTTGATTCCCTGCTTCTCCACATGCAGTTGCTGGGTGACCTTGGGCCAGTCACACTTCTCTGAGGTCTCTCAGCCCCACTCACCTCACAGAGTGTTTGTTGTGGGGGAGGAAGGGGAAAGGAGATTGTTAGCCGCTTTGAGACTCCGTAGGGTAGTAATAAAGCGGGATATCAAATCCAAACTCTTCAAACTCTTCATGGGCAGGCTGGCCCTGACCTTTGCCACCGCTGAACCTCACACCAGCCTCCTTCTCACTACAAGCTATCCACACCACAGCACACAATGCCCTCCAGGGCCTGCTCCTCTCTGGAGACGATAGGACTCTTGCTCAGCCCTGAAGCAGGAGGCAGGTGACGCCCCACACCACGGGGGAGAAGGTCAGTAGGGTCCCCGCCCGGGGGTCCTTGGCCGCTTGACTGTAGAGCTCGCCTTCCATCATGGGGTCTGACCAGTTGGGGTTCTGGAATCCGGGCTGCGACATCTGCTTGCCGGCTGAGGAAGAGCCTTGCCCTCCTCGGGAGAAGCGAGACCTCCCAAGGGAGCTCAGGCCGTATCCCACGGCTGCCCCCACTGCTGCGGCCCCTACCACCTTCGCGCCACGGCTGCCGCTGGAACTTTGCCCGCTGCTGCTGCTCTTTGGCAGGGAGTGGAACCCGCCACGCGATGACCCTCCGCTTTTGCTGCCCCCGCTGCTGCTGCCGCCGCCTCCTCCTCTTCCTCCTCCCCTGCGGCAAAAGGCAGGCTCGCTGACGAGAGCGACCAGGAGCACCACAACCCAGTACCAGGCAGCCCAGCTCTTCCCCATGGTCTTGTACCTGAAACAGAAAGAGAAGGTGGAAGATCCTAGAATTGTAGAGTCGGAAGCAACTTCCAAGGTTCATCCAGTTGTAATAAACGAAAATCTGCTGTTATTGCTTTATGGGGGACACAAGAGCCCTTATAGTGTCCTTTGTAGGTTCTCCATCGGTTGGAGAAAATAACAGAGGCCAACCAGAGAATATTGAGAAGCAAAGCAGCTCGTAAGCCTGATCTTTATTGAACTGTTGCATCAGGGTGCCCCCTTCACATGCAGGAGGAGGAGGAGGACCCAGAACCCAGGTGTGCCCGCCCTTATATAGGCATTTAAAATTGCCCACCCTGGAGTCCACGGCCATCCCTAGAAACATCATACACCACAGAAGGGGTGTAGCTCAAGACCACCCCCCAGACACATCATACCTATGTCACAGAAAGGGGTGGTCTACAACAGAAATCTGAGTGTGTTGTTTACCAGAAATCTGAGTGCATTGTTTATGTCAGTGTTTGTAAAAAAAAAGGAAGGGTTCTGTCACCTTAGCCTGGTCCTCGGACCCTTGTCGGCATAAAAGAGTCCACGAGAAAAGTATCCTTGTGGAGTACTTTCTGCTTTTTATTCTTAAAAGTCTTTCTGCAAAAGCAACTGACCAACTGTACATACATCCACACTACCAGCTTTCACTAACCAACCAACCAATCCAACACCAAACTTAACATTTCTCACTCTATATATACAACCTGGTGCAGGCTGCTGACTCATGCTGACCCAGCTTTTTTAAGCATTAAAGAAACAGCGGCCATTTTAGCCATGACAGTTTACCTCCTGTCTGGCAGGTTACCTGTTAATGCTTACTTGATTGGATACCCCGGGGAGCCTGGCCAGTCTTTTGTAATGATAAATACCTAGTTCCTGAGCCAGGTCAGGCTCATACCCTATTCAAACACAGACAGACAGACATACCCTTAAGACAGGATTTGTGAAGGAAAAAACAACGGGGAGGCTTCTCCATTTTCCTTTGCCTTTGCAGAGAAAACATTTGGTCAGTTTGGGAGCCAAAATGGCTTCATGGCTGTTCTCCTGTGCTGCTTCAGACAGGTGGTTTATGTATTTATTTATGTATGTGTTTGCTTGGTACATTTATGAACATTTATTATATATATAAGACCTTAATTTTTTATTTCACAGTCCAGCAGCAAGGCAGGAATCCCAGCTCTCTGGGTCCTCTGCAGGCCCTGAAGAAAGTTGGGCCTGAAGTCCAGCCCTTGCGGCACTGCTGTGCTCCATGGGCAGACCAGAGCTGAGGATCCACTTCGCACATTGCTGCATTGCAGCTGCACTGAGCTGGTCAGTTGGCAACCCTAGCAGGCAGGTGGCTGTACTGGCTGGGACTGGTGGGGGATGTGGGCCAAAGCACCAGGTGTGGGAAGGCAGACCTGGACTGAAGCTTTAGCTGAAAGCGTTAAGTTAGCTAAAACAGGCATAGGCAAACTCCGGCCCGCCAGATGTTTGGGACTACAATTCCCATCATCCCTGACCACTGGTCCTGTTAGCTAGGGATGATGGGAATTGTAGTCCCAAACATCTGGAGGGCCAAGGTTTGCCTATGCCTGAGCTAGAGGGAGCCAAGGGAAGGCCTTTGTTGGCTCTGTAGCTGCAGCAGAGCACAGTAGGCTAAAGCAACAATCCTAGCCTTTTCCCTGCAGCTTGAGTGACTCCCCACAGAATAGTCCTGGATTCTAACCCTGCCTGCTCCTAAGAGAGTTGCAGCCATTCTGGGATGCCTCAGCTTAAAGGTGGCATCCTGGCAAAGTCTGGCATGGAATGCGTCTCAGGCACAAAAGGCATTTGCTTTACTGGTTTCCAGGCAGAAGGCTGGTTTATGTGGCCACCGAGACCACATAACACCGGTCTTGAAAGACCTACATTGGCTCCCAGTACGTTTCCGAGCACAATTCAAAGTGTTGGTGTTGGAGTTGATCTTTAAAGCCCTAAACAGCCTTGGTCCAGTATACCTGGTCCAGTCTCCACCCCCATCGTTCTGCCCAGACACTGAGGTCCAGCGCCGAGGGCCTTCTGGTGGTTCCCTCCCTGCGAGAAGCAAAACTACAGGGAACCAGGCAGAGAGCCTTCTCGGTAGTGGCACCTGCCCTGTGGAACGCCCTCCCATCAGATGTCAAAGAGATAAACAACTACCTGACATTTAGAAGACATCTGAAGGCAGCCCCGTTCAGGGAAGTTTTTAATGTGTGACATTTTAATGTATTTTTAATCTTTGTTGGAAGCCGCCCAGAGTGGCTGGGGAGACCCAGCCAGATGGGTAGGGTACAAATAAATCTTCTTCATCATCATCATCATCATCATCATTATTATTAAGAACATCAGAACAACAGAAGAGCCTGCTGGATCAGGCCAAAGGAGCCCCATCTAGTCTATCATCCTGTTTTTGCAGTGGCCAATGAGCAGGATCCCAGAACAAGAGCCCTCTCTCCCCTCCGGTGGTTTCCAGCAACCGTGGAGGCAGAACAGAGCCACCCTGGCTAGGAGCCAATGATTGCTTAATAATCCTCCATGGATTTGCCCAATCCTCTTTTAAAGCCATCCAGGTTGGCACCCATCATTACTCCCAAAGCTCCATAATTCAACTCTGCACTGCGTGAGAAACCCTTCCTTTTAACTGTCCAGCCCTCAGCTTCATTGAATGCCCACAAGGCTGTTTTATGAGAGAGGGAGGAAAACTTTTCTCTAAACACTTTCTCCAAGCCATGCATGATTTCATAAACGTCTATCATGTTGCCTCACCACTTTCCCTGCAAATGCCTCCTCTTTCATGGAAAACCCAGATTGCCGTTTGTTCTGTAAAGGTAAAAAGATAAAGGGACCCCTGACCATTAGGTCCAGTCATGGCCGACTCTGGGGCTGCGGTGCTCATCTGGTTTTATTGGCCGAGGGAGCCGGCGTACAGCTTCCGGGTCATGTGGCCAGCATGACTAAGCCGCTTCTGGCGAACCAGAGCAGAGCACAGAAACACCGTTTACCTTCCAGCCAGAGTGGTACCTATTTATCTACTTGCACTTTGACGTGCTTTCGAACTACTAGGGTGGCAGGAGCAGGGACTGAGCAACTGGAACTCACCCCTCGCGGGGATTCGAACCGCCGACCTTCTGATCAGCAAGCCCTAGGCTCTGTGGTTTAACAGACAGTGCCACCCTGATTCAGCATCAAAAGCAGGTTTTCTTGGGCCATGCGGTAGGCAGTGCAAAGAAAATGGAAAAAGTGCTCAGACACAAACCAGGAAAGCGCAGGCCTGTGCCTAGAAAGCGCAGGGCAAAAGTTACGTGTGAATGAGCCCTTACTGGCCGTTCCTGTAAACTGAAAAGTCCCTGCGCTCAACAAAATAAGCCAGGCCTAATGACAGGGCAGAAGCTTCTGGGAACAGCAGCACAATAAAGAGGGTGAAATTGCTGAGCAATTGGCCCTCCAGGGCTTGCCACTCACATGACTTGTTTGCACAAAAGCCTGAGTCCCAGGAAAGAAAACAATACTCCAGTCCAAACACACACACACTCACCCTTCAGCTGCTGTCACCCACAGGCCAACTGCCTGAGGCTTCTGGCTCAGCAGTTCTCTGCTGTTGCCCCAACCCCCCCCCCCAAAAAAAACCTTTTGCAAGAACTCCAAAAGGGAAGACGTTGGAGTGATTCACCCGAGGGGCTGCTTGGGGGCAATAAAGTCAAGTCAAGTAACCTTTATTGGCCTTGCATAAGAACATTCAGATGGGACGCAGGTGGCGCTGTGGGTTAAACCACAGAGCCTAGGACTTGCCAATCAGAAGGTCAGCAGTTCGAATCCCCGTGACGGGGTGAGCTCCCGTTGCTCGGTCCCTGCTCCTGCCAACCTAGTAGTTCGAAAGCACATCAAAGTGCAAGTATATAAATAGGTACCGCTCCGGCGGGAAGGTAAATGGCATTTCCGTGCGCTGCTCTGGTTCGCCAGAAGCGGCTTAGTCATGCTGGCCACATGACCCGGAAGCTGTACGCCGGCTCCCTCGGCCAATAAAGCGAAATGAGCGCCGCAACCCTAGAGTTGGTCACAACTGGACCCAAACATCAAAGGAACGTGTGGTTGTGGGAAAAGCTTTAATATTTAAAACATCAGGACTGTAACTTTTAAGACCACAAAACTGCTTTCTGAAGTAATCACTCGCTGTGTGTGCGTTTTCACATCTTTAGGCTTTGTAATATACAGCTGCCTTTCCAGGAGAATAAAAGTACTGTGTTTTGAAAGTGAAAAAACAAACAAACAAACTCTACTCCAGGTCTGACCAAGGCAGAATGGAGTAGTTCTATTACTTCCCTTGATCTAGAATTGCGATAGCTTTTTCTGCTGCTTCATCACATTGCTGACTCATGTCCTGCTGTCAAGCCAACTGCCCCCCCCCCCAAAATCTGCATCTGGTTATCCACGCCAAAGTGTCCCTATTGAAATTTATTTGAGCGCAGTTTGGGCCAGTAATGTTCCATTAAAAGGCAGCCTGGTGACTCACCACCTGTGCCATGTCATTTGTGCTGAATGTACTGCTGTCTGCTGGGGTTTTGTTTCCAGTGAGAAAAATGTCTTGCAACAAGGGAAATATGAGAGCACTGATTCCCAATGAGCTTTTGACTTTACGCTGCTTGAGGATTAATAATCCATAAAGCATGTGAAACTGTGTGTGTGTGTGTGTGTATGCATCACATTTCTTAAGTGCAAATGTGGAGCAGAAGCAGAGCAATTATTGTGAGATTAGATTCAAGTTCATTTCCCCGTCCTAACTAGGCATGAGCTCAATACCATGTTGCAGAGAATCAAAGCGCATAAGCATATAGTTGTAGGTTTGGGCATTGGGTGGGTCAGTCTGCATGATGCCCCAAGGCCCTTCCAATTCTTGGGGTCCAGTATTGGGGGGGGGGGGAGGTAGAAAGTATGACAGCAAACTTGGCACACCATGGTTGTGGCGGACTAGTCAAGCATCATTATTATCCTAACCAAAGCAGTTGCTCTGTGCCATAGAGCAAGTGAATGGGCCTTTTTTTCACACAAACACACACACACACACAAAGAGAGAGAGAAACTTGAAGGCATTGGTTTGTGTCCTACTCTCCGAAGCAGGCAAGCTTGCTCCATTTTCCATGTGACGGCCCTTAGTGTTCTCTTCTCCAGGTTTTTTGTTGTTGTTTAGTCATTTAGTCGTGTCTGACTCTTCGTGACCCCCTGGACCAGAGCACGCCAGGCACTCCTGTCTTCCACTGCCTCCCACAGTTTGGTCAAACTCATGCTGGTGACTTCGAGAACACTGTCCAACCATCTCATCCTCTGTCGTCCCCTTCTCCTTGTGCCCTCCATCTTTCCCAATAACAGGGTCTTTTCCAGGGAGTCTTCTCTTCTCATGAGGTGGCCAAAGTATTGGAGCCTCAGCTTCAGGATCTGTCCTCCCAGTGAGCACTCAGGGCTGATTTCCTTCAGGATGGAGAGGTTGGATCTTCTTGCAGGCCATGGGCCTCTCAAGAGTCTCCTCCAGCACCAGAATTCAAAAGCATCCATTCTTCGGCGATCAGCCTTCTTTACGGTCCAGCTCTCACTTCCATACATCACTACTGGGAAAACCATAGCTTTCACTATATGGACCTTTGTTGGCAAGGTGATGTCTCTGGTTTTTTTCCTCCAGGTTAAACATACCCTACTCCCTCGACTGTTCCTCATAAGGCTTGCCTTCCAGACCCTTGTTCATCTTGGCTGCCCTCCTCTGCACACATTGCAACTTGCCAATATCCTTCTGAGGTGCCCAGAACAGGACACAGGACTTCAGGTGGGGTCTGACCAAGGCGGAATAGAGGAGGAGTATAACTTTCCTCAATGTGGACACTTGACTTCTGTTGGTGCCACCTCAAATGGCATCAGCCTTTTGCTGCTGCATCACACTTTTGACTCATGTGGTCTATGAAGACCCCTAGATCGTTTTTGCATGCAAGCCGGATGTCCCAAATCTTATATTTGTGCAGCTGGTTATCCCTACCTAAGTGCAGAACCTTACATTTGTCCTTATTGAAGCGAGATCTGTCAGGATGCTAATGTTGTGAACCCCTCCATTTTATGCTCAGGTTGTATATATGTTTAAATACAAGTATATATCCTAAAGACACCACAGTCTCTGCTGATCTTCATTCCAATGAAACCAAACCTAGAACCCTTGGAATCTCTCAGCACTCCAAGTTTGGGTTGGTGTGCAACAATATAATAGCAAGTGCAAGGGAGGCTATTTGTCTCCACTGGACAGGAAGGGATGCTGCCTTCGCTCCCTAGCTGGGATCTTCATGGAAATCTGTTGCCCTCCCCCCCAAAAATGCTGCAATTAGTGAGAGGAAAAAAGTGGTAGGTTGGAATAAGCACAAACTCTCAGGAAGCAAATTGTTTGGATTGCAGCTGAAGTGTTAAAACCCCCCAAACGAAGGCAGAAAACTCACAATCTAAACCAGCAGGTAAGAAAGTCCATTGCACTTACTTTCTCCTAGGAGCAACCACCAGCGGTGGATGAGGACCCTCAGGGAGAAAGGCTCTCTGCCTGTGAAAGGCTGCTGACAGCGTGAATCCTCTCTGAGCTGGAAACAGAGTTGTTGTCAGGGCTCCCCAGAATGGAACAAAAGCTTGATGCCTCATCGCCACCTGACTGGTCAATGCAGCAAGCTAGGCTCTTTAGACAGTTACCCTGCACAACTCGTGACCCACACACACACACACAAAGTTCAGGATCCTGGCCAAACAACACATCCAGCAGGCTTATCAAGGCCCTGCGGAGCTGCCACAGGTCAGTGCAACCTGCAAACTGAGTCATCTTGAGTTCTACAGGGCTGGTTCACACCCAGTGAATCTCCTCAGGAGAAGAGGGTTGTGACGGAAAAGTTTGTTTTTGCTGGGCAGGTTGGGTCACCAGGTGTTTTCCTTTTTCCCTGCCAGCAAACGGTTAATGAACGGCAGCTTCTGATTGGCTGGGGTTCCAGGAGGGGGAGTTGAAAAGGAGAGGATTTTGAGCAGGCTTCCTCAACCTCGGCCCTCCAGATGTTTTGAGACTACAATTCCCATCATCCCTGACCACTGGTCCTGCTAGCTAGGGATCATGGGAGTTGTAGGCCAAAAACATCTGGAGGGCTGAGGTTGAGGAAGCCCGATTTTGAGAGACAGTTTTTTTAGGTTGGGATAGAGGTTGGGAGAATAGGTTGGGAGATAGGGAGTAAGAAGAGAGAGAGTTGGTTCTGGGTAGAAACATTCACTCTGAGGAATATATCAAAAGCTAGAAAAGGGGGTCTCTGAGCTTAGTGTGAAGGACAGGGTGTGGTGTCCTGTAAGAGCAATAGACCAGGAATTAACTGGGAGGCTGAGGTGGAGACAGGAGAAGTAGAAGCTGGAAAGATACAGTCTACTTAGGTCTCATTCCGGTCAGGAGGGGAGAGATTCTATGAAAAGAGAAGACCCCCAAACCAGTTAAGAGGGGTGTGGTGATCCCTTGGGTCTATTACTTGGAGTACCTCCGGAGTAGGGTTGTCTAAGGGATGTGTAACTGACAGAAAGCTCCACCTTGTTTAAGAACCAAAGTATTAAGCAGCAACAGCTGTGCAACAAATAAGAAGGAATTGAAATGAAATAACATTATAATATGAAGTATCTTGTGTTTTACCCACTTCGTGTCATAAGCTTCCTTTGTTTAATAAAATCTTTACTGTTTATTTGATCAAATCCTGCCCAGGACTCCACAGTATTAAGTCTTCCCTCACACAAGTCCCCCACAAGATAATCTGGGGTAGTTTGTAGGAATCCGTGGAATTGGTGTTCTGTGAGGTGGGTGCACTATATTTAAGTGAGGGTGGGCCCAACGGAAAAAGTGCCGTCGCAAAGGTCCTCAGGGCTCTCTGTCACCTGCTACTTAAGATGTGCACCAAGGATGGTGAGTGAACATCTTTATTCAGGACAAACTCAAGATGGCATCAGGCATGACAGAAGTTCACCCCTTCAAGGTCATGACTCCACTTTTGCCTGTGACCATTCACCAGGTACGTAGATCTAGGTAGCTACCTGGTTATCCCAAATGCCCCAGAGAAAGGCGTTGTGAGCCCATGGGAGAGCCCTAGCTTCGCACACAAAGTACAGTGGTACCTCAGGTTAAGTACTTAATTCGTTCCGGAGGTCCGTACTTAACCTGAAACTGTTCTTAACCTGAAGCACCACTTTAGCTAATGGAGCCTTCTGCTCCTGCCGCGCCGCCAGAGCACGATTTTTGTTCTCATCCTGAAGCAAAGTTCTTAACCTGAAGCACTATTTCTGGGTTAGCGGAGTCTGTAACCTGAAGCGTATGTAACCTGAGGTACCACTGTATTGGGCAAAGACTCCTGGCAATGTGCTAACTTGAGACAAGGTAGCTTCCTGTTTCTTAACTGGAACTGGTAACAGCTGTATGTCAGTGTCCTTGACATTGCAGTTGGCAGCTTCTTGGGTCATAGCCAGACAACCTGTTTATTGATTTATCTTGATTTGTTCGTGGGGAGGCTACTCCACACTTTCCTGTGCATTTTTCCTTATCGGAAAAAGTCAGATCATTTGGGAAAGTGGATTTGTTGTTACACAAGAACTCCAAATCAGCATTAATTGGGCCACCTGAATCTCATAGAATCAAATGAGTTGCAGGAGACCCAACCCACAAGGGCCATCTAGTCCTTCTTCTTTTTTGGCAATCACTCGTAGCCGAGTAAGATTGTCTTCCCTAAACACGGTCTTAACAGCGAGTCCGCAAGTGACTGTGGAGGCCAGTTCTGGATCCACACGTCCTTCCACAGTGGGGACATTGGTTTCCAGGCAAGAGTGTGGATTTGCCAGGCGTGCCTTCCTCTTAGTGCATTTCTCCCTTGCGTCCTGAGTTCAAGTGTCTTCAAAGCCCATGACACCTTTGGTAAAGGCTGTTCTCCAACTGGAGCACTAACAGGCCAGTGTTTCCCAGTTGTCAGTGTTTATACTACATTTTGCGTGTGTGATTTGCTAATGTGAGGTTGAATCCCTCCCCCTAACAGTGACAGTCTAGAAGTGCACTGAACCCACCAATATTATTTGCAAGCATCTTAAAACTTAAAAGCACTAGTGTGACCTCAGCTGAGCATTTCTTGCATAAGCCTGGCCAAAGAGGCATATCTTAAACAAGGAAAAGTTTATTGAGAAGAACAATGTAGAGTTTCAGAGAGTCGGTCGCTATCCTGCCTACTAAATTAATTCAACTTCTTCCTCACATAACCCCAAACCTTCCAGAGCCGTGGGGGTCTCAGATCCAAACTGTGCCCTGAATTGTGCCCTCATTTCATTCTTCCCAAATTCTTCCCACAACAATAGAATAAAACCAGAGGACCACTGTTGCATTTCTATTGACAAAGTGCTTTAATTAAAACAAAATAATCTAGTTGCATGTGCTTCATACTATATAAAGTGGTATTCACAAGGTGGTTTTATGAAATCCATGGTCCAAACTTCTCCCCCCACAGCAGAAGCCTTTGAGAGAACCATGGATAAAAGAAAGTTTTTTTCCCAATCCAGCTAAACATAAATTCTGAAGATAGCGCTGCTGCAGATGGAAGACTTGGGACACCAAGTATTATATTGCATGTGAATGACAGATCAAGATATTGCTAGCTCAGCTCAGCAAAAACAGCTGCTTTCT
Source organism: Podarcis gaigeae (assembly GCF_964106915.1). Taxonomy (NCBI): domain Eukaryota; kingdom Metazoa; phylum Chordata; class Lepidosauria; order Squamata; family Lacertidae; genus Podarcis; species Podarcis gaigeae. The sequence goes on along the minus strand of NC_139684.1, from coordinate 5,845,178 downwards.
CACTAGGGGTTGTGGGGGAAATTCCACGCACACGCAGCCATACACTCACGCATCCCTGGATGCTTATTAACTTTGTGCCCTGCAACCTCAAAGCCTCAGGATACTTCCCTTTTCGCCTGATGGAAGCCTCCCAACAGAAGCTTTTCCAGAAAAGGTCCCCTGCAGAGCAGATTTTCCAGCAATGTAGCACACAGCACTGATAGAACAAACGGGTACCAGTTCTGTTCAGAACGGAGACTGCAATTTATTCTTACCAAGCAACAAATAATATTGTCTGAAGCAGGTGAAACCCCGTGGATTAAGAGTGGAGAACTTGCAGCAGCCCTCCAAGAGCTGTTGGACTCCTGGTCCCATCAGCTCCAGCCAGCATGGCCAACAGCCAGGGATGATGGGAGTCAGAGTCGAGCCTGCATCCAGAGGGCCACAACTTAAGTCAGCCGCGATGTAAACACAGATCTAAGGGCGATAAGCTTGAAGAACAGCTTAAAGCCAACTTGCACGTTCCGAAGTGTGGAGTAGTAAAGTGTTTCTGGACAGGACCAATTCGGTTTCAAGGGTGGCCATTGCAAATCTGAGTCACCCTCCACCTGCTAAACTCACAGCACATGTAGCATGCCAGAAGGCCACCTACTCATTTGCCCAGCGTGCTATTGGTCCATGTGCGTGCCTCATTCAAAGAAGCAACTCCCCTCCAGCCTGAAATGGTATATTCCAGGAAAAGCACCGCCACTGGTTTCTACTTTGGATCTGAACTAGGACTTGGGAGCAATTTTTTGGCACAACTTTTTTTTTTTTTTTTTTTGGTCTGGTAGTGGGGAGAGGGACTTTTCTTCCTAGCCAATCATTTCATTTGCAAAAGCCGCACTATATAATAATTGTTGGGAGCTGGGTGGCTTCCAACAAAAATTAAAAATACATTAAAATGTCACACATTAAAAACTTCCCTGAACAGGGCTGCCTTCAGATGTCTTCTAAATGTCAGGTAGTTGTTTATCTCTTTGACATCTGGTGGGAGGGCGTTCCACAGGGCGGGTGCCACTACCAAGAAGGCCCTCTGCCTGGTTCCCTGTAGCTTTGCTTCTCACAATGAGGGAACCGCCAAAAGGCCTTCAGAGCTGGACCTCAGTGTCCGGGCAGAACGGTGGGAGTGGAAACACTCCTTCAGATATACATTTTGGGCAGGGTAAGAGATTATTAAGGTGACACGAGAGCTATCTTTGAATATTTGGGAGACTTATCACATAGAGATGATGGAGCAAAATTTATTTCCTCCAGAGAGCAGTACTCAAGTCAATGGGTCCAACCTACAATCATTTCAACTATGCATTAGGAAGACTTTCCTGACAAGGCATGGGGGACGCAGGTGGCGCTGTGGGTTAAAGCCTCAGCGCCTAGGACTTGCCGATCGAAAGGTCGGCGGTTCGAATCCCTGCGGCGGGGTGCGCTCCCGCTGCTTGGTCCCAGCGCCTGCCAACCTAGCAGTTCAAAAGCACCTCCGGGTGCAAGTAGATAAATAGGGACCGCTTACCAGCGGGAAGGTAAACGGCGTTTCCGTGTGCGGCTCTGGCTCGCCAGAGCAGCGATGTCACGCTGGCCACGTGACCCGGAAGTGTCTCCGGACAGTGCTGGCCCCTGGCCTCTTGAGTGAGATGGGCGCACAACCCCAGAGTCTGTCAAGACTGGCCCGTACGGGCAGGGGTACCTTTACCTTTACCTTACCTGACAAGGCAAGGCATCGACTAAATGGCTTCCAAGGTTAACCTTCCAACGCTATGAAGATTCTCTGAACAAATTTCTGTGCTCTGGGATAGAAGCCGCACCGTGGACTTTCATCCCCAAGGGCCTGCTGGCTCCTAGGAAGGCAAGGGCTGGAAGCATTGAAAGGCATCACCTGCCCACCTGCAAGATCGGAGCCAGCCCTATGGGCTCCTTGGAGCAGAGGGAGGATGGTCGTAAGCAGCGCCTTGGGACAAAACCCTCCCTTCTTCAGGAGACTGGGTGTGGTTGCATAGAGCAGTGGTTTTCAACCAGTGTGCCTTGCCACCCTGGGGTGCCTTGAATGATGGGCAACACTTGCCTCTGTCCCTCTCTCCTCTGATGTCCTCTTGCGTCTCTGCCACCCAAAGGCTTGCACAGCTGTTTGTTGCAGCAGCCCTGGCTACAAGCTCCCCAGGCGAATGGTGCCTCTGGGGCTGGCCAAGGGATGCTTCCCAGGCCCCAGTGGGAGGAGGCACCTCTCTTTGGGGTGGGGGGAGCAACTCAGAGACCATAGGTGGTGGTAGCAGCTGCCTGAAGGACTCCCAAGGAGAGGGGAGGAGGTTGAGGGAACACTCCACAAGGGAAAAGGGTTTGAAAAAGTGTGAGATGCTGCCAGCTCGGCAGGCAAGGGGGTGACACAACTGGGTCCCTGAGCCCCACAGGGGTGCCACAGAAAGAATGCAGTTGCAGGGCTGTCTTAAGCGGCATCAGGGTCAAAGATCCGCCCAGCACCCCCCCCACCGGTTGCTCAGTCCCAGGTGCGCAGGAGGGTGGAGTTGGCTGGCTGCCTCAGTTGCCTCAGTGTCTCGCTGGCTCGGTCACCCCCCAACTCACAGCGCAGAGCCGCCCGTAGCAGAAGAGCCCGCCACAGTGCTCCAACCAACAAGCTGGCTCTTTCCCGTACTCAACTCTCGGGCCCTGGACTCTCGGGCTGGCGCCCGGGTGCCCTGCACCCAGGGGCGCCGACTTATAAAAAATATTGGGGGGGCCCATACCGGGGTCCTGCCCCGGGAAGTTTTATAAGATCCGCTCCCGGCCCGTTGCTGCTGCTGCCGCCCGCCTCGTGGCCCCCTCGCCAGCTGAGGGAGGGAGAGAGACCGAGAAGGAGAGAGATGTGTGGTGGGCAAGGCAAGTGCCCGCCGCGCCTCGCCTCCCACCGCCCCTCGTGCCGGCCGCCCCCTCCCCTCCCTTCCTCGCGCGCGCGCGCTCGCTCGCCCTCCTCACCCCAGCTCTTGGCCGTTCGCCCCAGGAACTCGCCGCTGTTGGGGTTGTAGATGAACCTACGCCACTCGGCCATAGACTGGCTGAAGGGCTTCTCCTCCTCCTTGGCCATAGCGCGAGAGAGAGAGAGAGAGAGAGAGGCTGGAAAGAGAGAGGGAGCTCGGCGGTTCGCGGGCGGCGGTTTTTCCCCTGCCGAAACAACAGCGGCTCCTCAGAACCGCTAAGTAACTCTCCCTCAGGCGCCCGGCGGGAGAGCAGAAGAGAGGAAAAGGAAAGAGGGGCTGGGCCAGTCGCACGCACCGAGCAAAACTACTCGCGCCGCCTCTTTTACTACCGTAATAATTATTTGTTTTAACTTATTACTGAATGTATTTTAAAAGGTAACTATCATCAAACAAGGAAAATAAAAAATACCAACATAATTTTGTGATTTTACAAAGCATAATATAACTACCGTATTTTTCGCTCTATAACACGCACCTGACCATAACACGCACATCGTTTTTAGAGGAGGAAAACAAGGGAAAAAAACATTCTGAATGAAACAGTGGATGTATCATTTTTGTGCTTCATGCTGTGGCCACAGACATGTGATCTGATGGTGAATTTGGGGTGACCCAATGCAAAAATCCTGAGGATCCATGTGGATCCATGTTTTGTAACCACGTTTTTGCACCATTGCAGCCCCAGGCAACAGTGGGTGCGTGATTTTGGGGGGGCAGGCTGTAGCCATGGACATGCTATGTGCTCTGATGGTGAATTTGGGCTGACCCAATGCAAAGATCCTGAGGATCCATGTGGATCCGTGTTTTGTAACCACATTTTTGCACCATTGCACCCCCAGGCAACAGTGGGTGCGTGATTTTTGGGGGGCAGGCTGTAGCCATGGACATGCTATGTGCTCTGATGGTGAATTTGGGCTGACCCAATGCAAAGATCCTGAGGATCCATGTGGATCCATGTTTTGTAACCACGTTTTTGCACCATTGCAGCCCCAGGCAACAGTGGGTGCGTGATTTGGGGGGGGGGCAGGCTGTAGCCATGGACATGCTATGTGCTCTGATGGTGAATTTGGGCTGACCCAATGTAAAGATCCTGAGGATCCATGTGGATCCATGTTTTGTAACCACGTTTTTGCACCATTGCAGCCCCAGGAAACAGTGGGTGCGTGATTTTTGGGGGGCAGGCTGTAGCCATGGACATGCTATGTGATCTGATGGTGAATTTGGGTTGACCCAATGCAAAGATCCTGAGGATCCATGTGGATCCATGCTTTTTAACCACATTTTTGCACCACTGCAGCCCCAGGCAACAGTGGGTGCGTGATTTTTTGGAGGGCAGGCTGTAGCCATGGACATGCTATGTGCTCTGATGGTGAATTTGGGCTGACCCAATGCAAAGATCCTGAGGATCCATGTGGATCCATGCTTTTTAACCACATTTTAAGTGGGGAGGGAAGGAAAAACACAGAAGGGACAAGGAGCAGGAGAGGGGTGTGCAGAGAAGCAGCTGGCTAAGAATGCAGGAGAGGGGTATAACAGGAGGAGGGAGGAAAGGAAGGCAAAAGTTTTCCCTCACCTACCCACCCAAGTCAGCCAGCTCTCTCTCTCTCTCTCTCTCTCTCTCTCTCTCTCTCTCTCTCTCTCTCCCTCCTGCACGGAGCACAGAGACACACGCTGCTTTCCCTCTGCCTGGAGGGGAGGGGCTTTCCCTGCTCTTTGTTCCGTTTGAGCAAACACAGCAAGGAAACAGAGCAGGGTGGGCAGTAAGACCCTGAGGCAGAATGCCGGAAAGCAGCCGCTTCCTCTTTTCAAGTTTCCCTTCTAGGAGAGCGCGATTTGATTTTTGACTGCTTTTTTTTGCCTCCCCTTGCACCAATTGGCTCCAGGGACCACACATTCGCTCAATAACACGCACAGACATTTCCCCTTCCTTTTTAGGAGAAAAAGTCTGTATGTTATAGAAGGAAAAATATGGTAATAATTTTCTTAAATTATTGGGGGGGCGGAGCCCCCCCAAACGAATTTTTGAGGGGGCTCGGGCCCCCTCAGGCCCCATGGAGTCGGCGCCTATGCCTGCACCCATAGAGTCTATGGGTAAGACGGCCCTGTGCAGTTGGTCAAGGAAGCTGTGGACCGAAAAAGGTTGAAATCCCCTAGCATAGATCATTGGACACAGTAGAGAAATCTGCCCAATAAGACCCCAGAGAACCAGACATAGGCCTGATTAGTACATAGAATCTCAGAAATGTAGAGCTGTAAGGGACTCAAAGTGGTCATCTAGTCCAACCCCTTGCAAAGCAGGAACCATAGCTAAAGAGTCTCTGACCGATGGCCATCCAACCTCTGCTTAAAAACCTCTACCTTCTGCTGAGGGGGTTTGTCCCACTGTCAAACAGCTCCTACTGTCAGGAAGTTGTAAAGAACACATGTAAAACAAACAGCAGTTCATCCACTTTTTAGCCAAAAACATAGCATTTATATCTGCATTCTAAGATGTCAAACTCACCACATACATAACCTCTGCAATCCTTACAACAGCTCTGAAAAATAGGCCAGTATTATCTCCCCACCATTCTACAAAAGGGGCATCGAGGCAGAGAAATGGGTTTGTGTATGAGCACCTAATGAATTCACAGTAGAGGTAAGACTTGAACTCGGGCCCTCTCAGTTCACAGCTTTCAGAGACTACGTTACGCTGTCCTTCCTGTCAAGAGTACATTTCTATTATTGCTAAATCTCACACAGGTAACTCCAGTTGCAATCGGAGGTGTGTCGCCCATCAGCCAACCCTGTGCCAAAATGAGGGCACTTTGCTGGGCGGCTCTTGTTTTCATGACAAAGTTTAATACACCAGGATATTCATGGATTTGCGACCTAGAGGGTCATTTAGCCCAACCCCCTGTGGTGCAATTCCTTCAGGATCGCCCTTAAAACACAAGATGGTTGGCAACTCTCTGCTGGCCCATTGCTCAGGTACGGCTTCCGTAAGCCTGCGAAGGCGTGTCTACTTCAGGCACTAGGTCCTAGCTCAGGAATGCACATTTTACCACTGGTTAGTTGCAAATTCTTTCAGTTGCCCACTGTCAAGAGATGCACATCCCTGTTTGTGAGGGACCGAACCCTTAGCCAAGTCAGCTTTTGCAATCCTGAGCTCCACTTGCTTAGATCCCAAAAGTTCTTAAAATAACCCTCCCCAAAAACAGACTTGCCCTTTTTAAAAAGGTGACCCACCCTTTAGTTTCCGCCAGAGACTGAAACGATGAACAAGAATGGAATGAAATGTACATTTGGACTAAAGAGTGTACAGCAGTCATTCTCAACGTGGGCGGTTCCACCCCCCAGTGGGGTTACTAGTGTGGGGGGGGGGAGATGCTAAGAGGCAAGGAGGTGTCTAGAGGTGTAATTGGCTGATAATAATAACAACTTTATTATTTTTACCCCATTGAAGAGCTAGTATCACTGGATCAAGTTAATCAATTCTGATGAATCAATTAAACTAAATACTTTTAACTGGATTATGGGTAAATGTGCAATTTTCACCATTTTGAGTTATCTTCTTTAGCAGGTGGCGCAAACTGCTATCCCGGACAATCCTTTTTACAGGGTAGGGGTCACTGGGGCTGAGTTTATGGAACCAAGGGAGAGGTGCCCCCCCAAAAAAGTGGGGGGAACCACTGGTGTACAGGGCTGGACACAGACCTAGACCTACTTAAGAGTCGACCCAATGAAGTACTGTACCATCGATTTCAGTGGGACTCTCCAAGTACAGTTAAACGTGGATCCAGCCCACAGGCTACAATCATCATTGCAAATCTGTTTGTGCTGTTCAGAGCTTGTTTCCAAGTGCATCATAAGTAGGCTGTTTTCATGTGCTTGTTCATGTTAGAATCCTCCCCCCCCCCAAAAAAAATTATTATTATTATTATTTATATAAATTATTGCTGTTATTTTCCTGTGCATGTAATATTTGGCATATAGATAATAATAAAGGAATAATAGAAAAGGCTGGAGCTTAAAAAAATATCCACAATCAATCTAGTGCAATTTAGAAGTGAAAAGTTGTTAAAGGGTTAGCTAGCAAGAAAGAGGGTGATATATCTATGGTGGGTTTACCCAGGAGGAGGTCCCACGAAATTTTGGTGGGGCTTCCTCAGGGAGTGTTAAATATGCTCAGGATTTCAGCCCCAACAAGCAACAACACACTAGAAAAGAATCCTTTTTGAGGGGTGCTATGCAGGGGCTAAGTAGGAAACCTTCTGAATTATTATTTCTTTTCTCAAAAAAGTTCCACTGATGCCACTAAGGGCAGGACTACATATTACACATAAATTCATGTTAATAATACCTGCTGGCCACTTATGTTAGTGCAAAGCAGCTCAAGGAGGGAAGAGATCATTTTGGAATGCATTAGTAAGGGGGGAGGGGAAACAGGATGCTTAACCCTTTCCTGACCCACCTCAACTAAGACCTGCCATCAGAGGGTTTCCAGGAGCATTTCTGCAAGTGTAAGAACATGCCTGGAACCCAACAGGGGCCAAACCAGCTCAGGGATGAAAGCTAGAGGCAGAAGAATGCAGTTGGCAGGGAGAGGGTTAAACACCCTTCCCCCTTCTTTGCTTCAAACTGCTCCCCCCACAGCTGATTTTTGCCATAATGCCTTATGCAGAGGAATTATTTCCCAGCCATTTTAAACCCACATCAAAGGGAGGTGGGAAACGTCCGATGTCCCTTTAAAGCCCAAGAGCTTCTGCTGCAAAACCTCCTGGGCATTTGGCCTCCATATCTGGGAGAGGTTCTTGAAAATGGCACTGTCTGCAGTTGCAAGGGGTGGAGGGAAAGGAGAACGAATGCATTTAGGATTTAAGTAGGAGGGCCAACATCTGCAGCAAGGCCCCACACGACTCGCTCTTGGGTCTATTTACGAGTGGATGGGAGAGTAAGCTAGGCATTTTTAAAGCTGATGGAACTTTGCACCATTGCTATATATAGCAAGGCCAACACAGCCATCCTTTAAAAAAATGGTTTATCAAAGGGAATTTGCACTGTTGGCCTGCATAGCTGGGCCACCAGCCCATTCAAAGAGCTCAGCCAAAGAGTCTCCGAAAAGTGGTGCTGCCTGGGTCTACAGTGGCCCCTTGTCTTCAGGGCATTCAAGGGGCCCGAGCCCAGCTGCCCCCACCTTGACACCATACAGGGAAGGTAGCTGTGCACTGACTTCCTCAGCGACAGGCAAACCCAAGCCAGTTTTGGGCACTCCTTATCTGGGCCAAGATGAAAACCTGGCCTCCTCTTGCCATCTCAAAGGCCCCACGGAACCAGGAGGAAGAGGGACTCCTGGAAGGGGCTTTAGCCAGGCCAAGCTGCCATGGGCGACTTTGCTGCCTGAGCAGCAGGGAGAAAGGAGCAGCCAAGGCTGCAATCCAACAGGGTGTGCGCGCAGAGGAGGCTGCGCCTGAATTTTATGGGTGTGTGAGAGCCCAGCTTAAAAACATGGGGGAGAGCAAGAGGAAGAGGCCACGGAAATAGGTGGAGAAAGGGCAGGTAAGACTAAGACTAGGCCCTCCCAGTGGGGGAAGAGAAAATCTGAATATTTTACTTAGAGCTCAGAAATGACCAAAAGAGAAAAAAGGGAGGAGACTTCCTCCTCTGGCCCTGACTTGCCACCGCAAAGCCAGAATTTGCTTGGAAGGTTAAAGCGGCGTTTTGGTGGCATGCAAAGAGGGTGCCCCCAACAGCAACAGAACCTCAAAATCGCCCGGCTGGAGAGGCAAGAAGGTCCACTGGGTCCAGGCTGGCCAAGAGACAAAGGCTTTGGTGGCTGCCTTTTTTGTCGCCAGCAAGCAGTGCTCAAAAGGTCTCCTGCCGCTGAAGAGAGAATCTCCACTGAGTTCACCTCCAGGAAAGCTTGGAGGGAAGAAAAGACAGTTGGTCAAGGTGGGTTCTGTGTTCAAGTTCTGCTCCAGAAAGGAATAGCTGCCTTTGCTTGTCTCCAAATCTTCTCCAAAACGTGGCTCTTCTGGGCCCCTGGCAGTGGCAGCAAAGTCCGCCCAAGGGCAAAGGCTTCACATTGTGGCCGGGCCTTCGGAGATCTCTTCTAATCGTTGCTCAATCATTACACGCAGGACAGAATACCTGAAAAATAAGCAGTGTCTTACAGCTTAAAAGGAAAAGGGTGTGCACCCCAGACCTTTGTGGTGAGGAGAGAGCAGCCTTCTCCACTGGGGTGTCAGTGCGGTGTAGTGGTTAGAGTGCAGGACTAGGACCTGGGAGACCAGGGTTCGAATCCCCCCTTGGTCACTGCCACTCAGCCTAACCTACTTTGCAGGGATGTTGCGAGGATAGCATGAAGAAGGAGGGAGAAGTGCAGCCTTGAGCTCCTTGGAGGAAATGTGGGATATAAATGTAATAATAAAAATAATAAAGAAAACTGGTGCACTTCAGATGTTTGGGTTGCAACAGTGCAGCTGGGTGGAGATTCTGGGGCTGATAGGAGTTGTAGTCCAACTTGGTTGGAGGGCACCTGGTTGGCCAAGGCTGCTCTGCATCTTAAGCATCATTTCAAGCAATTCCCACGGAAACATCCCCAGACTGGGCCCTTAAAAATATATTCAGAAAGGACTGTGCTTTGAGGACTGGAATCCAGGGAAGGAACAGCTTACTTGTGTTTTAGTTTCTTGACTTCACGATCTTCTTCCTCTTTGAGTTTCTGAATGAAGCTTTTCAGGACAGGCATTTCAAACTTGATATACTGAGCAACCTGCCCAGGAAGAAAACAGAAAGGTGATGGAACACGCCACCCCTGCGAGGCAGGCACAGAGAAGAACTTGAGAAACACGCATCTCCTGGCTTGAGGCTGGGACCGGCCCTGATCAGCTACCCATGACTGTGTATTCACAGACCTCAGCACCCTCTTCTGGTGCAAAGGGGAACAGGGGTGCTTTGGGTGAAGCCCATAAACTTCCTACTTTAATTGTGTGCATTTCTTAAGGACAAACAGCAGCCAACGGTTCTCCTGTTTAATACCAGGGCGAGAGGAGAATCAGGATCAGGACTGAGATCTGTGAGGAGGGGAAGTTAACCCTTTTCCTCGCTCCTATTAAAAGAATCACTTTCTATCCACTTGCAACACACTTCCACACTTTTTGTCAGGTTGAATCCTGACAAGACAGAAGTACTGTTTTGGGGGGGACAGGAGGCGGGCAGGTGTGGAGGACTCCCTGCTCCTGAATGGGGTAACTGTGCCCCTGAAGGACCAGTCATTTTGGACTCACAGCTGTCCATGGAGGCGCAGGTCAAATCTGTGTCCAGGGCAGCTGTTTACCAGCTCCATCTGTTACGCAGGCTGAGTCCCTATCTGCCCACAAAAAGTCTCGCCAAAGTGGTGCATGCTCTAGTTATCTCCCGCTTGGACTACTGCAATGCGCTCTACGTGCGGCTACCTTTGAAGGTGACCTGGAAACTACAACTAATCCAGAATGCGGCAGATAGACTGGTGACTGGGAGCAGCCACCGAGACCACATAACACCAGTCTTGAAAGACCTACATTGGCTCCCCATACATTTCCGGGCACAATTCAAAGTGTTGGTGCTGACCTTTAAAGCCCTAAATGGCCTTGGTCCTGTATGCCTGAAGGAGCGTCTCCACCCCCATCGTTCAGCCCAGACAATGAGGTCCAGCGCCGAGGGCCTTCTGCAGTTCCCTCATTGCGAGAAGCCAAGTTACAGGGAACCAGGCAGAGGGCCTTCTTGGTAGTGGCACCCGTTCTATGGAACGCCCTCCCACCAGATGTCAAAGAGAAAAACAACTACCAAACTTTTAGAAGACACCTGAAGGCAGCCCTGTTTAGGGAAGCTTTTCATGTTTGACAGACTATTGTATTTTAATACTTTGTTGGAAGCCACCCAGAGTGGCTGGGGAAACCCAGCAGATGGGGTATAAATATATTATTATTATTATTATTATTATTGTTATTGTTATTGTTATTGTTATTGTTATTGTTATTATTTCAAATATCCCACCAGGACCAAATGACACTTTGGGAGAAACTGAGGGTGGGAGAGATTTTGCTGAGACCCCAGTAGAGGAAGAGCAGAGGAAGCATTAAATCCCTTCTCCCCAGACCCTGCAGTCCCAACCCTGACTCCCTCCCCTATTCCCAGCTATTATTCAAAACAGACAAGTTAAATGCAATGACGCATTTAATATATGATCCAAGTTTCGGCCCCCGTGCCACCCAGCCAACAGAGAAGGGCTGATCTGCTTGCAATGGCTTCAACACGACCACTGGATGGAAGCAGAGAGGTGCGTCCACACTCACCCGGGTGCTGCACCCAGGGCCATAGCTAGGGGGTGGTAAGATGTCACCTCTTCGTCGCCTTTCCCCCAGCCTCAAACACTGCCCCACAGGGAAGCTGCTCCACCAACCCCTTGATCATTTCACCTGCGCGTCTCGGAAATGAAATAGGATTCCACCGCAAAGCAGCAACTCACATCGTAGGTGACTTCTTCCACCTGGTCCTTTTCCATCAAGAACACCTTGGAAACTTGTTCACAGGGTCCCTGCAGAATCCGAGCGATCAGCGGGTAATCTGTCACCTTTAACTTCTGCTTTTCTGCATGAAACAGGGAGTGTGGATAAGGCACTGAAGAAGACAATGAAGGAACCCCTAAATCCACCTTGTTGCCCCAGACACAGAAGGGGGAACAGCAGCAGCGGCAAGCTCAACCAAGCAAGAACTTCCTGAGAAGCATCCAAGAAGGGGTGGGGGCTGTTTTGCAACCCAAGGGCCACATTGACCCATAGTCCATCCCTCCTGGGGCCTTATGTCAAGAGAGGTTGTGGCCAAAGTGTACAAATCGGTGGGCAAGTATTGCAGCTCTCAAGGCAACCTGTGAAAAGGTTTTTCCACCAGCTACTTCACACCGTTTTAAATTACTTTTATCATCCATCTGCAGGAGCGTCACTGGCCATTCCCTGAGTTGGTGAGGCTCGTTTAGCAACAACGAGAAACTGAGCCTTTAGTGTCATTGGCCCAGTCCTGTGGAACGCCCTGCCACTGGAGATTCAGCAGGCACCTTCTGTGCCAGCTTTAAATGCCTGCTGAAAAAAATATCTATTCCACCAGGCCTATGCAGGCAAGTAAGACTACATCATTCCACAATGGTTAATTGATGCCTGCTTTTAACTTTTAAAATATTTTTAATGGTTTTATTGTATGCTTTTAGGTTGTTGTAGTAAACCGCTTTGGTATTTTATGATATAGCAGTATACAAATATTTTTTTTAAAAAAAATCCATTTTAAAACATGTTTTAAATGCACATATGGTGGGGGCTTTGAGGCAGGCAAAGTTAACAGCTGGGGTGGGCTGAACTCATTTCCCTTCCTGCCCCCCATGCTCCGTGGCATCACAATTAGGCTGGTGACCCGTGGCTTAAATCCATAACTGCTTAGCTGCAGCACAGCCCTATTGAAACCAGCACACAATACACTATGGACAATATGGAGAGATACAAAATATGGATTATGAAATAACATGCAGTTGAAAATGTTGAAAGTAAGATCCATGGAGGGGATGGTGGGAAGTCTGGAGATTCAGAAAAATCTCTAAATATGGATATGTAATTGGTATTGTTATAACTTATGCTTGTAAAATAAAAATTATAATTTTTAAAAAAAGAAACCAGTGCACAATAACAGCCTGCTCACCTCCACTGGTGTGAACAATGTACAAGGCGAACTCCTCTGCTGAGTTCTCAATCTGAACACAGAGAAAAGAAAACACAGAAAAGATAATACTCTCTCTATCTCTCTCTCTCTCTCTCTCTCTCTCTCTCTCTCTCACACACACACACACACACACACACACACAGAACAAGGTTTTCAGCTTGACCAAGATAACCAAGGGTCTGGAAAAACAAGCCTTATCAGGAATGGTTGATGGAGCTGGGCGAGGGCCATCTTACCCATAGGTGCTAGGGGTGCGGGGCACCCAGGCACCAGGCTCTCAGAGGCTCCAGGCCGAGAGTCCGAGGCCCAAGAATTGAGTCTGGGGAAGAAGCCGCCTGTTGGTCAGAGTGCCACGGCAGGCTTTTCTGCTGCGGGCGGCTCTTCGTCAATAATTGGGGGGCGACCGAGCCAGTGAGATGCTGAGGCGGCCGGCCGGCTCTGTCCTCCTGCACGCCTGGGACTGGGCAACCTGGGGGGACGACGCCGGCTGGATCTTTGCACCCCGGCACCACATATGCTTAAGACAGCCCTAAGCTGGGCATGTTTAGCCTGGTAAATGGAAGACTGAGGAGATATCATGGCCATACTCAAATACCTGAAGGGCTGTCACAACAGAGTCAGCTTGTTTTCTGCTGCTCCAAAAGGTAGGACCCAAAGCAATGGATTCAAACGACAAGAAAGGAGATTCCGATTAAACGTTAGGAAGAATTTTATGATGGTACAAGATGTTCAACAGTGGAATGGACTATCTCAGAAGGTGGCAGACTCTCCTTCATGGAAGGTTGGATGGCCATCTGTCAGCGATTCTTTAGCTGTGATTCGGGCACTGCAGCGGGTTGGGAGTCCCTTCCACCTCTAAAATTCTATGATTCTATAAGGGGAGGCAAGATGCTGCCCAGGCTGTTGTTGCTGCACTCCAGCTCCTGTCAGCCCTAGAGCTGGAGCCCAGCAACCTCTGAAGTGCACCAAGACCTAGCTGGTCTAACCACTTCCTGTTTCAGGCACTTCCTGACGGTGCCTCCTAAGTCAACATGCACTATGGCCTGAGGCTGCCCTTTGGGGCTGTTCATGTTATTTTATTCCACCCCCCCCCCCCCAAGTGAAGCATATCAACCTCCAGACCCAGTCCAAGAGTATAAAAATGCAAACGCAACACGCTGGCTAATAGCTGCTAGTGCATATATAAAATCGGTTATGATGTCATTCAAAATGTATGAATAAGCCACTTCAAAATGACGTATACATCATACAACACATCTCACAATTTTTTAAAAATAATTTTTATTAACAAACCAATTAAATCACATTAGTTCCAAATTACAAAACCGAATTTTAATTTTTTGTTTTTTTTAAATGTTTTTATTGCTTTTGAGAAATACAGAAAAAAGAATAAAGAATAGTTATAAGAAAATAGAATAGAAGAATAGCAAATTTCCATGTTCTTTTTCCATCCAATCTAAAGGACTTCCCCACATCCTCCAAACCCTACGTTCCCTGTCTTATAAAGCATCAGCAATTTGTTAACTTATTTCAAAACTTATTGTATCTTCCATTTTATCATGTTCCCTAATTTCAATTTTACTGTAACCCAATTCTTATATGCTTTGTATTAAACACAATAAAGTTGTTTCATTATTTTACCTCTAAATTCTTGTGTCTTAATTTTCATTTCATTAACTTACATTTACTGAAGCTAGAATTTCCTGAAATGTGCATTTTTTTTAACATTCATACAGCTTATAGTGTTTTTTCAAATAGTCCTTAAACTTTTCCCAGTCCTCCTCAATTGTTTCTTCTCCCACGTCTCGGATTCTGCCAGTCATTTCAGCCAATTCCATGTAGTCCATCAACTGTGATTGCCATTCCTCCAGCGTGGGTAAATCTTGTGTCTTCCAATGTTTTGCAATCAGGATCCTTGCTGCTGTGGTAGCATACATGAAAAAGGTTCTGTCTTTTTTAAACACTCTCTGGTCTACCATACCCAGGAGGGAGGCCTCTGGTTTCTTAGGTAAGGTAAATCTCAGTACCTTTTTTAGTTCATTATGGATCATTTCCCAGAAGGCCTTCACTTTCGGGCAGGTCCACCAGAGATGAAAAAATGTCCCTTCCGCCTCTCCACATTTCCAACATTTATTGTCAGACAGATGGTATATCTTAGCTAGCTTGACTGGGGTCATGTACCACTGGTATACCATTTTCATAATATTTTCCTTCAAGGCAGTGCATGCCGTAAATTTCAAACCGGTGTTCCATATCCTTTCCCAGTCTACAAACATAATGTTATGCCCCACATCCTGAGCCCATTTTATCATAGCGGATTTGACTGTCTCGTCCTGTGTATTCCACTTAAGCAGCAAGTTATACATTCTCGAAAGTAGTTTACTTTTTGGCTCTAACAATTCCGTCTCTAGTTTCGATTTTTCCACCTGGAATCCAACCTTTTTATCTATTTTAAATACCTCTTGAATTTGCGCATAGTGCAGCCAGTCTCGTACCTTAGTTTTCAATTTCTCCAAGCTTAGCAACCTCCAATTGTCTCCAATTTTTTCAATTATTTCCCAATATTTAGGCCAATGGGCCTCCATGTTAAGTCTCTTACGTGCCTTGGCCTCCACCGGTGAGAGCCACCTCGGAGTCTTACTCTCCAATAAGTCTTTATATTTTGTCCAGACCCTCAAAATTGCTCTTCTGACAATATGGTTTTTAAACAATTTGTGCACTTTGTCCTTGTCATACCACAAATATGCATGCCACCCAAACGCATTGTCAAACCCTTCCAGATCTAGGACGTCAGTGTTCTCCAATAGAATCCAATCTTTCAACCAGCAGAAGGCTGCAGATTCATAATATAACCTCAAGTCTGGCAGGGCAAATCCCCCCGAATTTTAATTTTTTGTTGGGGGTACCCATACTTCGAGCTCAGAAAGGGATCCAATCATCTCTATTGCTGCTGCCTTGGTGTTCACAGTTCTGTGCAAATAATGTTCACAGTTCTGTCCATTCCTCTCTTTGTTGTTTTCCTCATCTCTTCTTGTTGTTGTCGTATATTTTTCCTTTCATTGTGACCTCTGATAGTCTCCACAAGCGAGTTGAAAACAAGCGTTATTATAGTCCTATGTGGATTTTTTCATTCATCCAAGAGTCATATTCAGACAGCAGACGCATTTCAGCACTTCCATAGAAAACAATCTTAACGTCTGCTCATTAATCTTTGCAGGCCTGTCACTCCCTTCTCGATCTTCTCAGGAGGTTCTGCCGGGTCAGACACAGAGTCCAATATAATAACAAAGCCATGGCTTCCTCCCCCTCTTGATCGTCAATCCTGCAACAAACCTGCCTGTCATGGCAAATCTTTTTATAACTGCATCATTCCAAAAGCCTTTCATTCCTTTCCAGATCTCCACAAACCAAACCCTTGGTTAGTAATTCATTTCCACACTGTTTCTTAATCATCCCGCTTATAATCAACTGTTGCAACAGTTCTTCTTGGGGGGGGGGGGTTGTTAGGTAATCACATGGGGGGGAGAAAAGTCCCCCCCTTTTCCGTCCCATTCCAACATACCGACTTCTTCTTGATATATTTTCCTGTTGAATCCAGCCCATCGCTCAACTTCACAGAGGTCACTTCAATTAGCAGTCTAAACTCCCGTTCTTCACTCGAAACATGTGCATTTGCTGCTCTCTAATTGTTTATTTTAAGCTCCTGCAACCAGGTCGCGCGATCAGAGACGGCGTCGGGAGAGCCAGAAACCCACACGAGTGCTGTGTGCCTAGTGCCCTCACCCCCTTCTTCTTTCGAACTCGGGGTTGATTTATCGGCAACCTCAGGCGAAGGCAGTGTTTCCCCCATTCCCTGGGGAAACAAGGGAGGCTACATACTCCCATATTAGCCTCTTAATTACCTCGTGTGAGCCGGAGAGATGGTATTGTCGGCCATCTTCCAATGCGCCCCTAGCGGGCCCCCCGACATCTCACAAAATTTACAAGTAACTACAAGTTGTTAGAGTGGTACCTCGGGTTACATACGCTTCAGGTTACAGACACTTCAGGTTACAGACTCCGCTAACCCAGAAATAGTACCTCGGGTTAAGAACTTCAGGATGAGAAGAGAAATTGCACGGCGGAAGCAGGAGGCCCCATTAGCTAAAGTGGTGCTTCAGGTTAAGAACAGTTTCAGGTTAAGAACGGACCTCCAGAACGAATTAAGTACTTAACCCGAGGTACCACTGTATATGTATCAGAGTCAAACAAAGAATCAAACAAATCAACGAATAGTGAGGAACGCCAAGCCATCTCTCAAAGGAAGATGTCTCACAAAAGTCTCAAAAGGACTGTATATCCGGAATAGTTTGACTGTTTCGGAATAAAGTCTTCATCAGCTGGAAATGGAATAAAAAGCATTGCAAGCAATGAATGACAACAAAACTGAGCAACCTGGATGTACGTTATACGGTAGAACAAAATATATAAAGAGGTACATACCAAATAATTATCAATGAAATATTCATACTAATTGGGATCATGCTAGTGGATCATGCCCACTGGATAGTGTAGCTGCTACATTTGTGTTTGACTCTGATACATATAACAACTTGTAGTTACTTGTATATTTTGTGAGATGCGTTGTATGATATATACATCATTTTGAAGCGGCTTGTTCATATATTTTGAATGACATCATAACCGATTATATATTGACTAACAGTTATTAGCCAGCGTGTTGCGTTTGCATTTTTGTTTCATTTTGCAACACAGGGGTTTGTGTTTCTCCAGTCCAAGAATAGGCAGCTGTGAGAGCAGGCAGCTCATTGGTGCCATCACAAGTGGGAGACACAGCTATACAACCTACAGACGCCTTCACCAACTTGGGGGTTCTCCACGGTACGACTCCCATCAGCTCCAGGCAGCACGACCATTTTGGACTACAACTCCCATCATTCCCAACCAGCACTGCCGTATGAAGCTGAGTCGGATGGGAGTTGTGGTCCGAAATAGATGGGAGGTACCCGAGGCTGGGCAAGGCTGGGAACAGCCACCCTCCTCCGCAAGCCCCACAGAAATGGACCAGAGTTGGACAGGGGCCCAGGAGGAGAGGACACCACTGGGAGACTTTCCCAGCTCAGATTTGGTCCAGTTCAAAACGTTGCAGCAAAACTTGCCTTGAACTTGTTCAGCAGAAGCTTGAGCACTTGAGGCGTCGTCATGGTGCTGTTGATGCGGACATTCGTGATGGAGCCGTAGGCGGGTGTGAAAACCGATGTCTGCGGAGAGGAGCAGAAAGGCATCAGAAGGCTGGAGGACAGGGTGATCTAGACAAGGAGAAACCTTGGAGGCCCACAGAGGAAGGTGTGAGCCATGTATTGGGGGAGGAGGGGGAGCTAACACCATGCCAGATTAGAAACTATGGAAGATCTTATTGAGCTTCTTGTTTTGATTAATTTGTTGCAGTCGTTTGCTTTATTAAAATGCTAAAGGTAAAGGTAAAGGTAAAGGGACTCCTGACCATTAGGTCCAGTCGTGGCCAACTCTGGGGTTGCGGCGCAGATCTCACTTTATTGGCCAAGGGAGCCAGTGTACAGCTTCCAGGTCATGTGGCCAGCATGACTAAGCTGCTTCTGGCAAACCAGAGCAGAGCACGGAAACACCGTTTACCTTCCTGCCAGAGCGGTACCTATTTATCTACTTGCACTTTGACGTGCTTTCGAACTGCTTAGGTTGGCAGGAGCAGGGACCGAGCAACGGGAGCCCACCCCATCGCGGGGATTTGAACCGCCAACCTTCTGATTGGCAAGTCCTAGGCTCTGTGGTTTAACCCACAGCGCCACCTGCATCCCTTATTAAAAGGCTACTGCGCTTGATATTATAGGGATTGCCAGTGTTTCTTGATTTTTAATGCTGCTGTGATTCTTGTGAACCACTCAGAGATCAACATTTGTTGCTGGAAAAGCAGAATGCAAAGATTAAATCAAATCAAAATCGAATCAAGAAAGAGGATCTGGGGGACATGGTGGAAGGAAAAGAACAATTGCCGGCAAGAGGACTGACTACAGGCATCAAAGAACTTCAAAAATTTTAATTAATTATTCTAAATTCATACTTCAAACATTATGATAAATAAATCCTAGTTAAAATATTATAAAATTGATTATAAAAAGTATTTTTTCTCTTCTTTCTTTTTCTTGTTTCTTTCTTTTATCTTTTGTCTTTCTTCTTTTCTAGTCTGCATTCTGGAAAATTGTGTAGATAAATGTTTTAATGTATGGTTATATATTGTTTCTATTTCTTTTTTTTTTGGTAACATTTAATAAAATGTAATATTTATTTTTTTTAAAAAAAAAAAAAGAACTTCAAAAATTAACTGGGAAATGGTCATACATTCCAGAGCAAATATTATGGAGCTTTTGAATTCTCACATTGCCAGCATTCTGTAGTTTTATACACATTGTATTTTTCCGTGTATAACACGCCCCCGTGTATATTTAAGAAAATGGGGGGAGATTGCCCAGAGTTGAGATGGGGGTGGGGATTGCCCACAGTAGATGAGTTTTTTGAGGGCCAAAATTCACTCACCCGCCAGACCAATGGTGACTATCGTGCTCGTCGACGAACCAACCTATCGTCTGCCCGCTCGCCGACAGCAGCCACCCCAATCGCATGCCCAATTACTGCAGTAGCAGCCAATCAGCAGCAGCCCTTGCCACGGCCACCAGTCACGCCCAATCACCCCTGACAAGCTCCTGCTTGCGCCAGAAACCAATCCCCTGTCCCAACAACACACTGACCATGTATAAGACGAGCACCAATTCTGGACATTGTTTCAGCAGGAAAAAAACCTCGTCTTATATACGGATAAGTATGGTACATGGGCAGCAATCTCTGCTCAGGGAATGCCAGAATGTGCTGTAGGGCTTAGAGCGTCAGACTAGGACCTGGGAGAGATCAGAATTCGAATCCCCACTTGGTACGAAGCTCACTGTGTGACCTTGGGCCAGTCCTTGCCTCTCAGCCTAACCTACCTCACAAGGCTGTTCTGGGGATTACCGTATTTTTTGCTCCATAAGACACACTTTTTTTCTTCCTAAAAAGTAAGGGGAAATGTCTGTATGTCTTATGGAGTGAATGTGTCATCCCTGGAGCCGAGTAGCCCAGGGGTGAGAAGCAGATCATGCTGTTTTGTTTTTGTTTTTTTGGAAAGAGGGAAGGGGGTGTTGAAAGGAAGCAGCTGATCGGTAAGGGATCGGAAGAGAGATAAGGGATGCTAGTGGAGGCTGCCTGGGAGGGGGGAGGTAAAAGCCCATGGATCCTCAGGATTTTTACATTGGGTCACCCCCAAATTCACCATCATATCACATAGCATGTCCATGGCTACAGCCTGCACCAAAAAAATTGTGCACCCACTGTTGCGTGGGGCCGCAATGGTGCAAAAACATGCTTACAAAGCACGGATCCACATGTATTCTCAGGATTTTTGCATTGGGCTACCCCAAACTCACCGTCAAATCACATGTCTGTGGCCACAGCATGAACCACAAAAATCATACATCCACTGTTTTTTTCAGAATATTTTTCTTCTTCTTTTCCTCCTTTAAAAACTAGGCGTGTTTTATGGTCGGGTGCGTCTTATGGAGAGAGAAATATGGTGAGGTGGGGGGAGAACCACATATTCTCCCTTGAACTCCTTGGAACAAAATGCCACAAATGCATGATAAAGCAAATAATAGAGGCTAGCTTCCATTCAAAACAAAACAAAACAAAACAAAACATGCCTGCCTTAACAATTCACTGGGAGGCACCGAGAGCTACATTCTGCACCTGACTCCATCCCTAAATCAAGTTGCTCTGGCGCCCTAGGGAGACCCTCCTTGGGAGACTCACTTTGTGGTTATAGAAATGCCCGTTGATGGAGAAGCGGTGCCTCCTGATCCTCCGCTGCTCACTCGGGGTGCGGAGAGTCCCCCTGCGGCGCATGCCCACATCGCTCCGCGTCCGCATCAGCTGCGGCGCTTCTTCCTGCTGGGCTTTGAGATTGTTGTCATCTGAAACGGAGGAGACAGGAAAGGTGCGTCAAAAGAAGCTGACCTCCCCCAAAGAAATTCCAAACACCTGTATCTGCAGTGATGGACATGAGGCAGGAGTTGATAATGCAGGTGAGCTGCGCACAGGTGAGCTGCAAGCAAACTGCCGACCAACCCTGTGGAGCCTCCTTTTATTGACACAAATATGCAAACCTGTCAGATACATTTTGGGCTGTGACCTTTACACATCTTCCAGTCCCGAGATCGTGGGGTGGTACAAAGCTATTTTGGCACCTGTTTCCACCACGTCATTTTCCCCTTGCACAGTGTATGACGAAGGAGACAAAAAGTCTCAGAGACAAAGGTTACAGACAGGGCACCGCAGACTACTGAGACTGCAAAAGGTTAGACAGAGGGAACGATATTCAGACAGCTGTGGCTTGTCTGTGTGTGGGGGGGTGCCCCGCACCCCAAGGTCACGCGTGCAGGCAGGCTGAGGCTGCCTGCAGGTGGGGAGTGTCCTCCCTCCGGACCCAACGATTATCCCTACATGCATCTTTCAAAGTTTTCAAAAAGAAGAGGCCAGGCTCCATCCTCTGAGACAGCCAGCAACACAACCTACAGGCCTACAGGGTCTGAACTGCAGGTAAAGGCCCAGGAGGCAGCAATGCTTTTGAATACTAGGTGCTGGAAACTGCAGGAGGAGAGAGGGCTCTTATGGGAAACCGGCAAGCAGGATTTGAGCATGACGGGCATCTGGTTGGCCACTGAAGAACAGGATGATGGATTAGGTGGGCCTGATCCAGCAAGCTCTTCTTATGTTCTTACATGATCTTCTCCTGGGATTTCCTCCTTCCCTCTCTGGCATGATAAGGACTCTGCAGGATCAGACCCAAGCCACATGTGCCCAACCAGGTGTTTCTGGGAAGCCCACAAACAAGATGTTCAGAATCAGGGGACAAATAACTCAGGTCCCCTTGTTTTCTCTTTCCAATAAGAGAAGCACATTTGCATGGGGCGTGCTACCAGCTCACAATTTTTACGGACTCTTCCTACTGCGGGTTACTCAGTTTGCAACAAGCAGAACTTGCATGATGCGCACAAAGCAGCACGGTGTTCTACTCACGAGTAAAGGCAATGTGAAAGCGTGCAAAGCTCCATCCTCTTTGCTCCCTTTAACAAGCTGGAGGGCAAACAACTGAAGCACAAAACCTCCTTTATGTGTGGAGCATCTCTCCACAACTAAGAATTGGGGAATATGAGGAAGTGTTTGCCCTCCAACTCACAAAGGGTGAAACTCAGCGGGCTTGTCCCTCTCCATGTGTTCCTTTTACACATGAGTAGGACTCCCAAGAAAGGGACGCAGGTGGCGCTGTGGGTTAAACCACAGAGCCTATGAGTTGCCGATCAGAAGGTCGGCGGTTCGAATCCCCGTGACAGGGTGAGCTCCCATCGCTCGGTCCCTGCTCCTGCCCACCTAGCAGTTCGAAAGCACGTCAAAGTGCAAGTAGATAAATAGGTACCACTCCAGCGGGAAGGTAAACAGCGTTTCCGTGCGCTGCTCTGGTTCGCCAGAAGCGGCTCAGTCCTGCTGGCCACATGACCTGGAAGCTGTACGCCGGCTCCCTCGGCCAATAAGGTGAGATGAGCGCCGCAACCCCAGAGTCGGCCACGACTGGACCTAATGGTCAGGGGTCCCTTTAGGACTCCCAAAGAGGATATGGGAAGTTGGTGCTTTCGGGGAAGGCAGACGCTGGAGACATGGAATGCTGCTGTTAAGTTTTAAATGAAGGTCTCTGTGAGGGGTTAGGGTTATGGAAGTTCAGCAGCAAGCAGAGAAAACAAAGGCGGGGCGAATACTGAAAATTGTTTCCTGGAAATGCTCCGAGATCCAGCTGCGATTCTGCCAGCACAGCCAATGTTCCTAGTTGCTACAGAAGCCAAAAATGTTCCCCTTCATTAGAGGTTTTCAAAGAATCGTACAGTTGGAAGGGAGCCCCAGGGATCATCAAGCCCAACCCTGCCGTGAGTTGGAGTGGTGCCACTATCCAGAGATAAACTCCTTGCAAGTGTTTTTACTGTTAGAAGAAGTCAACAATGTGCTATTCACAGACTCCCTTCCTAATCAGTGTGTCTTCGGCTACATTTGTAACGCTCTCCAACCTTCTAGGTCAAGGTGATTTGGATGACAGCTCCCTAACAATTGTGATCTAAAGTGCATTGCAATTTGGCCTCCTGTCCTGCAAACTCTAGACAGCATCTTAAAAAGCAGAGACATCACCTTGCCGACAAAGGTCCGTCTAGTTCAAGCTATGGTTTTCCCAGTAGTGATGTATGGAAGTGAGCTCTGGACCATAAAGAAGGCTGATCACCGAATTTTGCATTATGGTGCTGGAGGAGACACTTGAGAGTCCCATGGACTGCAAGAAGATCAAACCTCTCCATTCTGAAGGAAATCAGCCCTGAGTGCTCACTGGAAGGACAGATTGTGAAGCTGAGGCTCCACTACTTTGGCCACCTCATGAGAAGAGAAGACTCCCTGGAAAAGACCCTGATGTTGGGAAAGATGGAGGGCACAAGGAGAAGGGGACGACAGAGGACGAGATGGTTGGATACTGTTCTCAAAGCTACAAACATGAGTTTGACCAAACTGCGGGAGGCAGTGGAAGACAGGAGTGCCTGGCGTGCTCTGGTCCATGGGGTCACGAAGATGTGAACACGACTAAACGACTAAACAACAACAACAACCGGCAAACTCTGAACATTAAGAACATAAGAAGAGCCTGGCTGCTGGATCAGGCCAGTGGAGCCCCCTCTGCTCCAGTATCCTGTTCTCACAGTGGCCCACCAGATGACTCGAGGGGGGGCCCCACAGAGAGGATCTGAGCACAAGGGAAACTCCCCTCCTGTGATTTCCAGCAACTGGGATCCAGAAGCACTACTGCCTCCAACTGTAGAGGCAGAGCACAGTTATCATGGCTTATAGCCATCGATAGCCCTCTCCTCCAAAAAACTGCCCAACCCTGTTTTATTAAAGGCATCACTACCTCCTGCAGGAGAGAGTTCCATAGGTTAAGGAAGTATAATAAATAATAATAATAATAATAATAATAATAATAATAATAATTTATTTATACCCCGCCCATCTGGCTGGGTTTCTCCAGCCACTCTGCGCGCCTCCAACAAAGATTAAAAATACAGTGGTACCTCGCAAGACGAATGCCTCGTAAGACGAAAAACTCGCAAGACGAAAGAGTTTTTTGTTTTTTGAGTTGCTTCACAAGACGAATTTCCCTATGGGCTTGCTTCGCAAGATGAAAACGTTCAATGCGTTCCTATGGGAATGATTTTCAATGCATTCCTATGTGAATCCGTGCTTCGCAAGATGAAAAATTCGCAAGACGAAAAAACTCACAGAACGAATTAATTTCGTCTTGCGAGGTACCACTGTACATTAAAATGTCACACATTAAAAACTTCCCTGAACAGGGCTGCCTTCAGATGTCTTCTAAATGTCAGGTAGTTGTTTATCTCTTTGACATCTGGTGGGAGGGCGTTCCACAGGGCGGGCGCCACTACTGAGAAGGCCCTCTGCCTGGTTCCCTGTAACTTGGCTTCTCATTGTGAGGGAACCAGCAGAAGGCCCTTGGAGCTGGACCTCAGCTTCCGGGCAGAACGATGGGGGTGGAGACGCTCCTTCAGGTATACTGGGCCGAGGCCATTTAGGGTTAGGGCTGAGAAGGGAGGTTTGAAAGGGTGTGAGAGGTGAGTTTAAGTTCTGCTGTGTGAAGGACTTTATTTTGCAGTGGCTATGAAGGATAATACAGTGGTGCCCCGCAAGACGAATGCCTCGCAAGACAAAAAACCCGCAAGACGAAAGGGTTTTCCGTTTGCGAGTTGCTTCGCAAGACGAATTTCCCTATGGGCTTGCTTCGCAAGAAGAAATCCCATAGGGAAATCTCCGGGGACCTCTTAAATGCTGGCAGTGGGGAGCAAAGCCTCCCCCCCTCCGGCCTTCAGAAGAGGTCCAGGAAGGCCGGCGGGCGCCGAAAGGCTTTGCTCCCCACCGCCAGCATTTTAAAAGCGGTCCGGGATAGCAGGGAAGCGCTTCCCGCTATCCCGGACGGCTTTTGAAGGCAAGCGGGGGGGGAGCAAAAACTTTTGCCCCCCGCCGGCCTTCAGAAGAGGTCCTGGACCTCTTCTGAAGGCCGGAGGGGGGCAAAAGGCTTTGCTCCCCCCTGCCTGCCTTCCCGGGAGAGCGGAGAAACGGACGTCTTTGCTCCCCCCCCCGCCTGCCTTCCCGGGGGCTTTAAAATCGCCCTGGGACAGTGGAGAAGTCCGCTGTCCGGGGCAATCTTAAAATGCTGGCGGGCGGCAGCGAAGGCTTCGCTGCCGCCCGCCAGCATTTTAAAAAACCCCGGGACAGCAGAGAAGTCCTCTGCTGTCCCGGGGTTTTTTAAAATGCTGGGGGTGGGAAGAAAAGCCCTTGTCCCCCCCCAGCCTTCAGAAGAGGTCGGGGGACAGACTGTCCCCGGACCTGGTCTGAAGGCGGTTTCCATAGGAACGCATTGATTGATTTTCAATGCATTCCTATGGGAAACCGTGCTTCGCAAGACGAAAAACTCATAAGACGAAAAAACTTGCGGAACGAATTAATTTCGTCTTGCGAGGCACCACTGTAAGGGGATCATTGACCCCTGAACACCCTGTTTCCCATGCCCGTATACAATCATTAAAATTCTATGACTAGAAAGAATGTAGTCCTGGAAAATAGGTTGCCCAAGGGGTACGTGCTTTCATATGTGGTAGACCTGTAAAAGGGTAAGAGTATTGGGAAATAATTTACAATAAATTGAAAAAAATGTTTTAAAGCCCTTAAAAAAACAACACCAGAGTCCTTTCTGTTGAGGATAATTCAAATGAAAATTTCCAAGAGTCAATCAGTCAATCAAACCTTTATTGCATTAGCATACAGCCATAGCAAGATAAGACAAAAATGCTAGAGACAAGCAACCAAACATAATTCAAAGCGATATTACTGGCGTTATGACATTTAAATTACCCTAAGACAATAATGTAAAGATTTAGTTGCCAGTGCCGGGAATCTAAAGTGCGGGTGTATATAAAGCATATAGGTAAAGGTAAAGGTACCCCTGCCCGTACGGGCCAGTCTTGACAGACTCTGGGGTTGTGCGCCCATCTCACTCAAGAGGCCAGGGGCCAGCGCTGTCCGGAGACACTTCCGGGTCACGTGGCCAGCGTGACAAAGCTGCATCTGGCGAGCCAGAGCTGCACACGGAAACGCCGTTTACCTTCCCGCTGGTAAGCGGTCCCTATTTATCTACTTGCACCTGGAGGTGCTTTCGAACTGCTAGGTTGGCAGGCGCTGGGACCGAGCAGCGGGAGCGCACCCCGCCGCAGGGATTCGAACCGCTGACCTTTCAATCAGCAAGTCCTAGGCGCTGAGGCTTTAACCCACAGCGCCACCTGCGTCCCATAAAGCATATAATGGCCCCAAAATAGGCTCGGCACATTAGGTTAAAAGGTAATAAAAGAATTCAAACAGGTCCAGGTCTAGGACACACTACCCAGTCAGAGTAGCCCTGAGTTTCAAAGTCAAAAATGGTTATTTATGTATGCCACTTCTGCGGCCTGTGTTTTGTTAGCCCAAAAATGGAAAATGAGTGAGGTCCCAACTAAAAAGAAGGGCAACTCAAACTGATGGAATATGCACAGCTTGTGGACCTAACATACAGAATAAGAGAACAAGAAGAACATACGTTTAAAGAAGATTGCGAAATGTTTATTGAATATATGGGGGGGAACTGTGTACACTTAAAAACGTTGGCAGCATTAAGATAAATTCAACAGTGTAAACAGGTTTTGATGGTTGTAATACTGAATGGTTTTGTTTATATAAAATATGCAAGGATCTTTGTTATGCAAAATGAAACATGGAAAGAGAAGAAGGCAAGTTTTTGATATTTTAAGGTTGTTCAAATGAATATTCTAAATATAACGACTAGATGTTGGTGCCACCTGGACTTCCTCGCTGCAGTGGTCTAACTCAGGGGTCGGCAAAGTTTTGTGAGGCCGGTCCGGTCCACTCCCTGGCACACCTCTTGGTAGGCTGGAGCATGCGTGCCCATGTGTGCACTCAAGCTATTTCTGGCACTCTTACGCACCAGAAGTGCGCCAGAAGCAGTGTATATGCACGTGTATGGGTGCTCCTCCGGGTGAGCACATGCTATTTCTGGCGCTCTTCCGATCCGGAAGTCGGTCCCCGTGGTGAGAAAAAAAAATGGCACCGAGAAAAACAACAACATGGAATCCCCACACCAATTCACGGAACAGCTGTGGGATGGTTCCAGGAAGCTCATGGGCCAGAACCAGCCCATGGGCTTAGGTTGCAAACCTCGGGTCTTGTTGTCCTTGTTGTTTGGTCGTGTCCGACTCTTTGTGACCCCCTGGACCAGAGCACGCCAGGCCCTCCTGTCTTCCACTGCCTCCCGCAGTTTGGTCAAACTCATGCTGGTAGCTTCAAGAACACTGTCCAACCATCTCGTCCTCTGTCGTCCCCTTCTCCTTGCGCCCTCCATCTTTCCCAACATCAGGGTCTTTTCCAGGGAGTCTTCTCTTCTCATGAGGTGGTCAAAGTATTGGAGCCTCAGCTTCACAATCTGTCCTTCCAGTGAGCACTCAGGGCTGATTTCCTTCAGAATGGAGAGGTTTGATCTTCTTGCAGTCCATGGGACTCTCAACAACATGGAATCCCCACACCGATTCACGGAACAGCTGTGGGCTGGTTCCAGGAAGCTCATGGGCCGGAACCAGTCCATGGGCTTAGGTTGCCAACCTCTGGTCTAACTGGCTGCATTTACCTTTTCGCCTGCTAGAGAAAGGGTGAGAGCTCTAGTTCAAGAGCTTCCTCTGAGCGGCTGCTCCTTGAGATGAGAATGTGATGTGGCAGGGAAAGCAGACCCTTAAGCGTTCCTCTAAGATTCCTGGCGTGGACCCAGAACATAATGAAATCCCTCTTAATCCATTTTTAATGGGCTCCTTAAACTCACATTTCAACTCACCATGTGTCAACCCACCCAAGCCTGCTCCTGTTTCAGATCTGCAACAAGCTGGGTGGCATTAAACAACGAAACAAAAAAATTGAAACACATCTTAAACATGTGACATAAGAAGAGCCTGCAGGATCAGGCTAAAGGGGGTCTATCTATCGTATTTTTTGCTTCATAAGACATACTTTTTTCTTCCTAAAAGGTAATGGGAAATGTCTGTGCGTCTTATGGAGTGAATGTGTGGTCCCTGGAGCCAAATTGCCCAAGGAAAAAAAGCAGAACATGCTCTTTTTTTGAAAGAGGGAAGTGGGTGTTGAAACAAAGCTGCTGATCCTTTGCCACAGAGAGAGATAAGGGACTCTAGAGATAAAGGAGGCTGCCTGGGAGTGGGGAGGTAAAGACAGTAAACTTGCAAAGGGGGGGGGGGGACAGGAAGACTAAAGCAATAAGGAGAGAAATTAGAAGAAAAGGAGAATAAAACTGCTCCAGCTAAGGAAAAGACACTAAGGCAAACAAGAGGGAAGGGAGTGTTGAAAGGAAACAGCTGATCGGTGGGATCAGAAGAGATGGGGGCAGGTAAAAGCCCATGGATCCTCAGGATTTTTACATTGGGTCACCCCAAATTCACCATCAGATCACATAGCATGTCCATGGCTACAGCCTGCACCCCAAAAACCACGCACCCACTGTTGTGTGGGGCCGCAATGGTGCAAAAACGTGGTTACAAAGCACAGATCCACATGGATCCTCAGGATTTTTGCATTGCATTGGGCCACCCCAAATTCACCATCAGATCACATGTCTGTGGCCACAGCATGAACCACAAAAATCATACATCCACTGTTTCGTTCAGAATATTTTTTTTCTTGTTTTCCTCCTCTAAAAACTTGGTGTGTCTTATGGTCAGGTGCGTCTTATGGAGTGAAAAATACGGTAAGTCCAGGATCCTGTCCTTACAGTGGCCGACCAGATGCCCCAATGGGGAAAGTGCAAGCAGGATTTGAGCAAAAGAGCTGCGCTCTCCTCTCCCGTGGCTTCCAGCAACTGGTATTCTGTTGCCGTCTCCTCCATGAGTTTGCTTAATACTCTTTTAAAGCCATTTAGGTGGGTGACCTCACCGCCTCCTGTGGGAGGGAGTTCCACAGTTTAACAGTCCTCATGCAAGGGCTTCTCAGCAGATATGCCGACATGTGCAGGGTGTGGCCTGCAACCAATAGACTGGCTCCTCCTCTCCTCACTGCTCAGTTAAGAGAGAACGGTCAAGAGCACTACTGCCAGTACTTCAAGGCATCCGAGTGCCAACTATGGAGGCAAAGAACAGCCTTCATGTGGCACATTATGAGTCCTGGATGGATCTCTTTGAGGGGGGGGTGTCTCATTCCCCATCAGCCTCGGGACCCTGGGGCTGACAGCCTCCACCCCATTGCCAGCAAGGAAGTTCAAAGCGGCAGAGAAATGCTCTACAGCTCCCTGGCACGCCCATGTGTGCCTCTGATGTGCTCAACCCCTTGGGTGCCACACCTAACTTCCTGCCACAGCTGTGTTCTCTGGGAGGGCTGAGCAACACTCCTTTCACCTGGGCATCCCTTCTAAGCTGTTGCACAGAGGTTTAAACTTCCTCAAACCTGAGCATCGGAAGGTCACACTTAAAAGATAATAATAATGGCCTGCTGATAAAATTAAGCTTGGACTGGTGCTGGTTTTCATCTCCCGATTATGGATTGCTAGGCTGCACATCAGTTAATCGTGATGGTCTTGCTCTGAATGGGTTCCTGAAAACTTGTGCAGATTTTGCAGCAGAGGAAACTGATAATCCTGACAATGCCCTGCTCTTGGCTATGGGGAAGGCAAAAAGAGACAGGCGGTGGACGCAATCGCCCACACACATCTTCTCCTGCATCATGGAGCCCAAGGGGCTCACTTGTACTCTGGAGTGCTGAAGGCCAGTGGCAAAGCTGCATGCTCCGGCACCGAGGGCGTGGTGCATGTCCCGGACGCGTGGCACACTTCCTGCAGGGACGGGGCGGGCATCCTGGGGGTGTGGCACGCATCCTGGGGATATGGAGCGCTGCCCGCGGGGGTGTGGTGTGCATCCCAGAGGGCGGCACACCGCCCGTGGGGGCATGATATGCGTCCTGGGGGTGTGGAGCACTGTCCGTGGGGGCATGGCACAACACCCGTGGGGGCGTGGGGTGTCGCCCATGGGGGCATGGTGCCCAGCGCAGTGGGGGGGGTGCATGGCCCATGTCCGGGGGGACGGCCGTGATGGTACCCCACTCCCCAATAATGCTGGGGGCATTATGCCCCCCACCCCCCCATTCCTCCACCAGTGCTGAAGACAACTGCTTGTGGAGGGCAGCTGGCCAGATAGACAAGAGGGGTACCCTGGCGGTTTCTAACTGGCCCAGGGCTTCCAAACGGACACAGCAAAACATATTCAACCACTGACTGTTGCGCATGGAAGAAGCGGGAGACCTCAGCTAGGGTGGTTTTTGTTTTTTTGCTTTGCACAAAAGTTTCTGAGCAGCAATTGCCATCAGCTATTTTACCTTAAACCCACTAGTCTTCCAAGCAGCGAGTGGGATTAAAATCCTTACTGCAGAAATGTCTAACAGTGGCCCTGTGGCTACAACAACATGGGGCATTGCCCCTCCCACATTTCCTTCCTGAAGACCCGAACTACTGAAGTGTCCTGTGTGACTCAAAAGCTTGCACCTGCGACTCCAAATAAATTGGTTACTTTGCGCTTCTTACCCCGGGGGAACCAATGTAGATGCTGAGACTTTGATCTATCTAAGCAGAGCTTGCCTGGCTTGCTTTGGTTATTTTAAGGGAAGGGAAAAGAAGAGAGAGGAGAGGCGAGAACGGCACAGCTCAGATTGCACAAAGCCCGTAAATGCCAAAACCCACGTGGTGGTTTTCTGTTTTGTTAAACAGGAAGGCCGATCTTGGATCAGAGAGCGATGGGTGGTGGGGAGAGCGGGAGAGAGCGCTTCTCCTGTAAATGTTTATTTCTCCATGGCAACTCTGCTTAACAATGACTCCTGTTATTCCCTTTCTAAAGAGAGGAGGGCTGTGTTGCCAAGGAAAAGAGGAACAAAGCTCATTCTTCCACACCACTCAGTGTGTGTGTGTGTGTGTGTGTGTGTGTGTGTGTTTCACGCTGGTCTCATGAACTCTGAGCCGCCTGGCTGCCCCTCCAGGCCAGCATCTTCTTGCCTTCCACAGGGGCCAACCAGACGCCTCTGGCAAAGTCCACAAGCAGGACTTGAGCGCAGCCACTCTGGCTCTGGCCATGGAGGAAGGTAAAAGGTAAAGAGTAAAGGACCCCTGGATGGTTAAGTCCAGTCAAAGATGACTAGGGGGTTGCGGCGCTCATCTCGCTCTCAGGCCGAGGGAGCCGGCGTTTGTCCACAGACAGTTTTCCGGGTCATGTGGCCAGCAGGACTAAACCGCTTCTGGTGCAACGGGACACCGTGATGGAAGCAAGAGCACATGGAAACACCATTTACCTTCCCGCCGGAGCGGTACCTATTTATCTACTTGCACTGGTGTGCTTTTGAACTGCTAGGTTGGCAGGAGCTGGGACAGAGCAACAGGAGCTCACTCCGTCATGGGGAATCGAACCGCTGACCTTCCGATCGGCAAGCCCAAGAGGCTCAGTGGTTTAGACCACAGCGCCACCCGCGTCCCTCACATGCCGATCAGCCTTGACCTCCACAAATCTTTCACACGCACGCACCCCTTTTAGAGCTACCCAGGCCAGAGCTTGTGACTGCATCTGGAAGTGGCAAGTTTAACTCTGAACTGTATGGAGAAGTCCTTCCTTTTAAGAACATAAAGCGAGTTTGGTGGATCTGCACCATCCACATCACAAGAGAACTCTGAAACATATATTTAGACCCGAGACCCAGATTGCTCTTTTAGACACATAATTATGGCACTCCTAGCAGGGGGTAAGCTCCCAGAAAAACACCTTTCAGAAACCGATTTACTCCACTTCACAGTGAGTTATTGTCAAAGATAAGGATTATACTCCATTATTGCATTATTTTCAGAAGATGGAGAGCCCCAACTCCTTAGCACCAGTAAGGACCCCCAGAATCCTTCACTTCCCCTGCCTTACCAATTCCCCCATCAATTCCGTCGCCATCCAACGAGGGCTCGGCTTCTGTGACCTGAATGTCTGGTAAGGTTGACGGCTTTATGACTGACCTAAGCAGGGAAGAGACAAAAGAAGAGAATTTGGGACCTAGAAAATACCTTGCAAGATTTCCCCAAGTGTTCTCAAAACACAGATTGATGCAAGGAATTATTGTTCATCTGCTCGTGTGAACAGTAAACATAGCACAAAATCATAGTGGCAAGTTATGTGAGTGTGATGGTTTTGTTGTTGTTGCAAGATGCATTCTTTAGCTGCGATTCCAGCACTGCAGGGAGGGTTTGACTAGATGACATCTGGGGTCCCTTTCAACTCAACAATTCTAGGATTCACCACAGAAGTAGCCAGCATGATCTTCTGGTTGCCCTCTGCACCCCACTTCAGACTCTAATAGACAAATGGACACCACAGAGGGCAAACTTTCAAAACATGATGTCAGAATTGCCTCGAGTCGGACGTTAGGCAGGAAAGCAGGGATAAAATTATGTGTGAGGCTTAAATATTTTTGAATGCTTTGCTTAGTAAAACAGCACCCTGCATGCAGCAAAACAAGAAGGTAAAGGTAAAGGGACCCCTGACCATTAGGTCCAGTCGTGGCTGACTCTGGGGTTGCGGTGCTCATCTTGCTTTACTGGCCAAGGGAGCCGGCGTACAGCTTCCGGGTCATGTGGCCAGCATGAATAAGAACCAGAGCAGCACACAGAAACGCCGTTTACCTTCCCGCCAGAGCGGTACCTATTTATCTACTTGCACTTTGAAGTGCTTTTGAACTGCTAGGTTGGCAGGAGCAGGGACCGAACAATGGGAGCTCACCCCGTCGAGGGGATTGGAACCGCCAACCTTCTGATCGGCAAGTCCTAGGCTCTGTGGTTTAACCCACAGCGCCACCCGCGTCCCTTAAAACAAGAAGAGGGCATTACAAAATCTTTTGACCAAGGTGCACTTATTTTTTGCAAGCAGGGAAAATTCCAAACTGCAACCGTCCCTGGAGTCTGAAGCTCCAGCCTCCAGAATCCTATCACCACCTTCTGTGTAATGCATAGAAAGGATCTGTGCCATGTTAGTGACAGACTCTGGTTACAGCAGAAATTACTGAGCATTTTCCAAAGCATTAAAAACAAAAACAGCAACCAAGAGGCTCTGTTGCCATCCTGACTATAATTTCTACATACAAATACTCTTTATTTATCTGCAACTTGTGATCATGTAGATTACAGTGTTCCACAAGCAGAAATAATCAAGGTCACGGTGCCACTTGTATAGTCTGGGCTACATATTTTGCAGTTCCCAAGTTGGCTTGTTCATGGGGATCCTAGATGCAGACAGACCAGCCTTGGACTTGGCCGTATCTTATTTTCTACCCAAGGAGAAGGGGCAGAGAGAAGTGTGAGCCCAGCAGGGGTAGGACTTGAAATCTCTTCCCTAAAACCCAAGTCTACTTCTCCAGTGTTCAGGAAAATCAATGCTATTTTTTCCCATTAAAAGAAAGTTTATGATTTCCTCAGTTTGTTTCTGGCCCCAATCCACTCCCACCCTTGTTTCTACACATCAAGGTGCCGCTTTCCTTATCGATATTACACGAGTTCAAAGCCTCCCTTAAGTCCCTGATCACAGAAAAAGTTAAAACAAAATGGTGACAGTGATAGAATCATAGAGTGGGAAGGGTTCCCTCTAATCCCACTCCCTGAAGGACAGGAACCACAGCTAAAGCATTCCTGGCACAGGGCCACTCATCTCTGCATAAAAGCCTCTAGTGACGGAGAGTCCAGTGCCAAACACCTCTTACCATCAGAAAGTTCTTCCTAATGTTTAGTCAGAATCTCCTTCTTTGTCATTTGAATCCATTGGTTCAGGTCTTTCCCTCTGGAGCAGCAGAAAACAAGCTTGCTCCATCTTCTATGTGACAACCCTTCAGGTGTTTGAAGAGGGCCATCATATCTCCTCTCATTCTCCTCTTCTCCTGGTTAAGCATACCCAGCTCCTTCAACCATTCCTCATCAGGCCTGGTTTCCAGACCCTTGATCATCTTGGTCGCCCTCCTCTGCACATGTTCTAGCTCCTTCTTACATTGTTGTGTCCAGAATTGGACAAAGGACTCTGACCAAGGCAGAAGAGAGCAGGACTATGACTTCCCTCGATGTGGAAACTCGCCTTCTATTGATGCAGCCTCAAATGCCATCAGCTTGTTTTAGCTGCTGCATCACATCTGACTCATGTTAAGCTTGCGGTCTGCTAAGACCCCTAGATATTTTTCTCACACACACTCACACAAACCTGCCCTGGGTTGTGTACTGACCCGTGTGCTCCCAGGTTGCAGCCGGAATGCCAGGAGGACGACGAAGGCGGGGGGCGGATGCGTTGGTTGTCGTCCTGCATCTGCAAGCGAATGGGCCTGCGCAGCCCCCAGGAGATGTTCAGCAAGCCCTCCACGATGAACTCCCCTTCTTCCTAGAGGGCACATGAGAGAAGGGACTGAGGGATGGTCCAGATGCTGGACTGCTCCAAGGATGCTGCAGAAAACTTCCCCAAGCCCCAAGGATGCTGGTTCTACCTCCAGAGCTGGACCACAGCTCTAACGGAAATGTTAACAAAATATACCCAAACCCTGCGCTATCAGAAAATGAAGAACAGCTTTTCCAAAGTTTGGCATCCATTTACTGAATACATCTAGGTAAAGGAACATGGCTGGCAGCCCCCCTCTTCTCATGCGCTCCTATGGATAAACATTATTAGATAATGTACTCTTGAAGGTTGGGACACGGGTGGTTAAACCGCAGAGCCTAGGACTTGCTGATCGGAAGGTCGGAGGTTCGAATCCCCGCGACGGGGTGAGCTCCCGTTGCTCGGCCCCTGCTGCTGCCAACCTAGCAGTTCGAAAGCACGTCAAAGTGCAAGTAGATAAATAGGTACCACTCCGGTGGGAAGGTAAACGGCGTTTCCGAGTGCTGCTCTGGTTCTTAGTCATGCTGGCCACATGACCCAGAAGCTGTACGCCAGCTCCCTCGGCCAGTAAAGCGAGATGAGCGCCGCAACCCCAGAGTCGGTCACGACTGGACCTAATAGTCAGGGGTCCCTTTACCTTTACTCTTGAAGGACAATTGTCTGGAATTATAACACTGCTTTTGGAATAGTACCATTCCCTCCTTTCTCCTCATATCCTTTCTTTATTTTCCCCCCTCTCTTGATTTTCTCGTTTTTGTGTATTATAAAGTGAAAATAAAAGCAAGCACCAAAAGGAAGGATGCTGGTTTCAACTATATTTATTTTGGTTCATAAGATTTACATACTACTTGATTGCTTTTCCCGCCAGCAGACCTGGTGCAAACAGAGCTTTTGAGCCTTGCTTGCATTTAACTTGCACACTTTAAGCCAGCCCACCTTCAACCGCATGTGGTTGAAACTGTGCGAGTTAAACGTGCATAAGATGCAATCATACTGTATTCCTCTGGAAGGATCGTTTTAGTTTTTAAAAGCAGGTTTCCAGCCCTCCTGAATGCATCATTAAAATGGCATGGGCAGCACAGGCTGAATTCTCAGAAGCTGGGAAAAGGGGGAGGCCAAAGGAAAATCCCAGAGTCTGGGGGTGTCAGAGTTTCGGGGCCTTGCACAGTCCAAAAATAGTAAAACTGGAATTAAAACTGAAGGGTAAACTCTGCACTGCAATAATTCAAAAAGCATGCACCTATGAGCCTTTTTGCATGCATTACACCGTTTGCAGGACCCAGCTCCTTTAGGCGAGGAGTTCTGGTGACTTGGGTACAGAGTTTCATTTTTGGAATCATGCCCAGGTCACACACCCCTGGTCACAACATTCTCCCCTAACTTGTCTCTGCGTAGAAAGGTCCTCTCACCTCTCGATGCCGGAGCTGCAAGTTCTGGCCTTCGTAGTATAGGTTGTAGGTCTTCAAGTGCAACAACAATTCATTTCTGGAAGATGTGGAACAAGAGCTGTTAGAAGAGCAAATGGAAGAGTTGTCCGGCTCTCTTTGCCACATGTGGTGGCTTTGTCCAAAAGTTGCTGCTTTTTGCAATAAAATACAGTGGTGCCTCGCAAGACGAAATTAATCCGTTCCGTGAGGCTCTTCGTATAGCGGTTTTTTCGTCTTGCGAAGCAAGCCCACTGACAGCTTAGCGGATTAGCACTATTAGCGGTTTAGCGGCTTTTAGCGGATCAGCTGATAAGCGGCTTAGCGGCTTAGGAAAACGGGGGGAAGGGGGAAAAAACCCACAGGAACTCGCAAGACATTTCGTCTTGCGAAGAAAGCCCATAGGGAAATTTGTTTTGCGAAGCGCCTCCAAAACGGAAAACCCTTTCGTCTAGCGGGTTTTCCATCTTGCGAGACGTTCGTCTTGCGGGGCACCACTGTATTTAAGGAAATTGGAGCTGACCCCTGACCCCAATCTTGCTCTACTTTCATGGCTCTCCTGAGAAGCCTCCAGGAAAGCCAAGGTTCCACAGAACGTGCTTCTCAGGCCACGCATTTCATTGTCCCATCAGAAAACGGCATACACTTTCTGAGAGTTATTTCAGAGTCCTTTCTCTTGGGGATAATTTCAGAGTGAAATCCCCTGGTGTCAGAAAAGGTTATTTATGTATGCAACAACTGCGCCCCATGTTTTGTTGGCCCTCAAATGGAAAACGAGCAAGGTCCCAACCAAAGAAGAATGGCAACTTAAGTTGACAGAATATGCACAACTTGCAGACTTCACATATAGAATAAGAGAACAAGAACATCTGTTTAAGGAAGATTGAAAAAAGTTTATTGAATATATGGAATATAATTGTGTACAGCTGAAAAGGCTGGCAGCATTAAGATAAATTCAACAGTGTAAATAAGTTTTGATGGATGCAATATTCATGGAATACTGATTGGTATAGTTTTTGTAAAATATGCAGGGATTTAAGATATGTAAAATGAACCACGGAAAGAGAAGAAGGGAAGTCGTGGCTATCTCAAGGATGCAAAATAAGTATTTGAAACTGTAAAAGAGAAAATTTAATCAGAGAGAGAGAGATTGCATGCACTCAAAGTCCATCTTCCTGCAGGGATTTCTCTAGGCTAGAAATGAATGGTTGGTTGTAACTGCCCTCATTTCACTGTGCCCACAGCTTCATGACATACAGGCAACTCACAGCTTATGCAGCAGTTCGGTTCTGGCTGTCAGTGTGTAAACACAAAATCACGTGAAGCCAGGAGCCTCTGGAACTGCCCCCAACCCACAGGAGGAGGACTCTTTATCTTGCTCTGGGAAGGTCACAGGAGGGCAGAGCCAGTGTGGTGTAGGGGTTAAGAGCGGTAATTGTAATTAAGTCTTGTAATCTGGTGAACCGGGTTCGATTCCCCGCTCCTCCACCTGCAGCTGCTGGGTGACCTTGGGCCAGTCACACTTCTCTGAAGTCTCTCAGCCCCACTCACCTCACAGAGTGTTTGTTGTGGGGGAGGAAGGGAAAGGAGATGGTTAGCCGCTTTGAGACTCCTTAAAGGGAGTGATAAAGCGGGATATCAAATCCAAACTCTTCTTCTTCTGGGAGCCCACTAAGTGAGGCAACGCCTTCCTTACCGGCCTCCAGAACTGTCCCAAAGCCCTTTCCCAGGGGCCGGTGAAGAAAGCAGCCCTTTACTTACTGGGCTTTGGAAAGGCGGTGCGAGGGCTCTCAGAGCATCCTTGAGTCCTCATGTCTCCTTGCCAAAGCCCAAAAAAGTGAGGGAGACTCTCTGGGTGTGCAGAGAACATAAATACATGGAGAGCAAGAATTGGTGGGTTTCCTCCATTCTCTATTTATTCACCCTGCCACCCTGTCTGTTACACACAGACACCAACACACCAGACCCCAGGGATTGGTGCCAGCTGCAAAGAACAAAGGTCTGCCCAGGACACACAGCCAGCCTCCGACTTACTTCGAAATGTACTTGTCGTGCCCACAAGGGACCGGGTAGTTCTCGCTTATGTAGTCCATCCTTGCAAAGTGTCTTTCATCAGGAACAGAGGCCTGTGGTGAAAGGGGAGGTGGGAAACCGCTTTAAAGCACACAACAATTTACTTTCTGAGATAAATGAAAAGAACATGCTAATCGTTCGTTCAGTGGCGATTTGCAGACTTCTACAGTGGTGCCTCGCAAGACGAAATTAATCCGTTCCGCGAGTCTCTTCGTCTAGCTGTTTTTTCGTCTTACGAAGCAAGCCCATTGATGGATTAGCGGATTAGCGCTATTAGCGGTTTAGTGGCTTAGAAAAAGGGGGGGGGGAGTCGGAAAAACTCGCAAGACATTTTCGTCTTGCGAAGCAAGCCCATAGGGAAATTTGTTTTGCGAAGCGCCTCCAAAACGGAAAACCCTTTTGTCTAGCGGGTTTTCCGTCTTGCGAGGCGTTCGTC
Organism: Podarcis gaigeae; assembly: GCF_964106915.1. Taxonomy (NCBI): domain Eukaryota; kingdom Metazoa; phylum Chordata; class Lepidosauria; order Squamata; family Lacertidae; genus Podarcis; species Podarcis gaigeae. The sequence goes on along the minus strand of NC_139684.1, from coordinate 5,806,846 downwards.
TTGCGGAGCACCACTGTAATGGGTTTCAGATCCATGGATTGTAGTGGGGAGGGAGGGGAATCCAAAAGGTGCGGAAGGATGTTAGCTCTGCTTGTTTTCCTGAAAGGCCACTCTGAGAAACAGGAGGTGGGATGGACTGGCCAGCACCTCAGGCCTTACTGCAATTACTATGTTTATTTCTATCCCGTCTTCTGCCTGGACAGAGACTTGAGGTGGGCTACACAAATCAAAACAACACAAAGCATACAATTAAAACATTCAGGAGCAATTATGGCTAGAAGGCACCAATAGCCCTCTCCTCCATGAATTGCCATATTTTTCGCTCTATAGGACGCACCTGACCATAGGACGCACATTGTTTTAGAGGGGGAGAACAAGAAAAAAAAGTTTTCCCCCTCTCTGCTGAAGCCAGGAGAGTCTTGCTCTCCTGGCTTCAGCAAAAGGAACCCGAAGCCTATCCCTGAAGCCTGGAGAGCGAGAGGGGTCGGTGCACACCAACCCCTCTCGTTCTCCAGGCTTCAGCGAAAGCAACACAAAGCCTCCGGAGCGTGGAGGGAGCGCTCCCTCTGTGCTTCGGAGGCTTTGCATTGCTATCGCTGAAGCCAAGGAGCCTGCATTCGCTCCATAGGACACACACACATTCCCCCTTAATTTTTGGAGGGGAAAAAGTGTGTCCTATAGAGCAAAAAATACGGTACCTTTTCTTTGGCATAATGTATTCTGCCACTACTACTAATAATAATAATTTATTATTTATACCCCACCCATCTGGCTGAGCCTCCTCAGCCACTCTGGGTGGCTTCCAATCAAGTATTAAAAACAACACAGCATTAAATATTAAAAACTTCCCTAAACAGGGCTGCCTTCAGATGTCTTTTAAAGAGAAGATAGCTGCTTATTTCCTTCACATCTGAAGGGAAGGCGTTCCACATGGCGGGCGCCACTACCGAGAAGGCCCTCTGTCTGGTTTCCTGTAACCTCACTTCTCGCAATGAGGGAACCGCCAGAAGGCCCTCGGTGCTGGATCTCAGTGTCCGGGCTGAACAATGGGGTTGGAGACGCTCCTTCAGGGGACCAAGGCTGTTTAGGGCTTTAATGGTCAGCACCAACACTTTGAATTATGTTCGGAAACGTACTGGGAGCCAATGCAGATCTCTCAGAACCGGTGTTATGTGGTCCCAGCGGCCACTCCCACTCACCAGTCTAGCTACCTCATTCTGAATTAATTGCAGCTTCCGGGTCACCTTCAAAGGTAGCCCCATGTAAAGTGCATGGCAGTACTCCAAGCTATGCTATGCTATGAAATTTGGACTGAACCTGTACATTGCTAGGTGACACAAAGGGTTTTGTAGAGCACTGAAGCCCTCCAGCTGACCACACATTAGCCGTCCAGCTTCTGAAATTTTCACAGGCATCACACATATCTTTGAAGTCATAAGGACTAGATACTTAACAGGGAAAGACAAAGCTCTCCAGTGCTGAATCTGATTCCTGTGCCGAATGCCACCCTGAACCCGATCTTCTTTCCCCTTGCTCTCTGGGATTTCATCTTATGCCACCTCTGGGCATAATCTCTTGTTTTGGCTGCTGTAGCCTAACAGGTGTCCACAAATCTTGCTTTGTATTTGCCTGAAGACGCAAAGCAGGAAGCCCAGAAGTCTTAACACTGCTGCATCCGCTGCTGCATCCGCCAAGCATTGTTCTTGGGTTGGGGGGGAGCAAAACAGAAGCACTAAGAATATCACCACCTCCCAGCAGAGCGACTGACGAAATTCTGAATTTCCTGCCTCCTCTGAGCTGCTTTCCTAACCACCCTGACAGCTGCCTGTTTCATGGCCTGCAACAGCTTCTGGGGCTGTTCAGCAAGGAAGCTCAAGACTTGCACAACGCAAAGGAGAAAATGATATCTCTACCCCCACCCTATTTCCAAACTACTGTGCCGTTGCCTCTTCAAGACTGGCAGCGGTGTCTGGGAGTGCCTTTCTTCAGCTCTGGCTGGTTTGCCGGACTGGATCATTGCAACATGCTCTGTATGGGGCTGCCCTTGAAGACGACGTGGAAACTGGCTGGCGGGGGTTCCATTTAGATCTCATATAACCCATTTTGAAACAGCTGTGCTGGTTGCCAGTGTTTCCAGACCCAATTAAGGTGCTCACAATAGTGTTTAACGGTGCTATTTTTCTAGAAAAAGAGGTGCCGGAATTCACCATGAATGCCTCCCTTGTTCTCTTAGAATGGCAATGGCATCTGCCTGAGAGGTGCTGGAACTGAGTTCCGGCTGGAAAAAAAGCCCTGGTGTTTAAAGTCCTACATGCTTCAGGCTCCAAATATCTGAGAGGCCGCCTCCTTCACTACAGACCTCAAGGGCTGAGATCAGCAGAGGGGAACCCCTCTGCTCTCAGAGGTTTGGCATGGTGGTGGCCCATGAGAAGAAGGCCTTCTCTGTGGTGGCCTCTTAGCTGTGAAACTCCCTTCCTGCAAAGGTGTGCCTGGCACCTGCATTGTACAACTTTTGGAGGATGCTGAAGCTGTACCTCTCTACACTAGCTTTTGACACCTGAGGCATTTGGTTTTTTAGGAATCAAGTTTCTTTCATGGTTGTAAGTTGTTTTTAGTTGTTATTAATATTGTGCTTTTTATTGTGCTGTTAGGCTGTTGAACGATAAATAACGTAGCGAAATTGACTTGCGAGGTGGTGTGTTGTTTGATAAGAGATTGAGTGTTTGGGGGGAGGCTCATTTAATTTCATTGTTCACAGGTTGTACAATGACAATAAAGGTATTATTATTATTACAGAGGTACCTCTGGTTGCGAACGGGATCCATTCTGGAGGCCTGTTCGCAACCTGAAAGGAACGCAAACGCGTCTGTGCATTCGTGGGTCGCAATTCGCCGCTTCTGCGCATGCGTGTGATGTCATTTTGTGCATCTGCGCATGCGCAAGCGGCGAAACCCAGAACTAACCCTTTCTGGTACTTCCGGATTGCTGAAAATGCGCAACCTGAAGCAAACGTAACATGAGGTATGACTGTATTATTATTATTTAATGCTGTTACCCATGCTCAAACCTTAGGGTGAAGAGCAGGCAATAAACAAACCATTTGCCCTCCCTAGCACCTGAGGGCCACAAGTGAGCCAAGGGGACACTTGGACAGGCCCCCTCTCCCACAGTGCTCCACCTGAGGCTTGTTGCCTTAAACAAATGCAGCTGGGGGGGGGGCACAGCCAGCACACACCCCCTAGCCAGCGCATGCAAGACACCCTACAGCCAGGGCTGGCTACCTCTCTGTCTGCTTTCTCAGCCAAGGGTCTTTGCCAAAGGCACTGCCCGGGTCATGTTGAGTGATGAGGACTCAGCAGGCATGACAGAGAGCCGTGCTAACCAGGCCAGGAACAGCAAAACCATCTCCACCAGTGCATTGGCTCAGGTGTATGGGAATGGGCCAGGGGGAGGATTTGCAGGAGCAAGTTCCAGAGTTTTGACTCTGCGTTGTGTGAAAAAGTCCTTTCTTTCATCTGTCCTGAATCTCCCAATGTTCAGCTTCACTGGATGTCCAAAAGTTCTATTGTTACGAGAGAGGGAGTAAAAGCTTATCTCTATCCACTTTCTCCATGCGAGGCATCATCTTAAAAACTCCTGTCGTGTCTTACTCGCCTTTTCTCTAAACTAGAAAGTCACAAATGCTGCATCTTAGATCTCCCACATCCTGCCTGGTTTGGCCCTGAGCTTAGAAACAGATGGTGTTTCCTGTGTGCATTTGGGGCGGGTTGGGGCAGGGGGCAGAGGACAACAGCTCGGCTGGACCGAAAAGCAGAGAGTTCACTAGGAATCCAAAGACTCCCACCAGATGCTCTGCAGGATTTGTTCTTCTCCATCCTTGACACCCGGGACCAGAGTGGGGCTTCCGCAGACCACTGTCAAGTCATTCACCAAGTCAGGAAACCCCTGGGCAAGAGATGTTGGACACAATATAATGTTGGGAGACTGGGAAAGGTTGTGGGAGAAAGGGGTTAAGTTTACTGCATGTACGGTATTAAAAGAAAACATTATGAAAATGATGTATAGGTGGTGCTTAACCCTGGTAAAATTAGCAAAGATTTACCACATGAATGATAATTTATGTTGGAAGTGCAAAGAAAAAAGAAGGCACCTTTTATCACATGTGGTGGACGTGTCCCAGGGTTAAGGACTTCTGGGGAAAGATTTATAATGACTTGAAAAAAATGTTGAAAAATACATTTGTTAAGAAACCAGAAGCCTTTTTACTTGGAATAATAGGACTGGAATTGCCCAAAAAAGATGTTACGATTATTTTTGTATGCCACTACAGCGGCAAGACTGCTATTAGCTAAAAACTGGAAATCTCAAGAAATACCAACGGTAGAAGAATGGCAGATGAAGATGTTGGACTTTTTGGAGCTGGCTGACCTGACGGGAAGAATCCGCGACCAGAAGGAAGAGGAACACCAAGAAGATTGGAAGAAGTTTAAAGACTATCTAGCTAAATATTGTAATATAAGATCATTAGAAGTCCCTTGAAAGTATCAATTAGGCTTAGGATTAGAATAAGAAGGAGTTGTAAAGAACTATGGATTTAGACTAATAAGAAAAGAGAAGAAGATAGTAAATTGAAGGATTTAATTTTATTAGAAAGAGGATTTTGGAAAACTTACAAGGTGATACAATGACATTCAGTTAGGGGGGATTTGAGGAAGTCAGATAACAATGAAAGATAAAATGGGTTCTAGAAGTAATAAGTGTTTATATTTATATTTTTATTTTCTTTTAGTATTGTACTGTCTTTTCATTTGTGTGTATTATATGTTATATTTGTCATAAATGTGGAAAAACAATAAAAAAATTTGGGGGGGAGGAAACCCCAGCCCTCCATTCTGCATCCTGGAGAACAACGAGAGGTTCAGAGCTGGCAAAAATTAATGTAAAATTAATGAATGTTAGAAAAATGTGGGAATGAAGTTATATGGCTTTAGTAGAAACCACACTACCCCAGGTAGTGTGGTTGCTGACCTTGAGCCAGACATCCTGGAAAGTGAAGTCAAATGGGCCTTAGAAAGCACTGCAAATAACAAGGCCAGTGGAAGTGATGGCATTCCAGCTGAACTATTTAAAATTTTAAAAGATGATGCTGTTAAGGTGCTACACTCAATATGCCAGCAAGTTTGGAAAACTCAGCAGTGGCCAGAGGATTGGAGAAGATCAGTCTACATCCCAATCCCAAAGAAGGGCAGTGCCAAAGAATGCTCCAACTACCGCACAATTGCACTCATTTCACACGCTAGCAAGGTTATGCTTAAAATTCTACAAGGAAGGCTCAAGCAGTATGTGGACCGAGAACTCCCAGAAGTGCAAGCTGGATTTAGAAGAGGCAGAGGAACCAGAGACCAAATTGCAAACATGCGCTGGATTATGGAGAAAGCTAGAGAGTTCCAGAAAGACATCTACTTCTGCTTCATTGACTATGCAAAAGCTTTTGACTGTGTCGACCACGGCAAACTATGGCAAGTTCTTAAAGAAATGGGAGTGCCAGATCACCTCATCTGTCTCCTGAGAAATCTCTATGTGGGACAAGAAGCTACAGTTAGAACTGGATATGGAACAACTGATTGGTTCAAAATTGGGAAAGGAGTACGACAAGGCTGTATTTTGTCTCCCTGCTTATTTAACTTATATGCAGAATTCATCATGCGAAAGGCTGGGCTGGATGAATCCCTAGCCGGAATTAAGATTGCCGAAAGAAATATCAACAACCTCAGATATGCAGATGACACAACCTTGATGGCAGAAAGTGAGGAGGAATTAAAGAACCTTTTAATGAGGGTGAAAGAGGAGAGCGCAAAATATGGTCTGAAGCTCAACATCAAAAAAACGAAGATCATGGCCACTGGTCCCATCACCTCCTGGCAAATAGAAGGGGAAGAAATGGAGGTAGTGAGAGATTTTACTTTCTTGGGCTCAATGATCACTGCAGATGGTGACAGCAGCCACGAAATTAAAAGACGCCTGCTTCTTGGGAGAAGGGCAATGACAGGCCTAGACAGCATCTTGAGAAGTAGAGACATCACCTTGCCAACAAAGGTTCGTATAGTTAAAGCTATGGTTTTCCCAGTAGTGATGTATGGAAGTGAGAGCTGGACCATAAAGAAGGCTGATCGCCGAAGAATTGATGCTTTTGAATTATGGTGCTGGAGGAGACTCTTGAGAGTCCCATGGACTGCAAGAAGATCAAACCTCTCCATACTGAAGGAAATCAGCCCTGAGTGCTCACTGGAAGGACAGATTGTGAAGCTGAGGCTCCAGTACTTTGGCCACCTCATGAGAAGAGAAGACTCCCTGGAGAAGACCCTGATGTTGGGAAAGATGGAGGGCACAAGGAGAAGGGGACGGCAGAGGACGAGATGGTTGGATAGTGTTTTCGAGGTTACCAGCATGAGTTTGAGCAAACTGCGGGAGGCAGTGGAGGACAGAGGTGCCTGGCGTTCTCTGGTCCATGGGGTCACGAAGAGTCGGACACGACTAAACGACTAAACAACAACAACAAAGAAATGTTATAAGGAATTAAGTATAATTAGATTATTAGAGTATTAAAAAAAAAATAAGGTTAGAATATGTTAAGATAATTATAGGATAGAAAACAGAGGAAGATGGAAAAGAATTGCTGAAACAATTAACAGAAATGGAATACAAAAAGGGAGGTGTGAGGAGGTCGTTGAAATAAGCGAATGAAGGATAGGATGATGAAATTGTATGATGTGTTGTAAATTGTTTTTATTTTGTTGTGTTAGTTTAATATGTTAGTGTTGTGTGGTGTTTTTGTATTGTATTGTCTATTGTATTTTGTTTTGTAATGTCTGTAATGTTTAAATTGTTGGAAAAGTAATAAATATTATTTTAAAAAACAAAACAAAAGCAGCACTGAGGTCCTTGAGAAAGAACCCCCCCAACCCTTAAATGTACAGCTCACACGTCCTGCTCAAAAGGACCCCTCAAAGATAAGGCTCCAAGGCTTCTGTGATTCGCAGACACAATTTCCATCAGAAGCAGCTGAGTTCCTGCCTCTTTCCAGATGTTCTGGTGTGGGAGCTTAATTCTATTTGGCAACCCAAACTCTGAGCATCCACTGCACCGGTTAGGAGGAAGGAGCAGAGCCAGCTGTGCAAGGAAGCATCTCTCCCTCCAGAGAGGAGATTTTGGAAGCAGCTGCACTAAAGAGAAGCAAGCAGGGGCAGAAGAATGCGCTAGTTCAGACCACGGGCCCATTTCCAGTAGGAAAAGAGGAGCAGAGTGGTCCCAAATGGGTGTAGCTGGAGGAGGAGGACGGCTGGAGGTACAAGGCAAACAGAACTCTTTTTTTAAGTGGTATGTGTGTGGACACAAGAGCCTGCAGGATCAGGCCAGTGGGGACCTATCTAATATAGCAGGGCCCTCTCCCCTCCTGCAGTTTCCAGCAACTGGTATTCAGAAACATCGCTACCTCCAACTGCAGAGGCAGAGAGCAGCTGTCATGGCTAGTAGCCATCAACAGCCCTCTCTCCCATGAATTTATCCATCTTCTTTCAAAACCACCCAAGCTGAAGGCCACGACTGCTTCCTGTGGGAGGGAGTTCCACGGTTTAACTATGCCCCACATGAAGTACGTCTTCTTTTTATCTGTGCATGTTGGTTTCCTGCTATTGTAAAGCCTTAATTTCTAGTCAACTAGTTTACGTTTTTGTTACTGCTTTCATTCTTCTGAGCTGCTCTGACCTTTTTAGGAGCATTAACGAAATCAAAATACCTGCAGGAGATGTTTTAAATTTTGAGTTCTTTGCACTGCCTGCCCACTTTGAAATGACTTAGCCATGAAGCTGGGTATCACCCAGCATTGCACGCCCAGTGCCCACTGTTTACTCACCAGGGCTGATTCTGCATTCGCTTTGTGTGCGCATGCATCTTAATTTTTTTTGGAGGGCCACACTTCCTCCCCCCCCCCAAATTATGGGCATAAAATGCTGCTGGGGAGACAACATATGCTGCCTCCTGCCTAAGCTTCTTTCAGGAAGCTTTAAGAAGCCACACAATTAATGTTGGGGCCTTTGTGTGCAGTGCAAACACTGGTGTGTTGTGAGGATGCAAAGCTTTGCAATAATCCAACCTAGAGTGACATTGGCCTTTGGACCAGCTGTTACGCCTGCCGTCCATTCCTCCTGCAGCAGGACCACTGGGCCTCCCCTCTCTCCCCGCCTCCTCAGCCACCCTCCTCCATCTTGGTCTGCTCTCCTTCCCATCTGGCCTTGCAGAAAGCCGCTCCATTTGTCAGCCTCTCTCCTGTTAATGGAGACACAGAACCATCCATCTGCCTCATGGCAGTGTAGCTCGCAGCTGCCCAGGGATGAGTGATGGAGGAAGGAACAGAAGAAAGAGAAGGGGAGGAAAGTGCCAACCACACCAGGTGTGGAACAAACCAGACCTGCAACGTGCAGAAGCACAAAAATAAACTCCGCAGCACACTGCGCTACCCTGCTTAAAAGAGGCTATTTTGCACACACCATCACCTTGTTCACCCATTTAAAGGTAAAGGTAAAGGGAACCTTTACCCTGATGCTTTCGAATTCTGGTGCTGGAGGAGACTCTTGAGAGTCCCATGGACTGCAAGAAGATCAAACCTCTCCATTCTGAAGGAAATCAGCCCTGAGTGCTCACTGGAAGGACAGATCGTGAAGCTGAGGCTCCAATACTTTGGCCACCTCATGAGAAGAGAAGACTCCCTGGAAAAGACCCTGATGTTGGGAAAGATGGAGGGCACAAGGAGAAGGGGACGACGGAGGACGAGATGGTTGGACAGTGTTCTCGAAGCTACCAGCATGAGTTTGACCAAGCTGTGGGAGGCAGTGGAAGACAGGAGTGCCTGGCGTGCTCTGGTCCACCAGGTCACGAAGAGTCGGACACAACTAAATGACTAAACAACAACAACAACAAAGGGATCCCTGACAGTTAAGTCCAGTCGCAAACGACTCTGGGGTTGCGGCGCTCATCTCGCTTTACAGGCCTGGGAGCCGGCATTTGTCCACTCCACAGACAGTTTTTCCGGGTCATGTGGCCAGCATGACTAAGCCACTTCTGGCGCAATGGAACACCAACACCAGAGCAGTGCATGGAAACACCGTGTACCTTCCCACCGGAGCGAAACCTATTAATCTACTTGCACTTTTTAACGTGCTTTCGAACTGCTAGGTTGACAGGAGCAGGGACCGAGCAATGGGAGCTCACCCCGTCGCAGGGATTCGAACCACCGACCTTTAGATCGGCAAGCCCTAGGCTCTGTGGTTTAGACCACAGTGCCACCCGTGTCCCTTCTGGTACCCATTTACTTCTTGCATTTTTTCAAGGTGGCGTACATGGTTTCCCCACTTGTTATGTAATCTCAACAACCCTGTGAGGTACATTAGGCTGAGAGAAGACAGTGACTGGTTCAAGGTCACCCAGTGAGCTTCATGGCCAAGTGGGGAATCAAAGCCTCGTCTCCCAGGTCCCTGGCTTCCATGGCCAGTCAGGGCTACCCATAGACTCTGAATGCACAAAGAGGTCCTCAAGAACACCCAGTGGAAACCTCCACTTTCAATGCCGGCCGTGGCTCAGTGTGAAGCAGGGTGTGTTTGCTTCCAACACGGGGACAGGAACCCTGAGAGATGGAGGTTCCTTCTGTCAGACTAACACTGGGTGCTTGGTGTGGGGCTGTCAAAGGGAGGGGGCTGACCCCACACTTTCCTGCAAGCTATTTCACATGATGGGAACCAGACAGCTGAACAGGGCTTTGGACAGTCCCACGGCTGAATTGAGGAAAACAGACCCACCAGCATTTCATAAATGAATCCAGGGACGCCCTGGTCACCTCCCTTTTCCCACCCCAAGGCTCAGAACCTTCCTCCCGCCCTGACCCACTGCCAAAGGCACAACTCAGTTGTGTAATGATGAGCGCCAACTGGAACTTTTCCAGTGTTTTATTACTGCAGATCATGGCATCAGTACAGCTGGCATAAACTTGATTTAAAATAAACCCCTCAATGGACTTTCCTGACCCTGATAAGAGTCCTTATCATCCTGGAAAGCTTCCTGATCTCTCAAGACTTTATGTAAATATCAGCACAGTAATCTGTTGTTAGCAAAATTTAATTCACAAAAAGAACGGGCTCCACATAGAAGACAGGAAACAAACAAAGATAAACCATATAGTCATTTCTCACTAGGATTATATTCTTTCAACTACAAACTAAGTCAGGTAAGCAGAATAACTAGCAGACAAGAACCTGTAAGAAATGAATAATAAAACAGAGGAATCAAGGAGTTCTTACCGAATTACTCCTCTAAAAGACCCCTTCCCTTCTCCATAACCTAACAGTGGCCCAAACAGTACTTACACTTTCAATGGTTTGTCAGCTCTAACAGCTCCAACATGGACCCCTTTTCACTCTGTGCTCTCAAGGACCAGCCTGAGAGCTTTGCTCCAGGTACCCACTCCTCTCTCCCCTTGTTGCTGTACTTTTAGCCAGAGTCTGTGTCAAACACCACACATTCTCTCTTTAGGCTTTTGACAAGGAAACTCCTTGTCCTCTTTAGATCAAGCTGTGTCTGTGCTGTCTGCTTCTACTGTAACTTTGATCTCTGAAGCAGCATGTACACATACCATCAGTTTCATGACAAATAATAAGCCAACCTTTTGGACAAGGGAGTGAGTGCTGGATATGCAGACACACACTTTTGTAACAGTCGCTTCTGCTCAACTCCTTTAGAAGCCAAGAGGTCATTTGATCCTTAGGTTAAAGATATACTACCAACATCTATTCATCCTACAATAAGTTACTAGCTGCCCAAGAGGCAGCTCAGCAGCTGAAGTGCGGGCACAACAACAGAGTGAGCATTGATTGGCATCTTGAGTGTTTAGCTGCATGCACGACCCTGGGCTCCACCAACCTGGCACCTTTGGGACGTTTTGAGCGGCAACTCCCATCAGATCCAGACAACACAACTGTAAGATGCTGGGGCTGATGGAAGCATGTTGATGCTGACTTAAGACAAATGGCAGTTGTAGGCCGTGTAATACACTATAACACGCATAGGCAAACTCAGCCCTCCAGCATAGCTGTCAACTTGCAGATTTGAAAATAAGGGACCAGCAGCCTCGAAAATAAGGGATCAGCAGCCAAAATAAGGGGTTTTCCAAGCACAGGTATGTTCAACTTCTGAGCCCCTCCAAGCCAAAGGCAGAAAGCCCAGCCAGCAGCCAAACGAAGCCTCAAGCCGTGGTTCCCACAGTGCAGCAACCCGGCAAAGGGGACGCAGCAAGGAAAACCACCGTCACCTCTCCGCTGGGAAGCACTGAGCAAAGGCAAGTCCCCAGGCAACGTGGCTGATTTGATCGGCACAAGGCATGCAAGCTCCACCCCCCAGTCGTTCTTAGACTCCTTATTGGGTGAGCAACACAGCCAAGCAACACAGTTGGAGCCTCCCTCCTCCCTGGCTGGCAGGGAGGGAGGGAGAGGAGCTGCTTCCTTTGAAACCCAGGAAATTTAAGGGACATCATCAATAAGGGACAGCAGTGGGACACAGCGCTGGGATAAGGGACTTTCCCGCCAAATAAGGGACAGTTGACAGCTATGCCCTCCAGATGTTTTGAGACTACAGTTCCCATCATCCCTGACCACTGGTCCTGTTAGCTAGGGATGATGGGAGTTGTAGTCCCAAAACATCTGGAGGGCCAAGTTTCCCTATGCCTGCACTATACCTTTAAAGCACAATTGGAGCAAATCCTTTCCCTCAAACAATTCCAGGCAGTTGCAAAGTTACAGTTCCCAGCAATCCTTAACAAACTCCAGTGCCCAGAATTCTTTGATGGGGGAAATGTGCTTTGAATGTGCTTCAAAGGTACAGCACGTCTGCAACCCCGGCTTGAAACATCTGGTGGGCACCTGGCTGCAGGAAGATGCAAGCCAGAGAAGTGTAGCAGAGATGCATTTGCTGGCCAACTCGGAAATCCAGCAGGGAGACGCCTGAAAACCGACACACAGAACCAAATCTAGCATCATTTTTACAAGGTTTTTGTTTGGTTGCTAAGAGTAAAAACAAAAACCAAACCAGGACAGTGATCTAGCAGAGATCAGAAAACAGGGACAGATGGAGGGGTTTGCATGACTCCTGGCCTTAGGGAGAGAATTTCTGCTCCTTGCGATTCCCAGAGCATTACCTTTGCCTACAGCAAGAAACGCCAAGGGCAGACATACAAAGGCATGCCATGCGGTGGCACCTTTGAGGGCTGGGCTGCCTCCCCCAGGGAGCCTGCAGGCCCATCCTCTGAAGTGACAGCTCTCATTTCAAAAAAGGAGATCTCAGCCTGCTTTCTCACAAGAGAAACAGGCTTCTTTTGGTATCAGTTTCCCAACTTATAGAATCACGAGAACCTAAATGGCAGGATCTGATCAGCCACAATACATTTTTGCTTCCATTTCACATACATAAACCCTTTTGGGGGCCAAACTGGCACCCCCCCCCCACAGAAGCCATAATCCAAACTAAAAATAACTTGAAAACTATTTTCTTGATCCCAGCAAGGCCATCTGCTCTGCAAACCAGCAGCTGCTACCCAGGTGAAACAGCAGCAGAATTGCCCCCTAATCCAAAGTCTGGCTGCCAGACCCTTCAGGACAGCAGTGGTGCTGAGCTCCCCTGGGCAGCACCAGGGCAAAGGATCAAGAGGGAAGTGAAATGGCGCTAAGCATCTGTTTGCTGAGACTAACTTTCAATTTAATCCTGACTTCATGTTTTTGAGACTACAATTCCCATCATCCCTGAACACTGGTCCTGTTAGCTAGGGATGATGGGAATTGTAGTCCCAATGTAGTCTCAAAATCCTGCACTTTCAATAGTTTTACTATCCTGGCTTGCACTCTCTCTCTCTCTTCCTATATAAGATTTGTTATTTCTTACATTCAAAGCACACCTTTCTTTCCACCAAGGAGCTCAAGGTGGCACACATAGTTCTCCCCCTCCCCATTTTATTCTCCAACAACCCTGGCCCAAGATCACCCAGCAAGCTTCCTGGCCAAGTAGGAATTTGAACCCTGGTCTCACAGGTCCTAATCTGACACTCTAACAAAGGGGTCAGCAAAACTTTTTCAGCAGGGGGCCAGTCCACTGTCCCTCAGACCTTGTGGGGGCCGGACTATATAGGGGGGGAATGAATGAATTCCTATGCCCCACAAATAACCCAGAGATGCATTTTAAATAAAAGCACACATTCTAATCATGTAAAAACATGCTGATTCCTGGACCATTTGTGGGCTGGATTTAGAAGGTGATTGGGCCGGATCCGGCCCCCGGGCCTTAGTTTGCCTACCCATGCTCTAAAACTACATGTCAGAATACCCTACATGGTGCCCAATCAATCCTGAGTAGAAGTGTGTAAAGGTAAAGGGACCCCTGACCATTAGGTCCAGTCGTGGCCGACTCTGGGGTTGCGGCGCTCATCTCGCTTTATTGGCCAAGGGAGCCGGCGTACAGCTTCCAGGTCATGTGGCCAGCATGGCTAAGCCACTTCTGGTGAACCAGAGCAGCACACGGAAACGCTGTTTACCTTCCTGCCGGAGCGGTACCTATTTATCTACTTGCACTTTGATGTGCTTTCGAACTGCTAGGTTGGCAGGAGCAGGGACTGAGCAACGGGAGCTCACCCCGTCGCGGGGATTCGAACTGCTGACCTTCTGATTGGCAAGCCCTAAGCTCTGTGGTTTAAACCACAGCGCCACCTGCGTCCCAGAATAGAAGTGTGAATTGCACCCTATTCTGCATCCTGCATATGCTCCACACAAGGATCTGGTTCACACATGCATGCCTCTGTTTCTTGACACCTGATGGTAGCAGCTGAATGTGACCGAAGTTCTATCTGCACTGCTACATCCAATCTTAGAAAGGAAGCAGGTTCCTGGTTGATCTGGACAGGTATCCATCATCTTTGCTGGCCTGAGAGCTGCAGCTAAGCGAAACCCACCCCCACATGCGTCCCCCAACTTTTTGCTGCTTCTGACTGGGAGGTCTGTGGCAATCTGTAGCAAGGGCTTAAATCCAGCCCAGATGCAACTCAGCAAGCCAGTCTCTCTAACACACTCTTAATGAAGCAACAGCATGTCAGCGCTGGAAGACCCCAGCAGCGGATCTTGCATGAAATTCAAGGCTTCCTTCTGAAAGAGCAAGCAAGAACCTAAGAACAGTCCTTCTGCTGGATCCGGCCAATGGTCCATCTAGTCCAGCATCCCGTTCTCACAGTGGCCAACCAGATGTCCATGGGAAACCAGCAAGCAGGATGCGAGCACAAGAGTCCTCTCTCCACCTGTGGCTTCCAGCAACCGCCTCCATCTCAGCTGGAGACAACTTTCTGCAGCTTAGGCAAATTATGCAGATCAGTCATGCACACATTTCCCCCTATTGTGCATGGTGATTTTTATTTAATTGCTTTAATTCAATCCAGTGGATTCCAGGGCAGCGTACAATAATAAAAATACGATGTAATTTTACGAAACCCCAATAATATTCTTCAAACAGGGATAGGAAACTTCCGATTCAAAGCCACATTGCCAAGTGCCATTCAAGTCTTGCTTTGCTCAACAGGGGAAGTTCCTACTGTTGCAGCAGCCTTAGGCACTTGGGCATGCTGCTGACTTGGCTTAAAATTAATGGGAACTGAATATACTTTGTCTTGACCAGATTTCCCCATGGCTCTTAAAAGTTGTTTTTAGCCAAATTTAAGCACACAACAACACACTGCCACCCTTCAAGAAAGGATACAGTATCTGCCCTGGTGGCTTAATTTTCTCCGGGGCTCTTTGCTTAAAGTCAGAAGTGCTGTGGCCTCAAAATTCTGGAAATCGCCCCCTTTGGCTCTGCCTCTGGACTTTCCTCCACAAGCAATGCCTTCCCTTTTGCCAGCTGCGGTTCCCTGCACCCTTCTGCCAAGAATCTCAAATCCTTGGCTTAGAAACCCACCCTGCACTCTCCCACTGATCTTTCTTCCTTCTGTTTCAATTAACCCATCCATTAGGTCTCTATGGCTGCAGGCACCAAGGTCCACTTGGACCCCTCTCTCCTGTTTCCTCTCTTCTAACAGTTCTATAGCTCTCCACAGTAGTTCTATAGCTCTCCACAGCCTTAAAAAGCGAATCCAGACTTTTGGCTGCCTCAGGAGCAGCCGGCCAGCCCATAAGGCAGACTGAAGTGGCTGCCTCAGGCTGCAGAACCCCACATGGGGTGGCACCGCAATTGCCACTGCTGGGGTCATGCGAATGCGGCTTCCTGTGGGAGCTCACAAGCTCTCGCCAGAAGTCACTGCACCATCCAGGTGCACCTATGCAAATAAATTCCACCTGTCCAAGTGGAATTCATTAGCCAACAAAACTAATTATTAGTCTGCCTGCTCAAATATGCATATATTGTAATTTCTGGGCACTTTAATAGCATGGAAGGCAAAGGCAAACCTTTTCTAATTTGTAAATAAATAGTTTCCTTGCCTGGTTGCCTGGGTCTAGTTTTCACTTGTGCTGGGCAAATGGGCAAATTTACTACTCGGAACCCTCTGGCACACTAATAAAGAAATTAATCAGCTTGAGCATTTGGTTTTTGTATCTCCCCTTCCAAAAAGTTAGGAAACGAGCCCAGCTTGGAACAAAAAATGCTTCTCTCTGCTTAATGCAGCATGTTCACTTAAGCCTCATTAAGGTTTTCCAGACACTGTTTAACTCTTCTGAAATCTTTTTTCCTAGATTTTCAGCATTTAGCAATAATTCATTTTGTAGAAGAATTTAGTTTAGCATCCATTCCTTGCTTATTTCATTACATTTCTATCCCACCTGTCATGGAATTCAAGAGCAGCAAAGCTATGAAACGGTATGAAACAGGTCCTCAGATGTGGATCAGAGTACATTGAACCCAAGTGTGTTTCCAGGGTTAATGGGGGTGGGGGGCTTGTTAAACAAAGCAGGGCTCTCCGGTCTGTTTAGGTTTGGCCTACTGGAGCTGCTGGGGGACGCGGGTGGCACTGGGGGTTAAGCCACAGAGAATAGGACTTGCCGATTGGAAGGTCGGCGGTTCGAATCCCCACTATGGGGTGAGCTCCCGTTGCTCGGTCCCTGCTCCTGCCAACCTAGCAGTTCGAAATCACGTCAAAGTGCAAGTAGATAAATAGGTACCACTCCGGCGGGAGGGTAAACAGCGTTTCTGTGTGCTGCTCTGGTTCGCCAGAAGCGGCTAAGTCATGCTGGCCACATGACCCGGAAGCTGTACGCCGGCTCCCTCGGCCAATAAAGCGAGATGAGCGCCGCAACCCCAGAGTCGGCCACGACTGGACCTGATGGTCAGGGGTCCCTTTACCTTTACAGGAGCTGCTGGGGACTGAACCTGGGACCTTTTACATGCAAAGTTTCTGTTCTACCACTGAATGGCATCTTCTCTGACCCAACTGCTTAGTGACAAGATGAAAATCGAGGAGGCCTGAGTCTTAATGGCAGAGCTATCAAGATTGTTAGGGTCCTTTTAGAACACAAAAAAGCTGAAGATAGGAATGCATATGTTTAGTAGTCCTAAAACAACCTGACCACTAGAAAAAGTCAGAGAATTAAATGTTGTTCATGCTGCCCACCAAAACTGAGCACAGAAGAACTGTTGGTTTGTGCTATCTGCAGAGTCAGTTAAGAACCGAGAACAAACCACATATGAACTATCAGGGAAGAATGTGGTGCTCCACCCCTCTTTCACACAGTCTTGGTGGAGGAAGAAATGAAGAAGGGGCAGCCAGCAACTGATTCTTCTGCACTTAGGAGCCAGAGAATCCAGAGCTGGATATTATTATTCTGAATATTACCCATTCTTAGCCTTCAGGGACAGAGCAGATTAAGAAATATGCAGATGTGGTGCTCCAGAAGAGATCTTGCTGAACATTAAACATTATACTGGAGGTTATTTGCTAGAGCTGGACAAAATGGGAGAAAGACTTTGAGCGAGTCTCAAAGGCAGGGAGAAGAGAAGCAAAGCAAAAGTTTGTAGATGGAAATTAAGTCCATTGCAAGAGAACAATCTTTTGGCACTAACACAAAAATTGGTAGACGTTTATTGAGACTAGACCTACTTCATCAGATGCAATGGGACTTAAAATCTCAAAGTGCGTGGGTGAGGGTGGGGAGAGCCTGAACACACCCAAATTTACAATCCAGTGCATTTAGGAGGCATGTCTGGGGTACAACCTACAAGTGTAGCATGCAAGCTCTTTCCACCCGGCTAAAGTCCACCTCCTCCAAAAAAGCTAATGGTTAACAGGGACAGACAGACTCACCCCTATGCGTAGTGCAGCACTTTGCAAAACTCACAAGCCCCACTTTCTTCCTCTTTCAGTCGCCCCTCCCCTCCCCCTCCCAACCCACTTCCTCATCCTCTGTGGAGCTGAGAATCTGAGTCCCAGTGGCAGATAACAAATTACCCGGGTGGGGGGAGAGATGGCACAGCCAGCCACAAAGGCAGCGACAGTCCCTCACGGGGGGGGGGGGGGGATGAATAGAGACAAAGCGATGGGGAAGGAGGGAGGGAGGAGTCACCCACTTAGAGTAAGGGAACCCCCTCCCCAAATTCCCAGTCCCTGGGGTGGCCTCCCTTAATTAATTTCCTCTTCTTTCACCCCACTCCAGTGCCTCCCGGCGCTCAAGAGAGAACCCAGGAGTCCTGGCCTGTCCCACCCCGCCCCAGCAGCACAAACTGTTTCCTCTTAACCACTAACTACTACACTCTCCTCCCAGAGAGTGTCAGAAAGTCGTCCTGGGCCCGATCCTGCCTGCACAAGCACCCAGCGCAACGAATGGGAGCCACAAAGGGCCCGCTCCCCCCCCCCCAATTCCCATTCATTCATTCCTCCATCTGAACAGCTGCTTGCGCAGGAGACCCTCCTCTTCTCCGCGCCCCGCTCCGGGAAGGATGGGCTCCAGATCACTAGGTCGCCTCTCTGTCTTCCGCAGAAGGGTTTACTCGGAAGTAAGGCGCTTGGGGCTGAGCGGATAGGTCAGGGATAAGCGATGGGGAGGGGGGTTCCGCTGGGCACCCCCCCCCGCCAGTCCCGCCCAACTCCAAGAAGGGCGCAGAGAGAGCAGCCGCCTTCTCCGAGTTGGGCGCCCACGACTCTAAAGGGGCTTCTTCCGGGGTGGGGGTTCCTTCCAAACTCGGCCGATTCTCCCCAGGCAGCATCCCCCCCCCCCCATGCAGCTCGTGGGTCTGTTCTGTCCGGCCGTCGGAAGATGCGGAGAGTCTTTCGGCCCCCGGGAGGGGGGGGGGAAATGTGCGTGCGTCTTTGTTGCGCCCCCTCCCTCCACCAGGCGAGGTCCGGCTGCAACTTACCGGGAGCGCCCCTCCCCGGGCCCCGATCCCGCGGCTGGGCGTCCTCGCAGGCAGCAGACGACGGCGGCCGCCGCCCGGATCCCCTCCTCGCAGCTGCCGGGGGAGGAGTCCCCGCCCCCGCCGGCCGGCCGGCCTCTCTCTCGGGCGCCCCCTCCCCGCCGGAGCCCAGCCAATCGCCGCGCCGCCGCCCCCCCCCCGTGCGCTCATTGGAGGCTCCTCCCGCTGCTGGGGGGCTGGGGGGGGGTGAGCCCGGCCAGACAATGCTATCGAGCGGAGCCTTGCCCGCCCCTGGCTGGGCTGGAGGGGTGCAAGGGGTCCCGGCCTCTGGGGGTCCCTCCAGGGTTGGCAGGGTTTTGCTAGCCTCGGACCTCCCAAAACCTGCTGCCCCCTTTGGAGCAAGAGAAGCCAGGGCAGCCAAATGGACCGTCACGTTGGTTAGGGACCCCCAGGGGTCTTCTAGTCCACCCCTCCCTGCGTTGCAGCTCCAGAATCCCCGAGCAAGGACTTATCTCGCCAGAGTGGTGCATGCTCTGGTTATCTCTCGCTTGGACTACTGCAATGCGCTCTACGTGGGGCTACCTTTGAAGGTGAGCAGGAAACTGCAATTAATCCAGAAGGCGGCAGCTAGACTGGTGACTGGGGGCGGCCGCCGAGACCACATAACACCAGTCTTGAAACTCTTACATTGGCTCTCAGTCGTTTCCAAGCACAATTCAAGGTGCTGACATTTAAAGCCCTAAACGGCCTCAGACCAGTATACCTGAAGGCGCATCTCCACCCCCATCGTTCCACCTGGGCACTGAGGTCCAGCGCTGAGGGCCTTCTGGCGGTTCCCTCACTGCGAGAAGCCAAGTTACAGGGAACCAGGCAGAGGGCCTTCTTGGTAGTGGTGCCCGCCCTGTGGAACGCCCTCTCACCAGATGTCAAAGAGAAAAATAACTACCAAACTTTTAGAAGACATCTGAAGGCAGCCCTCTTTAGGGAAGATTTTAATGTGTAATAGGTTATTGTATTTTAGTGTTTGGTTGGAAGCCACCCAGAATGGCTGGGGAAACCCAGCCAGATGGGCGTGGTATAAATATATTATTATTATTAATTATTATTATTATTATTATTATTATTATTATTATTATCTGCTTTGAAAACCCACAGCGAAGGAGTCTGCCACATGGGGGGCTGGATGATCCTTGGGGTCCCTTCCAGACTCTCCGATTCTGTGATTCCGAGAAAGTCCATCCCAATGTTCAACAGATTTGCCTCATGTTGAGTCACAATCTCCTTTCTTGCCATTGGAATCCAATGGCCATTTGTCGTTTGAGAAGACTGAGAGGACCCGAACCAATGGATTCAAGTGAGAAGAAAGGAGATTTCCACTAAAGATTAGGAAAAACTTTCTGACTCTAAGAGGCGTTCAACAGTGGAGGAGACTCCCTTCACTGGAGGTTTCTAAACAGACCTTGGATGGTCACCTGTCAGGGATTCTTTACCTGTGATTCCTGCACTGCAGGAGGTTGGAGGACCCTGAGTCACAACTCCACAATTCTGATTGCCTCCTTTGTTACCTGCCCTCCTGTGCCCAGGTGACTATGGAGGAGCACAGTTGCTCCACGGATGAACCATGGATTCACAACTTTTAATTAAAAGGGGAGCGGGTTAACAAAACATCAGCCAGATCTATGAACCTGGGGGAATTCATGCATAATAATAATAATAATAATAATAATAATAATAATAATAATTTTTTATTTATACCCCGCCCTCCCCAGCCAAGGCCGGGCTCAGAGCGGCTTACAAGCAATAATAAAAACAAGATGAATGATTACAACTTAAAAACAAAAATAAAATACAACATTAAAATAATGGAACATTAAAATATTAAAATGTAGCCTCATCACAGGAGGAGAAGGAAAAGAAAGAAAGAGGGAAAAAAGAGAGAGAGAGAGAGAGAGGGAGGGAATCAAACTGGCTCCAAGCCAAAGGCCAGGCGGAACAACTCTGTCTTACAGGCCCTGCGGAAAGAAATCAGATCCCGCAGGGCCCTGGTCTCATGAGGCAGAGCGTTCCACCAGGCCGGAGCCAGAGTTGAAAAGGCCCTGGCTCTGGTTGAAGCCAATCTAACTTCTTTAGGGCCTGGGACCACTAGGGTGTTATTATTTATGGACCTTGAGGCTCTCCGTGGGGCATACCAGGAGAGGCGGTCCCGTAGGTACGAGGGTCCTAGGCCGTGAAGGGCTTTAAAGGTCAAAAGCAGCACCTTAAATCTGACCCTGTACTCCACCGGGAGCCAGTGCAGCTGGAAAAGCACTGGGTGAATATGCTCCCATGGCAGAGACCCCGTGAGGAGCCTCGCTGCAGCATTCTGCACCTGCTGGAGTTTCTTAGTCTGATGCTGGACACAGACAGTGTAGGGAGGGCTCTATTGTGCTGGTGGGGAAAGAGGAGTCCCACACCTGGGGAGCCACAAGGAAAATGCTGCTTTTCATAATCACAGCAGGAGCTACAGATGTTGGCAGAGCCTCTCCCACTAATGGACTTAAGCATGCAAAACATCCTCTTCTATTGTTCTTTAGTGAACCCTTTTAAAATCACGGCTAGTCTTCCACAGAATGAAATTCAGGAAACCCAAGTTAGAAAAACAAGGTTTCCCAAGGTTATCCACCAATAAAAGAGGTGCGTTGACATTAATTCTGCACACTTTTGAAGCTCCTGCCTAGTGCCTCTCAGCTGAAATAATTTGAAGTATTCACAATCATTCATGTATGTGCTGATTGCCCTCCGTATCAAGTATCTAATTGCAAGGAAGTAAAACCCACTGTTTTATTTTCCTCCACAAAGGGCTGTTTTCTTATTGCCATTAGTTTGGCCTTCTTTTCTACGGTGTCACATTAAACATTCATTAGAACTCAATTTGGGCAAGTCGCATCCAGTATTATTGCCCAAAATATTAACAAAAGAGCCAACTATTTCCTCTGGGAATAGCTAAGTAATTGTGGCTCTTGAAAACGGTTCCTAAGCATTCACACACATTCATACACACCCACACCAGCTAATTATTGCATAAGTTGGGGCCTTGGTGGCAAAGAAGTGAAACGACTAACAGGAATGGATGAGAAACTGTTACCGTATTTTTCGCCCTATAGGACGCACTTTTCCCCCTTCAAAAATGAAGGGGAAATCTGTGTGCGTCCTATGGGGCAAATATAGGCTTTCGCTGAAGCTTGGAGAGCAAGAGGGGTCGGTGCGCACCGACCCCTCTAGCTCTCCAGGCTTCAGGAAGCTATCAGCAATCCTGGGGAGCCCGCGGGAGTTCCCGCAGGGCTCCCCACGCTGCAGATAGCAGCCTGCCGCCATACCCCACGCTGCGGATAGCAGCGCCGCCATACCGCTGTTCCCCGACCTGGTTTTGGGGGGGAAATAAAGGAAAACAAATTTTCCTTTATTTCCCCCCCAAAAAACTAGGTGCGTCCTATGGGACAGAGCGTCCTATGGGGCGAAAAATACGGTACGTCAGCTGTCTTTATAAATTGTGAACTATTTCTAGAGAGCCAGCTCACGCAGGAGACAGACCTGAGAGGGAAGCTGGTAATATTTCACACACGGCATGTGCCTGGACTAGCAACAGGTTCGTTTTTTTGTGGGGAGTGGGGCTAACTCCCACTTGGAACGAGAAAGCCAAATGGAAGAGACTATTAGACAGGCTTTGTTTCAGAAAAAGCTATCCGAGGCCTGTTTCAGCATCCTGCAAACACATCACTCTTGAAATGCTAGTTTTTACTCCATCTTTATTGTCCTTTGAAATACAACCAGGGCTGACCCAACTCATTAGGCACTGCAGGAAACTACTTGGGACAGAGATGTGGGGGCTGTGCCCCCCTAGATATTTTCAAGACTGCACCTTTCATCATCCCTGGTATGAAAGGTGGAGGGGGAAGGGGGGAAAACTAGGCTGGGGCTATGGGAACCAGGCAACAATTCATCCATCTCTTAATTTGACTAGATCAGCAACCCCAGGATTATTATTGGGGGGGGGGGTAAAGCAAGAGGTAGCAAGTTACTCTGGAAAACCCTTAATCCAGGGGTCATCTAGTCCAACTCCCTGCAGTGCAGGAACCACAGCTAAAGAATACTTGGCAGTCACCACCTCATCAGAGCAGGGACTTGCCCTCTTGAACCCTGTAAAACATCACACACACTGGTGGTGCTATATAAAGAATAGCACTTGCCACTTATAAAGGTAAAGGTAAAGGTACCCCTGCCCGTACGGGCCAGTCTTGACAGACTCTGGGGTTGTGCGCCCATCTCACTCAAGAGGCCAGGGGCCAGCGCTGTCCGGAGACACTTCCGGGTCACGTGGCCAGCCTGACATCGCTGCTCTGGCGAGCCAGAGCCGCACACGGAAACGCCATTTACCTTCCCACTGGTAAGCGGTCCCTATTTATCTACTTGCACCCAGAGGTGCTTTCGAACTGCTAGGTTGGCAGGCGCTGGGACCGAGCAGCGGGAGCGCACCCCGCCGCAGGGATTCGAACCGCCGACCTTTCGATCGGCAAGTCCTAGGCGCTGAGGCTTTAACCCACAGCGCCACCTGCGTCCCATACCTGCCACTTATATATCCATTCAAAAATAGTGGTACAAGAGCAAGGTGAGCTACTGTTTTACTCTGCAAGGCGTTCAATATAGGATGAAGAAGCTAGTTCAATTCCTGGATTAATTTTTTTCTGGAGGCTTGCAGGGACGACAACCTCTGACTTTGTGTTTAATTATTTTGCTACACATTTTGTTCAGCACTTAATAACCTTAAGGCTAGTGGCATCTTCATTCTGTAGGGGCCCTTGGTTGAAGTCCTAAGTGCATGGACTGCAAGAATCAATTGCATTAATCAAATTGATATGCAGCATGCTGGGGAAAAACTGAAGTTAAAAAGCTCCAGGTTATTACTCAGAAGGGGACCGAAGGGTTACAGAGAGGCAAACCCAGTTTCCGGCTTTCCCTGATGTAGCTGTCCAAGGTACTGCAGTCTACAGTACCTGTAAAAAACCTGTTGAGTTTGCTAGCGTAGCACAGAGACAGAAAGAGCTCTCTGTCTCTGGGCTCTAACATCAACTACGTCTTATTAAACAAGCATTTGGAGTGAGCTGGCCATCTGTTCATCTTAATGTTGGTTCTTCTGTCTCAGAAGAATGACCACGACAGTCCAGTTGCAAAGTTGCATCTAGGTCAACTTTTATTTATACTGAACAGCTTTTAAAAATACAGAATAAAATAGCATTTATCTACTATTATTCACAACATCTGGTCCAAATATTACATATTTCTTAAATATTTCAACGTTTAATAAAGCAATGTTAGAAAAAAATATCCCAACAAAACACAACAAAATTCATAAAAATCTCAATAAAAGAATTACACATCTCAGAGAAAAAACCCAACTTGGTTTGTAACATGAGATTGTGCAGTCAAAAGTCATTCACAAAAAAAAACAACCTCATGGGAAAAAGAATATTATTATTTATCCCCACTGTCTAAAAAACAGTCAAAAGAGTTTGTTACATCAAAAGTTGTTATTATGAACAGACCAAAGAGGAGAAAAAGAAGATGCACTAGAGTTTGGATTGACAGCAAGATGGTTCACTTGGAAAGATGTCAGGCAATACACAAGGGAATTCTCTGCTATCAAATATGTACTGATGACTAATCACAGCCACAAGCAAATTATAACCAGACAGGAATGTTTCTGATGCCACTCAAGGTGAATCCTCAATACTTAAAGCAGCCCAGCACTATAACGGTTATAGAGACTAATGGGCAGAAGCTAAATACTGGTGAGCACGTGGCCGCCTCACAGCACAGATGGGAAAGGATCTACCACTACAAAATGGGAAGCCCCAGCAGTCTGCTCTCCTCCGTCCAGGCAGGTTAAGAAACTGTTTTGAGTGAGATACTCTAGATATGCACCATGCACCATGCAAAAGAAAACAATACAAAATACAAATGGTGAGTGTATCTTGCTCCCAACGCCGCCTTCATCTGGTGGTGAAAGGTTGGTTATTTTTTGGTTCAAGAAGGCCACTGGAGAAGAAAAGGGGGGGGAAGGCCATTTTGTGCTGGTCTGTCATGCATATTGAGATATGAGTTGCGTTGTCACTTTGGAATGCAGGCACACGTCCGATGGCACAGGGCTGCTTATCCACTTTATGGTGTAAAGAGAAAGGAGGCTGCTTCTGGGCACTGAGCAAAGGGGAAAGTGGGATGGGAGTCACCTCTGAGGCTCTGCCCCTTGCATCTAAAAAAAGGGAAGGGAATGGGGGTCGAGAACCAGATGGCCTGTTTTGAATTTGGGCCTATCGAAACCCCAAGAGTGTACAAGCAGCCTTATCATATGCCTTCCCACAAACACCTTCACTAGGCTGAGTTATTCTTCTTTCTGGGAGGCAAAAGCAGCCAAATAGAGAGGAAGGGCCTTCAGCAGCTGCATCCTTGGAGCATCTTGATAATTGTGGAAACATACTTCAGCCAGTGAAGTAGGCTCAGGCTAAGCCAATGGCTTTAAACCATCAGCTCCTGAACCATTAGGCTCTCCCCAATTCCTCCCATCGACTCCTACAGGAATCGCTTAGGAACCCTACCTGCAGAGTTCATGGCTGGGATTGGGCTGAAAGCAAGGAGGCACCAAGGTGAAAAACAGAGAGGGTGAGTGGCTCTAAGGATGCTCCTTGTCCTTAACCATAACATGGGAAGAAGCCTGAAGTTATGCATGCCATCAGAATTTGGCACTTCATAGATGATAGAAGGCTAGAGCCTAACTATGCCATCAGTGAGAGGTTGACATGTTTTGGTCTGATTGCTTAATCTTTGCATCTGATTAGCATCTCTTTCTAATTCTCAACCAGAGACATTTTGGTGTTTGAGGCAGAAAATCCAAAAGGTGTTCTCACCTCCTGACTCCAAACATACACAAAATAATTAACGCAGCAAGGTTCTCCTTCACAAGCCTCATGGAAACGAACAGCAGCCGTGCAAGAGCACAGTTAAGCCCTGTTCGCTTCAAGGAAGTAGGAGAACGTCCCTGTGGATTGTTCCCCCGGGGGCCAGGGTGTGGATGCCTCCCACAGTGCCACCTGCTGAACAGTAGTCGGAATCAAAAGCTACTCTGTTAGATGGCCATGCATCTCGTCTCATGGTTGGACCTGCTCTGGGCTCAACATGTTCCATTGCTAGTACACAAGCAATGCTGTTACCGGTACCAATGTTTTCAAGAGAGAGGTGATCAATAACTTCTCTCTGTTTTTACTTAAAGGACATAAGCATGGGTAAATAAAGTATAAACAATCGCTAGCAATTCGTCAATGAAGAAATTCTATCACATGACATTGTCATGACAATCATATCACTCCCGCCCAGGAAACCTGTGACAATTATTATCCTGGGTGGAAATGTTACTCGTTGGGTGTGTTTTTTTTTAAGTCTATGGAAATAGAATACTGCAATATTCACGTACAAAGTTGCCATATTGAAAGTTAGTATTAAAGGATGTTAAGACAAATCGGCTGTGTAAATTTAAAAACTCCTTCCCTGATGCATCTTATTCTGATTAATACTTTTTTTTCAATCACAGATAAAATTAACCATTAAATATAAATTCAAGAGGCATAATTTTATAAGACACATTCATAAATCTTAGCCAGAGTACTTAATTAAAAAAAAATTAACATAGGTTTTTATTTTAAATACAAAAGCTCAGAAATTGTTTTGCTTTCAATATACGTTTGTAGATCTTTGACATGACAGTGATGGTTTAGTCATGAATATTTATTTCTTTTAACTGAAATTTGTCAGTGATTTCCCCCAACCTCTCTCATAAGGTGATCTGTCTGGGCAGCATTGTTTATTGTAGCCTCCTGTCTTTCTGCTATTAAACCCACAATTCAACCATCACAACCTTGTTCTGACTTCCTTCCAGCTAGGATACATGTAAGGAGCTAACCGTTCTTTGCTCTCACACAATACTGGGATCTACTACAAACGCAGCATATATACGGTTGGAGCCCAATGTTTGGTAGCTGAAGTTCATACACCACTTTGAAAAGTTAACAAGAGGTACATCAAATACCTTCCCTTGATTGAAATTCACAGGCCTTGGAGGTTTTCCAGAAAAATGAGTTTTCTGAATTCTCTCTTATGAATACAGTCCTAAGCCATTTTGATCCCATAGTTGGACAAGGTGCAGATTATGGTTCTTCCCACTAATTAACACAGGGTACCATCTGCCAGAAATTCATGTGTCCAACATCACTGAAATTAATGGGAGCTGTGAAAGAACACTGCTGTGCTATTTTGCTTTAATGGTGCTTGACTCCCATCTCCTGCTCTTAATGATACCCAAGACCTGCTATCTCACTACACTTTCCTATCTTGGACTCTCAAAATTCTCTCCAAAGTTAAAAGCATGCTTTCTTCTCAGGACAACAAAGTATTCTGCAAAAGCACCTGACCTTCTGGATGCTCTGCATCCACGCTGTCAAAAATCTTTTCTAAAAGCAGCAGCAATTGCAATGCCCTCTTGTGGTTGTTTCTGCAAGAGAAAACCCGCCACGGCCTTCGCTTTTCTACATCCCAGGAGGGCAGTAAAACTCCATTTTAAAAACTCACGTCATTTGCACCTCAGAAGTGAGACAAGAAGGGTGGGTCACTTTAGCGCCTCTTTTCCTGGCTTCTGTGTGATGTATGGACTAGCTCTTAGCTGCATGTCCCTTGAAGAGAAGTTTAGCAATAAACATAGTCAAGCGGCTACTGAAGAAGTTGGGTGCTTACCTTGCCGCACTTGTTAGCAGAATATGAAAGCTACTCAAGATAGCTGTAGCCACACAGCTGGTGGCAGGGCACATGTAACAGCCCATATTTCTTATTTACTGTGCTAGCTGGGCCCAAACTATTGGAGATCTACTCTTTTACTGAAGCAAATGGGGAAGTTGTGGCAGAGTGTTATTACAGTAGTGCATCACATTCAGTGACATCTTCAGTTCTGCTATAAACAAACAACTGGCACCTCAGCAAACAAAAATGACCTAAACAAGGATATACTAAATTCTGACAATGTTATGAATACACAACATTTGCCTCTCTAATGCAGCCTTCGACAACCTGGTGTCCTCTAGATTTTGGACTACAATTCCCATATGGCCAGGCTGGCTGGGGCGGAAGGGGATTGTAGCACAAAATATCTGGAGGGCGCCAAGTTGGCGAAGGCTGCTCTAATGTGTGCGGAAAATCTTGGCTTTGGCATTTGCATAATTATAAGCCACCTATAGGGGGGCGGTTCCTTTCCACCCACCTTTTCTTTGGTTGCTCATAAAATAAAGGTGGAAAGCAAACATGCTGCCCCTGTGCTTTTACTCAGAAGTAAGTCCCACTGTGCCCAATGGAGCTTAATCCTAGGTGAGTATGCACAGGATTGTGGCCTTAGTTTCTGAAGCTCATGCAACAGCCCCGATTTAACCTTTTTAAAAAATTTAAAAGCAGCTACTTTTGGGGCTGGTTTTCATGATACCTGGTTTGAATCCAAGGCAGCAAACTGCTGCAAGGTCTCTGAGGAAAGATCAGAGAGGGGAAATAACCCTGATGTGAAAAGCTATACAATGAAAATGTCACTGAAATGGCGGGAAACACCCACCATCTGCTGATTGCCTTCCCTTCCCCACCATTCAATACTGATACATCAATGCTCCTTACACCTTTCCCAAAGCCTAATAGCCTCAGTAATCAACATGAGTGGCTTTATACCTCTCACGCTTGAGAAACTGATAACAAATGTACAGTACCTGCTTTGGGAACTAAAACAGAAAAGAGAGATACAAAACAGGAGCACCTTAGATCACACCGACTTTGCGAGTACAGGCTTTGAGAGAAGACTTACCCTAATGCCTCTCTAACAAATCTTTCCACAGCTTCAAAAATGCCTTTTGGGCCACATCGGGGGGTAGGGGGATGACAATAAGAAAGGAACAAAATGCTGATGTCTAAAAACTAATCTGCAACAGTAAGAACATTACACAGGAATAATTTTTTTACAATTATAAATGCATGATGAACATTAACAGCTATGTAATGTCAGAGCCAAGACTAGTAGAACAAAAAAAATCAAGAGTCTGAATGGCACCCACAGTGGGCCCCCGATACCCGTTAAACCACCCAGTGGACAGTGATGCACACACGGTCTCTCTTGTTTTAAAAGCAGGTCCCATGTTACGCTCAGAAAGGGAGGAAAACACAAAGGCAACATTAACTGAAGGATGTTTCTGGGACAGGCAGAACTGCATGAAGCAGGTCAGTACGAATCCAGAGGCAACCAGATAGTTCTGTTCTCCATTGAGAAGTAGTGAATTTGGCTGCTTAATAAATATCACTTTTAAAAGACTGGCCTGAAGGGATGCAAGACAGTGAGCTGCTTAGGCAATCTGTCAGGTTCAGGGATGTGCAATTTGACGACAGCCAGAGGCAAAGCCCCAGTCAACCCTGTCCACAAAAGGTGCTCAGCTAGGACTCGTTAAGCACCCCAGAGCCATGTCACTTTCTTAGGAACAGAAACTTGTGCAAAGGCACCACTTGTTGGTACACCCAATACACAATGCTGGGAAGCTTTGAAAGCACTGTCTAGTATGGAACACTTTGGTATAATTTGCCAGAATAATGCCAACAAATGACTGGGGGCTTATGAGAGTTAAATAAAAAAATGGAATGTATCAGCTAAAAAATGGGAAAGACACGGCCTGCTTAAGCGCCGTGTTTACAATATTTACCAATTTTGGATCTGGATTAAACGTTCAACAGTAGTTGCCCCGCCAAAATCAGCAAAAGCAATTCTAACAGTACTTCTTAAAAACAAAACAAAAAGCACAATGTAATTATAGAGAGACGTTATAGATAGCCATCACTGTCCACAATAGGAAAGCTATTTTTTATAATCTGTTTCGGCTCTGGTTCCAGAATTCAAAATGCAGAAATACAAAAAACATAAAACAAAACAAGGTCAGCAAGGAACTGCAGAGGTGTCTGTCACTGCAGCTGGTCGACAGGGGCTACAGCAGCAGGGGCTATACAGTGGCCTCCGAGTCCTCCTCCTCTGTGCTCTGGCAGCCACTGTTTTGCCTGAAGCCTTTCCATGTGTAGCCCATGAAGGTGGGGCTGATGGGTAAAAAGCGGAAGCATTTGTACTTCCTCACAAATTCCATGCCAAAAGGCAAGTCATAAGTTTCCATGCCATCGATGGATTTGCTGCCTTTGCACACTCCTTTCTTCCACTTCTGGATTCCTCTTTCTTCGGGGCTTCCTGGGTATCAAAAGGACAGGGAGAGAGATGCATCAAGAGCTGAACATTAGAGACATAAGCCCCTCTCTCATAACACTGGGATTCGTGGACACCCAATGAAGCTGAATGCTGCAAGATTCAGGACAGAGCAAAGAAAGTCCTCCTTCATGCAACACAGAGTTAAACTATGGAGCTTGTTCCCGCAGGTAAAGGTAAAGGACGCCTGGACAGATAATTCCATTCAAAGGCGACTATGGGGTTGCGGCGCTCATCTTGCTTTCAGGCCGAGGGAGCCGGCGTTGGTCCACAGACAGCTTTCCGGGTCGTGACTAAACTGCTTCTGGCACAACGGGACACCATGATGAAAGCCAGAGCGCATGGAAACGCCGTTTACCTTCCCATCACAGCGGTAACTATTTATCTACTTGCACTGGTGTGCTTTTGAACTGCTAGGTTGGCAGAAGCTGGGACAGAGCAGTGGGAGCTCACTACCGTTGTGTGGATTCGAACCACCGACCTTCCGATCAGCAAGCCCAAGAGGCTCAGTGGTTTAGACCATAGAGCCGCCTGCGTCTCTCCTGCAGGAGACAGAGATGGCCACCAACCTAGATGGCTTTAAAAGATTAGACAAATTGATGGAGGAGAGGGTCATCGGTGTCTGCTAGCAATGATGGCTGTGCTCTGCCTCTCCAGTTGGAGGCACCAATGCTTCCCTGTTGCTGGAAACCAAAGGAGAGAAGGGTGCTTCTGTGCTCAGATCCTGCGTGTGGGCTCCCCATGCAGTGGTGTCCAAACCTTTTTCAAAGATTTGACAAAGTGAAGGGCTGTGAGGGCCAACCTAAGGGCCAACCAAAGTTGTTGAGTTTTTAAGGATTTTATGCCAAGAAATAAACTGCCACAGGGGCTGGATCAAACCAATTAGGCTCTCGAAATGGACTTTGGACATGCCTGCATTAGGACATCTGGTTGGCCACTGTGAGACCAGGATGCTGGCCTAGAGGGGCCATTGGCTCTTCTTATGTGCTTCTAAGCCCCTTTCACAGGAAAGCTAGCCCCGCTCCATCAGCCTGAGCACTTAGCGGGATACCTGGAAAGTGAAACTCGTGCAATTGCGCACAGGGGCTCCAGCTGCCTCAGGGGAGTAGAAGGGGACCTACAAGCCCATGAGCCACACAGAAATGAATGAGGATTCCCCAAGAGCACACAATTTGGCACTGTTGGATTGTGCTCTGTGTCAACCTGTGGCTGTTCTTTGTATTTTCAGCCTCAAGCACCACAGTGTCTCTAACAGGAAGGCAGGGGAGGAAAACTGGGGAAAGGCAGCCTGTTGCACTACTCACCTGGAATGGTGTTGTCTAAAATAAATGCTACACAACCCCCAACGAACATGGCTGTAGTGAGAAGAACATTTAACACTTGATCAATGCTGGCTATTCCTACAAGAATAAAAAGGGAGGGAGAGACTTAGAGCAAAATCTGAAGAGCCGCCATATTCATACGCACATTTTCAGGAGCCAAAGTCACACTGTCCACACAGCACAATCACCTGGTGATGTGGATTGCTTAGCAATGCTCATATATTTATCACCATCATCATTATACCGGGGACTCAAGGAAACTTGCACAAATTAAAATGACTCAGATAAAATACAAAAAGCTAAAAACATATAAAAGACAATCGTTTAAAAGTAATTAAGCAATAATAGAAATAAAACAATATACCGTATTTTTTGCTCTGTAAGACTCACTTTTTCCCTCGTAAAAGGGGGAAATGTGTGTGTGTCTTATGGAGCGAATGCAGGCTGCGCAGCTATCCCAGAAGCCAGAACAGCAAGAGGGATTGCTGCTTTCACTGCACAGCGATTCCTCTTGCTGTTCTGGCTTCTGAGATTCAGAATATTTTTTTTCTTGTTTTCCTCCTCCAAAAACTAGGTGCGTCTTGTGGTCTGGTGCGTCTTATAGAGCGAAAAATATGGTATCTTGCTATTCCATCCACCCCATCCCTCACATGGACATAATGTACAGCACTACTCAAAAGTCAGTTGGGATGCAATTTCCCCTCCTACCAGGAAAGGGCTATAGTTCATTGGTAGAGCACAGGCCTTGGATGCAGACAGTTCTAGGTCCAGAATCAGGTAGCAAGTAGCAGTAGGGTCTCTGCCTGACATCTTGGGAAACTGCTGCCAGTTAAGAGTAGGCGGTACTGGGCTGGATGGGCAATGGCCTGACTCAGTGTAAGTTGGGTTGATGGAACCATGGAACTGAAAGGGACCTCAAAAAGAAATTTAGTCCCACCTAAAAGGTAAAGGTACCCCTGCCCGTACGGGCCAGTCTTGACAGACTCTGGGGTTGTGCGCCCATCTCACTCAAGAGGCCAGGGGCCAGCGCTGTCCGGAGACACTTCCGGGTCACGTGGCCAGCCTGACATCGCTGCTCTGGCGAGCCAGCACCAGAGCAGCACACGGAAACGCTGTTTACCTTCCCGCTGGTAAGCGGTCCCTATTTATCTACTTGCACCCGGAGGTGCTTTCGAACTGCTAGGTTGGCAGGCGCTGGGACCGAGCAGCGGGAGCGCACCCCGCCGCAGGGATTCGAACCGCCAACCTTTCAATCGGCAAGTCCTAGGCGCTGAGGCTTTAACCCACAGCGCCACCTGCGTCCCTAGTCCCACCTACTGCAGTAAATTAACTACTACAGCCTCCCTAAGGGAGGGATCACCACCTCTTACACTGTCAAAGAAGCATGTACCATCATTAGTTCTTCCAAGTCTAAATCATCTTTGATTTGAACCTGTTGTTTCAATCCTTTGGAACAAGAGAAAAAGAATTTGCTCCTTTTCCTATATGATAGTCTCTTCTCCTGGCTAAACATACCTAACAAGACTGCCAGCTCTTAACTTGTTCTTCAACTATTTAGCCCTTGCCATCAGTGGTGGTCCCCAGTTTACGGAACACCCTCCCTAGTGAGGTGCTTCTGCTTCCACTATTAACTTTCAAGAAGAATTTGAAAACATTCCTGTTTACCCAGCCATTTCATGGCTGAGGGATACTGTTCCTGGCATCCCTGACATCACTGGATGGAATAATGTTTAACCGCAACCGCTTTCAGGTGTTATTAACTGTCATTGTTTTTATAATGTTTAAACTGCTCTAGAATGCTCCCCCCCCCCCATTGTGGATCTGGGCTCCTTCAGAAGGAAGGGTGGGATATAAATTCAACAAATAATAATAAGCAGAAAAAAGCATTGTGCATCCATCAACAGTATGTTCCCCATTAATCTGCAGAAAGGTCTATTTTGTAAAAGGGCTTAAAATGCAGATGGGTCCTCGCTCCCAGAACTGGGCTTGTACAAACAGGCAGTAGTGCTGGTCAACCTATTTTTTATCCCGTTAACAGGGACTTGCAACCAGTTGGCTAATTAACTAATTTTTGGTTTCTTTTTAAATAAAATAAAATAAATGTGTCTTTATCAAGATTCTGGGCATTTCACTTGAGTGCAAAGTAATTTACAGTAGATACCATAAAGCTCTCTTACCAGATTCAAAAAGCTTGAAAAAGTCTCTTAGAATTGTGGAGGATCCATGTTTAAGAGATATTTTTATTAACCATGGGGAAAGGGACCAAAGTCTCTTTCAGGGCTGCCCTATGAAGCCTTCAAGAACACAGAGTACGGCTGGCAAACCAAATCTTAGTCTGCAATTAAAGCTTTAAGCAATTATACCAGCCGACTGATTAACAATTGCAGCCACAGCTGACAGTACAGGTTGAAATGTTTACAAAATCCATTTCCACATGGGTTGTGTAAATGCATTTTTGTTCAGAACAAGATGTTTTAGCATAAGCTTATTTTAATACATGTAGTAGAATAAGAAAAAGGAAAATTTTGTACCTGTGACGAGTGGATTTTGTCGGAGGTAACTTGGAAGGACCAGTCCAAAGAAGATAGAAAATCCAAGCACAAAAAGGTTCCGAGAAGAGTTTAAATCTATGAACTGCAGGTTAGACAGTCCGACTGCAGTAATCATCCCTGAACAAGAACAAACAGGACAGGATTTTAGCCTCTACAGTATGCAATGTGAAATACTACACAGACCACCAGTATTTCCCTTCCATCAAAAAGCAAAAACAACCTCCATCTTTGGAGAAGGTAAGAGATGGATGTTCACTTAAGGGTACATAAATATACATTGATAGTTTGAAGACTTATGTTGGGCTGGGGTGTTTTTTAGGGGGGATTGTTGAAGTTGTTGCTGTTGCTGTTACTTTTTTATCTTTATGGTTTATGTGGAAATTGTTGGATTTGGTTGTGCATTTCTGATGTTTTGCTTATTGTTTATGACTACTTTTCTTATGTTTGTAGTAGTGTCAAGACGGCTTTAACTTTGGAAAGGCGGCATACAAAAAAGGGGATTGATTTATTATGTTTCATGCCTGGCCTTAGGAGTCTGTGGTGATGAGTACCAAGCCGATACATAAATAACATTACATTTTAATAATATAAGAAGAGCTTGCTGGATCAGGCCAATGGCCTTTCTACTCCAGTATCCTGTTCTCACAGTGGCCAACCAGCTGCCTGTGGGAAACCCGCAAACAGGACCTTAGCACAAGAGCCGTCCTCTCCCTTCCTGCTGTTTCCAGCAAAGCTGCTCCACTTCCCAGTGGGGAGGAGTTGCAGTGGACCGCGTGGCCACCCATTCCCCACCGGGGGTGGGGGACTCCGTCCCCCGTTGCCTGGGGGATCCCAGCCATGTCAGAGCCCAGCCAGCCAACCCGCTGGCTGGGGGTGCGCGGCCAGGGCTGTTTAAATAGAGGAGCGAGCCAGAGGACTTCCTCTTTGGCTCACTCCCTCAATCACCCACGCCCCCTCCCTATTTTGCAAGTTAGGCAATGGCCTTGCTATGGACTTCGGTTGGTCGCCTTGGTTGTCCGAGGGGCCTGGTAGGAATTTTTCCACCTGGCAAATTGGCACTGGCCATACCTTGTGTGGGGGAGGGGAGGTGTGGCCATCACCTGCCCCTCCATGCTTAAGGGTATTCTGTTAAAGGAATCCGGGGGTGTTGATCTAGTCTGAAGCCCGGCTGGGGGGCTAAGACCTTGACACGACCCCAACGGGAACCCCAGAGGGAGCTTGAGTTGGTTCGCATCGACAGGGTTCCCCCTCCCGGTGGCTTACCCTTACTGGGACTTCCTGAATAATGGGCAGGAGTCAGATATAGTCAGGTCCAATCAATGCCTAAGTCAATACCGCTCACATTCTTTAATCTCAATATAGTTGTGGCCAAAATTTGCCCAATAACGTAAACCTAATATCCATGTCCTTATGTGAGTTACTTCCAACGAGGGGCTGGCTGCGGGGTCTCGACACGCAACTGGTATTCAGAAGCACTGCTGCCTCCAATTGTGGAAGGAGACCACAGCCACCAGTTCTTTCTGTACAACTGCACAGCATTACTCAACAGCCTAACAAACAATGGGGGGGGGATGTGTGCGAGTCTACTAAGGTTTTGACCCTTTCAGCTCATGCAAACAGGTGGGTTGTTCCCTGAAGCAGCATCACCAGACATCAAAGTGAGCATCTGGAAGGCACTTCTCCCAAGCAAGTCCATGAGGAAAGACAGGAGACTCGCCTGACAGCTGGAGAAGCGGCAGCTGACATGGCTGCGCATAGAGCTCATTGCTAATAGGCAAAAATATAAGGAGGGAAATTCAAATACCAAAGAGAGTGCAGAAGAGAGCGCCAAGCACTGGGTCAGGGAGGGATGCAAAGAGGGCGCTGAACTTGCCAACCATTCCAAGCAACAACATGAACGCTGCCCCATACTGAATCACTCGCCGACTTCCAACCTACGAATCACACAACAAAAAGGGAGATAAATTACAATATTTCTGACAGTTGCTCTTAGAATCATAGAATTGGAAGGGACCCAAGAGTCATCTAGTCCACCCCCCTGCAATGCAGGAATCTCAGCTAAAGCATCCATGGCAGATGGCTTAAAAACCTCCAAGGAAGGAGAGTCCACAACCGCCAGAGGGAGACTGTTCCACTGTCTTGTTCATTATCACAACTTGTGATTTCATCACAAAGTTGTAAAACTGACATGGGAACTACAACACTCATCATTCAGTGGCTGGGCTTGCTAGGGCTGACGGCTGCTGTAGTTCAGCAGCTCTGGAAAAAATATATAATCTTTAGCTGAATTAAATGCAATATTCCATTTCCTCACTTGATGGCTCACTTGTTCGTGATGGCTCTCTGCTGAAGGACAAGAAGGATCCTCCTCAATGGGGAGGGTGTTTGGTGAGATCTGTGTATCAATATGCAGGTGGGCCTTTTTTAATTACTGGAGCATTGCACTGCCAGCCACAGAACAATCTCTCTGAGTCAATTCGGTGACTGCAGTGAAGGGGAAGGACTAGGGGTAGCTGCAACAACAGCTGCACAGGAAACAGATTAGGGACTCAGTGGCACAGAGAATTAAATCCTGTTATTAGACGGATATCCCAACTAAACCTCACCATCTCCTGCTAGTTTGGTGAAAACTGCCTGACCTCGGCTTTTTCCTTGCTCCACAACCCCAGCAAGTTTAAAACTTTTTATTTTTATTTTCCAAACGCTCTAGGCCGATTCCCTATGGCCACAGTTATCATGTGATCACTTGACAGGATGATACTGCAGGCCAGTATGTTATCATGTGTCCCCAGTATTTATCAATGGAAGCAAACTGATAAAGCCACTTGATACATTCCACACCAGCTGAATGTGAGACCTGGCAATACAGATTCGTGCTTTGGGGCATTTTAGTTCAAAAAGACTATTTTTGTAGAGTTACATAACACACAGCCATTTCCATTGCTTGGGGCTACACTCTTTGAAGAGCACAACTGAACAAAGCGATGCTTTGAACGAAACAAAGCTTCTCGGGAGAAGCACGAATCAATTCCTTGCGAAGTTTTTGCGCTGACAGTTTAACACACGAGCAGCAGAGTCCATGTGACAACCAACATTCACTTGACTTGCGTCACACTCTGTGTGTGGGCAAAGGTCTCTTCCGCCACACTTTCCCATTGCTTTATTTAGTGCTATCTATACAATGAAAAAGATTACGAACAAAGGCAAGCTGCGCTGGCAGAGCATGCCTCTTTGAAAACATTTCCCATGCTATTTTCCTTAAACAGCCTTTCTTTCTACTACAATCCCATAAACAGACATTTTGCCCTAAGGGGATGTATAAAGTGGCAGCACCTACACTTTGGAATTCCCTGCCTGCTGATACCAAGCAGGTGCCTTTACTGCATTCTTTTCTGTGCCTGCTAAAAATGCTATTGTTTAGACAAGCCCAGGTGCTCAGAAAGTTGATGTGAATTCTCACCAGTTTTAGTATTTTAACTTTTTGTATGTTTTAACTGTAAACCACTTTAAGAGTGGGTTTATTTTTAACAATCAAGCAGTGTATGCATTTTATGAAGTAAACACGTAATACATGAAGTGCCTTTGTAACATTTGCTTGTACCATGTTCAGAAATTATGAGATCAAGGTAAAACAGATGTGACAGGTCCCTGGATAACTGCAGACAGCCAATATTAGGCTATGGAAATGGGGCCAACCCACTGCTGCACTTCCATGTACAGTGGTACCTCTAGTTACGAACCTAATTCGTTCCGGAGGTCCATTCTTAACCTGAAACTGTTCTTAACTAGAGGAGTGCTTTCGCTAATGGGGCCTCTTGCTGCCACTGTGACACTGGCACATGATTTCTGTTCTCATCATCCTGGGGCAAAGTTATCAACTCGAGGTAACTCTTCCAAGTTAGCAGAGTTTGTAACCTGAAGCATTTGTAGCTTGAGGTACCACTGTATTTTTGTAAGAAACCTCGCCCTCCCTGCCTAAAAAAAAAAAAGTTGCATCCAGTAGATGGCGATGTTCATATTCAGACTTTCACAAGCAAATCACTGATGATTAAAAAAAAAAAAAATTAAGGGCCAAGCTACACGACTCTAGAAATCTTGTGTCTTTAAGCACCTGTCCCCATCATGTATAAAACATGCTGGATGGAAGTACAATTTACAGCACAAGATGTGGGGTGGAGGGGGGAAGATGCTGAAACCACCACCTCCATTCCCTGCAAACCATTCCTCGAGGATATTAAACTGTATGCTTATACACAGCTTATTTATTTCATTTATAAAAGTATTTATGTACTACCTACTATGGTGAGTTTCAAGGCAATGTCTAACAAGACTATTAAAACAATGACGTCTTCATACAAATCAAACTAAAGTGCAGTTGATACACTGGAACTAAACATCAGAAACTATTTAGATTACATTAGATTTATTGAATTTATGTATTGCTTCACACACACACACAGAGTGTGATTTGTAATATACAAAAAATGCAATATACAATAAAAAACAATTTTAACAAGTGTCACAATATCATCGGTGTTGGCACTTGTTAGATCCCAAAGGGGTTTCGCATGTGACTTTTATAGTGTTTTAACTCACCACACCCCAGGATTCCACTTAATTAAGTGGGAACAACCATCCCATTTCATATTTGCAAATGACAATGGAGAACGGAGTCCAGCTTTTTCATGCAGTGACACGTGAAACACCTCATGTTCACTGATCTTTAAGTACTCTGACTGCAAGAGGGTGCATTTTAAAAATAATAATAACAACAACACAGCAATCAGACTGTGTTTTCTATGTACAACTTTAACTGAACTCTGCTCTTGATAAGTCCCTCTCTCTTCACAAAGCATGTGCAGGGGAAGCTCCTACCATGATAAATCTCAAGCTTATTTGAACAGATATGTACCTTCGTAATCCCCAAGACTCCGATGTTGGGGCTAGAGGAAGTAGATCCATTCCCAGTGCCAAACACTCCATCTAATACACAGGAAAGGCCTTCTATGAAAATGCCCCTGCAATTGGAAGGAAAATGTTGAGATTACGCTATATAGCATGTTAGAAAAGCATGAAAACCAGTCGACGTTTTCAAACACAAGTAGTTATTTTCTGACTATCAAGCAGGACTGGCAGCCACTGTAGTTAAGGGCTGGGTATTTGACAGTTAAAGACGTCATCAACTGGTCAAATATTCTTATGCATTTGTAACACAGAATACAGAATACAGTGGAACCTCAGAAGCTGAACACCTCTGAACTCGAACATTTCGGCTCCCAAACGATTGAAACCTGGAAGTGATTGTTCTGGTTTTCGTACGATTTTCGGAAGCCGAACATCCGGTGTGGCTTCCAATTAGCTGCAGGATGCTCCTACAGCCAATCAAAAGCTGTGTTTTGGAAGTTGAACGGACA
Source organism: Podarcis gaigeae (assembly GCF_964106915.1). Taxonomy (NCBI): domain Eukaryota; kingdom Metazoa; phylum Chordata; class Lepidosauria; order Squamata; family Lacertidae; genus Podarcis; species Podarcis gaigeae. The sequence continues at coordinate 5,767,800 of NC_139684.1, read as the reverse complement.
TCTGGAACGGATTCTGTTCAACTTCCAAGGTACAACTGTACTACAAATAAAACGAAGTGATTTCCCCTCCAACCTCATGCAAGCAAAAGGAAAAAGTCACACTGTCTCCTGGCCTGCAGTAGAAAGATCCAAGAAAACTCAAGCCCATTAGAGAAATCCTCTTCCTGACCTTCTCATCTCTGCCCCCTTCTGCAGTTCTTGTCAACTCTCACTTTCTGGATTCCTTGTGTCCTTTCCAGCTGCCTAGCATGTTTTAAGGAAACTCACACTAACTTTTGTCTTTACATATGAAACTTCTGCTATTGTCTTTCACTACTGCATAGGGGTCACAAATTGCTATCTAGCTTCTCAGTATGATTCTTTTTCATTACAGCATCTACTGAACGGTCTGTTTTTTATGTATGCATTATTATATTATAATTATTGTTCTGTATGAATTTGTCATTGCACTGGTGTTGTATTTCTTACGTATTGTTGCATATTATTTTTGTTATGGAATTGTTATCAGGAATGTTGATCTTTGTTATGCATTGTGCTCCCACTGCTATTGTACGGTGCTTTGAGCATTTTTTTTAATGGAAAGGCATCATATCAATAAACATGTTGATTCTATATTTTAAAACTATTTAGACACCCTAAACTTTACAGTCACGATGGGGAGAGGGAAAGAGGCAGTCCACTGGCCGGTCAGCTGACCACCCTGTCAATTCAAATATTTTGGTTTTTAAAAAAAATAATGATGGACTATATGGAACTGGCGGAAATGACTGGCAGAATCCAAGACCAGGGAGAAGAGTCGGTGGAGAAAGATTGGAAGAAATTTAAAGACTACTTACAGAAACATTGCAAAATTAATGAATGTTAGAAAGATGTTGGAGTGAACTTATGTGGTTTTAGCAGAAATGTTATAAAGGATCAGGAAAAAATAGACTGTTAATTGGTGAAACGAGGGAAAGTAAAGTTATATTATATTAAGATAAATTACAGGACAAAAATTGGAAAAGATGGAAAGGATTTGCTGAAATAGTTAACCGAACTAGAATACAAAAAAGGGAGGTGTGAGGAGGTCAAGGAAACAAGCTAACGAAAGATAAGTTATGGGAAGATTCGATGTGTTATTTTTTTTTAATGGATTTTATTTTTCTGTTTTCGTATTTTCTTTTTTTCTTTTTCTTTTCATATTATGTTGTGTTGTTTTTGTTGTTGTTTAATATGATGTTTTTACTTTCTTTTTGTAACCCTTAAAGCCAATTCAAATATTTTGAAGCCAAGCGAAACTGGATGTTTGGCAGGGCAATGCAGCACCAGAATCAGGTTGGAACATGATTGAGAAGGATGCAGTGGAGTAATTTTCTCTCTCTGTGGCTGCTCAGTGCAAAAATAACCATAGAACCATTTCCTGATTATTCACTTTCTGACTTGCGGATGAACGTGTAATTGTCCCTAGTGAAAACAGGTTAGAAGTAAAGCAATGTGATATGAAATCTGCCTTTGGGATTTGACCAGTTAAGGTAGTTTGATCATCGACATCACTAATTGATGCTGCAATATCGAGTTATGAGTATCCACATGCAAACTCATCCTCATATATGCTACAGTTCTGAATTTTTGGGTCCCAGAAGTCTATAATATTGCAAAATCTGAAAGAAGTTAGGACTTTTGAGTCCAGGGAAACACAGCAAAGGGTGAGAAGGAGGCAAAGTCTTTTTCAGGAGGCTCACCTGTTTATTGCATGGATTGGTGGTGGAGGAGCACAAGATAACCTCGCGCAGGCATAATAATCGCCAATTGATTCAATGATGCTAGCAACCACGGCACTGAGCATTCCTATCACACCTGCAGCTGATATTGTAGGTAATCCCCACTGAACTGTGAAGACAAAAAAACCCATAATCGTTCTTACTGTATTTAAAGCAAAGTGACTTTTAAGGTGTAAAATGTTGTCTTAGCTCATAGGATGGCTAATTTCTGGGTTTTAGGGGTGGGCAACAGCATTTCTTCTCACAATAGTGGTCATGCCACACAAACTGACACTTCATAGGTAGTCAGCCAGCATAATAAATTGGTACCATCAGGAGGGCTTCCCACACGTATTTACATAGAATCAGAATTGTAGATTTGGGTGGAACCCCATGGGTCATGTGGTCCAACTCCTTGAAATGCGGGAGTCTCAACACACAGTCCCCCACCCAATTTGAAACCATACCGTACCCTGCTTAGCTTTTGCAATACTGAGCCTAGGGTTTGCCAATCAGAAGGTAGGAGGTTCGAATCCCCGTGACGGGGTGAGCTCCCATTGTTTGCTCATAAGCTCCTGCCAACCTAGCGGTTCGAAAGCACCTCAAAGTGCAAGTAGATAAACAGGTAACCCTCCAGCGGGAAGGAAACGCCATTTCCGTGCACTGTTCTGGTTTCGCCAGAGGCGGCTTAGTCATGCTGGCCACATGACCCAGAAAAACTGTCTGCAGGCAAACGTCGGCTCCCTCGGCTAGTAAAGTGACATGAGCGCCGTAACCCCAGAGTCGTTCACGACTGGACTTAACTTTCAGGGGTCCTTTACCTTAGCAGTTTTATTAGCATCGCATACAGATAGGTTTACCTGCACATCACATTTTTAAAATCCAAAAATTAGATTAAAAATAATGTGGAATATTTATCTAATGCAACCTGTCTATTTTCCTCATGAGTGGAAGCATGGACAACCTTTACCAGAGGTTATTGGACCAGATTGCCTTGAGAACTGCATCTGCCGGTTGCCCACTCTCATCTTAGATTATACAGATTCCCCCCCCCCCCACTAAAGCGGAATCTGCCTTCAGAACTGACCCACCAAACATGGTGTGGCCAAAGAGAAAGGGGTTTATTTAGCTGACATAGCACTAAGGGAACCATCAGCTTAATTCAAACCACAGTTAAACCAAGAGGCATGAAACTGCCTTAGACCGTCAGCCCAGATATGTCAGTATCGTCTCTAGTCTCACTGGCAGCAGATCTCCAAGACAGAGATCTTTCACAGCCTTGCTCCCTTTTCACCAGAGATCCTGGGCGGCTGAACCACAGACCTGGCAGCAACTTGGGAGCCAAATCACAAGCTCTCATTTCTGCAAGCACACGCCAGTGACCAGGTAACTTCTTCTGTACTCATGCAAGGTGCAGAAAAAAAATAAACGAATGTAAGTCTGGAGTAATTGTATCAAAGAGCAAAGCTTTGTGGGAAACTCTCCCTTAAGTGCTTGCTAAATACACTTACATGGATAAGGAACCTTGAACCATGGAGCTACCAAAAGCACTCCTTGCCTAGCATCAGTGCGTGCATAGAATCCATACTTTGTACTATCAGGTGGAAACACATCTGTCACAGTGAAGATGAAGCACAGCAACCAGGATACCAGAATGGCTAGAATGATCTGCAGTGGGAACAGAAAGGGGCTTAAAACACACCAGCAAGGAAACAGTAATTGCCCACAGAGGATCTCCTTACCAACTCTGCATAGTAATATTCAAACTGGTGTTGAGGAGTTGTTGCATCAAGGATTTTGTGAATACATTCCCTGTACAATTTTTAAAAGACCCTTCTAGTTCAAAATGGATCCTTTCATACAATTTCCCCAAACTGGGAATATCTCCAAATAAGCACTTAAAGCAGCACCATTAATCCTTTTAAGAAAAAACTAAGCATTGTGCGTGCTGATAAACTCACAACAATTTACAAAAATAAAATGAGTGGATCCCAGAGGGCTAGCTGAAGAATAAATAAATTGATTTGGGGTGGGGTGGGGGTGCTGTAGCACACTCTGTAGAGCTCTTTAGGAACTGGATTTAGCATTATCTGAAACTGCAGACAAACTCACAAGCAGGGTGTCAATGTGATGGCCACCCCCTGTTCATTCTCAGCATCTGATTATCAGATAAACTGCTGATGGACATGGAGGCTCCGTTCAGCTAAACTGCCATCAACAGACCCGATAGCTAATCTGCTTAATTCTTTTAAAAACCATTCAAGTGGGTAACTTGAAGTGAATGCCAATAATTTTCACTGACTGAGCCCGAATTTCCAAGCCTTGGAGAGTGAATGGTTTCGCTACCACTCTCTCCACATCCTTCATTGCAGTCCTGAATCCCCTTCACGTGAGGCTCAGGTGGCTTGGGTGGTCTGGAGTGCCTTCCATCAGTTTTGGTTAGAGGCCCACCTGCACCCCCATCTGGACAAGGATAGCCTAGCGTCTGTTGTCTATGCTCTGGTAACCGCTAGGTTAGATGACTGCAACACATTATGCCTGGGGCTGCCTCTGAAGATGGTTCAGAAACTTCAGCTGGTGCAGAATTCAGTGTCCAGGTTGCTCACTGGGGCAAGATGGTTTCAGCACATAAAGTCAATCTGGCCTAACTCCCCAGGCAGCCAATTAGTTTCCAGGCCCAATGCAAAGTGCTGATGTTGACCTATAAACAGCTCAGGACCGCAATACCAAGGACCACTTCTCTCCATATGAACTAAACCAGGCCCTGTGATCATCATCTGAGGCCCTTCTTTGTGTGCCTCCTCTGTGCAAGGTCTAGAGAGTGGCAACATGAGAATGGGCCTTTTCCGCAGTGGCTCCCCATTTGTGGAATGCTCTCCCCAGGAAGGCTCAACTGGAGCCTTCATTACAAATCTGCAGGCACTAGGCAAAAACATTCCTCTTCTCCCAGGTCTTTCGCTAATTAAAGAATTCATGGTCTTTTAAATAGCTACTTGAAGATGCTGGGAGTGGTCATGAGGAGATTTGGGGCAAGGTGCCATCAACATGCCAATGAAATTCAGCTCTTTTTCTCCATAAGACCTGAATCAGGAGAGGCCCCATGGGCCCTGAACCAGTTCCTGGCTGCAGTGATGGGATAGATGAGAGAAACTAAACTGAGCTTGAAACCCAGCAAGCCGGGACACTGTGGGTGATTGTCTCCCATTTCTGAGAAATCAGCCAGTTGCCTGCCCTGGGTGGGGTTGCACTTGCCCTAAAGAAGCAGATATGTGGTCTGGGGATGGCTCTGGATCCAGCTTTGTCGCTGGAAGCAGAGGTAACATCAGTTGCTTCAAGTCCCTTTTACTAGCTCCAACTTGCATGAGAAGCTGCAGCAATCCCTGGACCTGGTTAGCTGAATCACAACAGCTGCGACCTTGGTGACACTGAAGGCTGGATTACTGCAATGCGCTCTATATGGGGTTTTTCCTGAGCTTGGTCCAGAAACTGCAGTTAGCAACCACGCTGCGGCATTTAACGCTTACAGGAGTGGGATTCTGTCAGCTTCTAACACCCGTGCTCAGAGTTCTACACTGGCTGCCAACTGGTTACTAGCCCAAGTTCAAGATGTTACTGTTAGAATATAAAGCCATTATCATATTGGGACCAGTTTACTTGAAGGATCACTTTGCCACATATGTACCCACTCAGCCACTTTTACAAATGCCACATAATATTCTCATCTTTTAATGTCACCGTTCCTACACTCTGAAACTTCCTTTTTATTCTTGCCCTGTTTAGGCAAGTCTACTGAGACATATAAAGTTGGTGTGTACTTTAAACCGTAAATTTCGTTTACAATGAATATTTTTATCTGTTGGTTTTCTTCTTTTTGCCTTTTAAAAACTAGATTTTACTGTTGACTTTTATTCACATTTTAAATGCAAACTTGATATTCTTTGTAAACTGCTTGGAAATTTTATGCACAGTTAAGGAGTATACAAATTTTGTAAAATAAATAAAATTACACTAAAATAAACACCAGTAGACAGAACAATAAAACACAGTGAAAGCTGAAGAGAGAACTTACAGGAAACATCTTAAAAAGCTGTAACCGGTATGCAGTCCATCCTTTTTTTGATTTATAGATGGGTAATGGGAACTTGACATTTCGGGCATACTGAGAAAACAATAGCACTAGGAAAATAGTCCTAGAGAAGGGAGAGGAAGGAGAAAAGTTAATGAATCAATTAACTCTTCACTGAGGTAATAGTTAGCCAACAGAAGCAACTGCAGTTTCTAGCAGTTACTGCTGTGCTTACAGTAACAGAGATGGAAGGGATGAAAGGATCATCTAGTCCAACCCCCTGCAATGAAGGAATTGGAAATAACAATAACAACAACAACAACAACAACAACAACAATAATAATAATTTATTTGTATCCCGCCCTCCCCGGCCGAGACCGGGCTCAGAGCAGCTAACATCATAAAAACAACACAATAAGCATAAAAACGGACATCAATAAATTAAAATACATCTTAAAATTAATTCAAGCAAGTTAAAATCCGGGCAGGTGGCAATTATCAGGGTGGAATTGAGAGTGGTTAATAATTGCCAGGGCCAACTGTTTCCACTGATCATACAAGGACCTGTGAGCGGGTTGGGGGCCTCCTTGGGGCTTGTTTTATACAAAGAAAAGTAAGTCAAACTCCATCCTGCCCCAAGGCCTGGCGGAACAGCTCTGTCTTGCAGGCCCTGCGGAAAGATGTCAAATCCCGCAGAGCCCTGGTCTCTTGTGGGAGAGCATTTCAGTAGGCCGGGGCCACGGCCGAAAAGGCCCTGGCTCTAGTCAAGGCCAGTCTAATTTCCCTGCAGCCCGGGATCTCCAAGATGTTTTTGTTTGAAGACCGTAAGGTCCTCCGTGGGGCATACCAGGAGAGGCGGTCCTGTAGGTACGAGGGTCCTAGGCCGTGTAGGGCTTTAAAGGTCAAAAACAGCCCCTTAAACCTGACCCTTAAACCTGGGAGCCAGTGCAGCTGGTATAGCACCAGGTGAATGTGATCCTGTGGCAAGGACCCCGTAAGGAATCTCGCCGCTGCATTCTGCACCTGCTGGAGTTTCTGGGTCAGTCTCAAGGGCAGCCCCACGTAGAGAACGAAAGAATCCCTGACAAGTGGCCACCCAACCATTGCTTAAAATCCTCCAAGGAGTCCACCACCTTCTGAGAGAGTCTGTTCCACTGTTGGACAGCTCTTACTGTCATAATTTTTTTCCTCGTGCTTAGTCAGAATCTCCTTCCTTGCCACTTGAATCCATTGGCTAACTTGAAAACTAACTTGGTCCACCTTCCTTGGGATACCACTTTAGATTTTTGAAGGTGACTATCATATCACCTCTCAGTTTTATTGTTGTATATTTAAAGCAACAGTAAAACTGCATATTTAAAGTACAGTAACTACTGCAGAAATAGAATTGTATCATGGCAAAAAGTTTTATTTTTAGTCAGAGAAAGTAAGGAATTAGCCTTTTAAAATGAAAAAGTTACTTAATGTTGCCATTTCTTTCTTTCTTTTTTAATGAACTTAATAAGCATAAGCTTAATTTAATTTGCTCCACTCACAAGCTTTAAGAACTGAAATCCCACAGTGAATTTGCCTTTCCGCCTGCAAAACTTATTCCCCCCTAGAACAGATGAAGTTTTGTCTGGGAGAGAAGCAAACTTACTACCGTGGGAGGCCGGCTTAGGCCTTAGCATGTTTTGAAGTCTTGCCGAAATCCACATTTTAGGAAGTGAAGCAAAACCAAAACCAACAACAACAACAACAACCCTGCCCAGTGCTAAGAAAGAAATATAATCTTCGGTCTCCTCAACATTACGGGTCTGCAAAGTATCAGTAGGGTAGTTGGGAGATGATTTTATTTTATTTTTTTTACTTTTAAGGTTAGGTACCCCGGTTCTCTTTTTAAGCTCAGGGTCAAGATCTTCACTGTGTGGGGACCTGGAATTTCCCCTTATTTTTATATTAGGTATTTACATATTGCTTAATGGGGGGGCTAGACTGATATCTCACCTTCTGTGCTTGTTTCTATCATGTGTTTTAAGCTGCATTAACACTGCCTGTAAGCTGCCTTGAGCTCAAGAAAGGCTCAATAAATCAATTAAATAAATGCATTGCTCAGGGGCCATGCTTCCTCACTTGGCTGCCACAGGATGTGAAACAATGGCCAAAGTAAGCAAACTTAAGGTCTAAATTGTTAGCCTCTGAAATAAGCGGGCTTCCAGTTACATAACCAAATCCTCAGAATGCCCCTATCAACAAAATGTGTGTGCCATTATACATGTTCAGACTTCCTATGCTGGAAGAAGGCTGTCTTTATGTTAAGTGCCAAACACAGCTTCGAGAAATGCTAATCCACTGAGAACACAGCTACAAATTCCTGAACAAACTTCTCTGAAATTCTAGGAGGGCAGGTTACATCCCAGTATATAAAAGAGTGAGGCAAAATCACCTTTAGCTCAAAAGGAAGCAGACAAAGACCTTTGTTCTTCTCCTTCACGCACAAAGATCTGAACTCTGCAGTGGCATCATTTGATACCATGACCTTCTGCTAAGCATGAATGAGCAAAAAAAGAGAAAGCTTTTTTGTGCTGTTTTTTTTAAAACGTGAAAGCCTTAATGGTAGTTTTAAAATATGACTTCTTTATGGAACAGCATTTGATCTAGTGCTGTCTAATTATTTATACAAAGTTGCTGGGGTGATGTTGTTTTTTGGGGGGTGCGCTTGTGTGAAGAGGGTTCACCAACATCCTAAGACCAGCTTCTACTCTTTCATACACTTTTTTACACCTGTTCACAACTAACTATTTATTCCCTCAATCTGCTGCTGATTCTGTGAATTAAAATACCCACACAGCTTGAAATGACTTCTTTATTACATAGTCCTGGCCAAGGACGCGTGTGGTGCTGTGGTCTAAACCACAGAGCCTAGGGCTTGCCAATCAGAGGGTCGGCAGTTTGAATCCCTGCAACAGGGTGAGCTCCCGTTGCTCGGTCCCAGCTCCTGCCAACCTAGCAGTTCAAAAGCACGCCAAAAAGTGCAAGTAGATAAATAGGTACCACTCCGGCGGGAAGGTAAACGCCGTTTCCGTGCGCTGCTCTGGTTCGCCAGAAGCGGCTTAGTCATACTGGCCACATGACCTGGAAGCTGTCTGCAGACAAATGCTGGCTCCCTCAGCCAGTAAAGTGAGATGAGCGTCGCAACCCCAAAGTCATCTGCGACTGGACCTAACGGTCAGGGGTACCTTTACCTTTACCTAGCCATCAGAATCATGTAAGTAAATGTACTGAAACTGCAGGTCCGTTTTGCCACTGATGATTATGGCAAACAATACCCTCATACTGTCCTCACGCTGAGGGGGGGGGGGGCTGGGATCCCTGTTGCCAGAGCAAGCAGGCTGCCCCCCCCCCCATGCATCATTCCAATCCACACCTGCTATTAAGTGGGTCAGAGTCAGACTGCAGAGACAGAGTGAATTCAGGGCTGCCTTGCTTCCTATAACAACATTGATTTAAGAGGTCAGTCTGTGCCCCAAGAGTCAATAATCCATTTAACTTGAACCTGGCCCTTGAGCCAAGGCTCTGAAGGTAGGGCTGCTTTGGGTTGCTGATAATCTTCCCTGCAGTTCCTGGTGATTGATGTCCTAATTTGATGGCCAATTTGAAATTCCAACAATTTTGTATGTTTTTAAACTTGATTGTAAGTTGCCTAGAGACTGCCTTGTGGTCAGGTGATAACACACATACACAAAAACATTATCAACAATTCTGGTAATATTTGAGTGATCAACTTAGAATGAAGACAGTTTTCCTAATAGTCACATTTATTCTGATTTCTTGGAATTTAGTGGTCGTGTTTTAGACATGGCCACCGGACCTAGAACTTAGAGGAGGGGTAGAATATGCATGAAGATTGCAAGAGGACTTAAGAATGACGTTCTGCTTCTGAACATATGAATATGCCACAGTGCTGTGAGAAAAGTGCTAACACCAGGCCTCATAATCATTTTTTCTGTAATAGTAGTGGGATACTGCTGAATTGGAAATGTACTGGGATCCAATGTAGATCCAGTCTTAAAGGATCTATATTGGCTCCCAGTACATTTCCGAGCACAATTCAAAGTGTTGGTGCCGACCTTTAAGCCTTAAAAGGCTTTGGCCAAGTATACCTGAAGGAGTGTCTCCACCCCCATCATTCACTGAGATCCAGCTCCGAGGGCCTTCTGGCAGCTACCTCATTGCGAGAAGTGATGTTACAGAAAATGAGGCAGAGGGCCTTCTTGGTAGTTGTGCCCACCCTGGCCAAGCTTCATGGCTGAGTGGGGATTCAAACCCTAGTCTCCCAGTTCCCAGTCTGACACTACTACATTGTTAGCTGCTTTAGGCATCTGGAAAGCCAGCACACCATTGCTTAAGAAATACTTTAGAATATAACTTAGAAGGATTCTCATTTCATAGATTCATCTTTAAGATAATGGCCCATAGTACCCCCTAGGAGAGGCAATGATCAATAGTGACGGACATTGGCTGTTTTATACTGACTGACTGCATTTCAGCAACTGTTGAGGGACAAAGGATACTCACAGCATGGCTATGCCCCAGTGTTTGCCTGCTCTTTCTCCAGCAGCCTGGAAGCCCGAGAGCCCAATGAGAGCCACAGTTGGTGTAATCGTCAGAGGTCCAATGTATCTCAGGAGCGCTCCTGGCAGGCCCAGGAACCCAATCACCACTTCTATCAAAGATGACATAATAATAGCGCCTTGGATCTGAACACAGAGAAAAATAATAGTAATTTAGATTTTTAAAGAAATTCTATGTTTCTGAGGGTTTTTGTTTCTTTTAATGGGTGGATGAACTGCAAGTCAAATAATTCAGTGACTAGGCAGAACTGGGCAATGGCATGTGTTATTCAGCTAAGTGCTTAAGCAGACGTTTTCTGGGCTAAAGAATATCTGAAGGTCAGAGGTATGTTCTGTGGTACCAACAGAAGTCGGTTCAATAGCAAAGCTCCCAACTTCATCCACTTCCTCTTACTGCTTAAGCACACTGCTGGCTTTCAATGCACAACGGGGGTCATTAGACCAGCCTGGCCGTTGTGTCCATAGCACATCACACTGTCATACAGGAAGACCTGGGTTCCAAGCTAACCTTTAAAGCTCTCAGATCGAACCGGCAAGGGCTGGTGGCGCCACGGAGGTGATGCTCTTAGCTCCTAGGGGCAGAGTGTATGATGCATTTGGTCACACGTGCTCTTTAGAAGCTGGCATAGAGCAGCGCTGTGGTCTCAGGAGACTGCCAGGCCCCCCTTGGCTGCAGGCCTCTTGGCAGGATGGAACTACGGTTTGAAGATGGGGAAGAGAGAGGGGATGTTTTTAAATTGAGGAATAACTGGCAGCCCAAAGCAATGGGATGGGAGAAAAGTTCCATGACACACGTGTGAACTGGAGTCTATTCTATTTTTTCCCCCTGTAGTGAGACAACTCTCCTGGATTCTTATGGATATTTGCATCTAACGAATGATCATTAGAGGAGGAGGAGAAACCGAATAGCAAATCTACACATGGCTTTGGGGAAACTGGGCACTCCTTACAATTGTACCTAGCTTTCCAAAACAGAAATATAATAAATGCGGATTATCCTCATTGCAGAGCAGAGACAATCCAATAATTTGTTAGAAGCTAATTGGCTATTTTGGCTATCACTGGTCAGCTGAGCATATCACAAGATGCAGAATGCCAAACTCCCCTGACATGGGAGCATGTCTCCATCAAGACCATAGTGCACCTCAAGTTGTTTTGGGGAGGGTGAGGGGGCTTCACAGGCACAATTAACATACAGAAAATATTAAAACCTGCATGTAATGAATGTGTAGAAAAAGTTACATGCAAAGAGAAGAACGAAAAAGGGTAACAATTTCAACAGTTCAAGGTAGCAGGACATCTGGATGAAAAGAACCTACTGAAGTGAGGACATGGGACTGATTACATGGTGCAAGTTACCTCTCGTATCCTAGGGTACCAGATATGTTCCGTATGCAGCAGTTCTGTTGTTCCATTGGTAATCATTACAGCTTAGGAAGGCAAAAAGAAATATTTCGCATTACGGCAAAATAAAGCGCAACGATTCCATGCACCCCAGCATTAAATTCTGTATGAAACAAGAAGGTGCCCAAGTCCAGAATTACAACACAAAGAGGATAGTCTGCTTAAGGCATCTCCAACCTGTCCAACCTTTCTATGAAAATCTCCAAGAAAGACGACCGCAGAACTTTAGCAACTTGCTCTGTTGATACTGAACCATGATACCCCCAAATACCAGGTGTTGGGTAGTAAGACCAAGGCACAGTCATCACCTCCAGAATCTGCTTGCCAGTGATCAATTGGCACCTGACTGGCCATGGCTAGAAAGGCTGGCACCGGCAACATTCGTATGAGTTGCTCCTGAGGTTAGTACAGTGCTGAACCTCCTATTTCCTTTAACCCAACTGTTTGGCCATTCTAGTGAATGAACAGGATCTACCACCACCAATCTGCCCCACCCCCCAGCACTTCTTATGGACATCATTTCATATATTTTGCTTTTTAAACACCACCCCATCGTTGTTTATTTGTTCCCTCACATAATTTGTAAATCATTCTGTATTTAGGCTGTGTTCTAGATGAATTCATTCCTCAAGGGCTAATCTCTAATGCCAGTTTCAAGACTGTTGAAACTAGGAATGGACAAGTAACCAGAGTTGGCACAAAAGGAGGCAAAGGTCCACTTAAGAGCTGCAGAGGGGTGATTCAGAGTGCAGATAAAGTGACTTTTGCATATTATTTCTCCAGATCTGTCGCCTGTTAATTGGGATGGCTAAACCGCAATAGCAGCTCCCGTCTGATGCCTCATGAAGGTTAGAAGTGGTCAAGGAAGAAAGAACAAAGATTCTTTTCATAAACAAAATGTTCTATATTTATGATTCCTAATTTCCATACAGTAGCTCTTCCCTGAGGCGTGCAGAAATGTAGCCATCCTGATCTATTAGAGCTGCAGTCAGGCTATTTGACCTAAAATCCTGCAATTAGGACACAAGAATATATGCTCAGTGTCACTGATGCCCAGCGGGGCCTGAGCTTCTACACAAAAACAGATTCTGTAACCAGAAAACCAAAGCAGCACAATTATTATACAAACAAAATTGAAAGCATATTATTTTGTACACTTGTTTTGAGATTATTATTTTAGAATTTGGAAGTGTTTGCCTTTTTATTATCATCTATTTGGAAAAGAGGATTTGCAGGACTACGAAGGAACTAGGACTTCAGCTGAGCAGCGTATGAACAAGTGTCTCCTGACTGTGCATGAAGCTGCAGATCAGTAGACAGCCAAGGCGAGTCAATCAGGGAAACAGAGGCAACACTCCCCAGCCCAAAATATCATATTCATATTGAATATTTGTGAATTATCAAACTTGGGGAATATGCCAACCTCTCTTGCAGCTGCAGATACAGTTGAAAGTGTGCTTCTTGTTCCACTACATTTACTCAACACAAAAATCACTCTTGTAGAATAAGGACCCTGAATCTTGGTGAATGTATGTATTACACACTGTATTTTTGAGATTTTTAACTACTGGTGGTAACAATGCCCCTCCCTCTGGCTCCTCCGCATGTCACAGGACCTCCTACCATACTGCCAAACTACTTCCTACAATGTCAAGTAGAGTGAGTTCAAATCTCAGTTCAGCCATGGACTTATAGAGCTGACCTTAGACCTCTCAGCCTTAATTGCTCACTGCAACATGGGAACAATAATGGCTTTTCATGAATACTTGTTGTTTGGAGGATGAGGTAAGAACTCCTTGCAAGTTTTGGAACTAATGATAGGCCACCGTCTCAAAAAAGATTCCACATAATCTTCTTAGATATCTGTTTAGGCTGTCCTGGGAACCCAGCATATATTTTAATTCCCAAAGGTGCTTCAAAGGAAAGTTGCCCTGAGTCATCTGGGCTTGGTCAATCTGTAGCAGAGTGCTTTCCTATTCTGCTTCCTTGCTGGGCCGTGCCACATTCAGCAAGGAAAAACAAAAACCTATGTAATCACTGGACCAGTTTCCAGTTTGGGACTTGTAGGTTCTCTCTAGCCAATCCAAAAGTGGTTTCTGCTTTCAAATGCTCAGGAAAAGAACCTGCAGCCCCTTCAGAAAAAGCAAGCAATCAGCTAAGAATGTGGACACTGTTGCTACTCTCTTTCTTCATAGGACAGTTGTTTCTCATCAAGTGCAATATTAGAGTTGGCTGCACTGTAGTCTTAAGTAACAGATCTGGCCCTGGCCTCTAGTCATGTAAACATGCCAATTCTTTCCAAAAGTACTTTGTGCTATTTTATACTTGTTTGCCCTGTTAAGACCTGTCAGAAAGAATATACATAGGAGAATGAACACACACACAAACACACACACACACACACACACACACACACCCCACCATCACAAAAAATTATCATGTTCTAGTTTCCTTAGACTTGCCAATGTAGTCAAGACACTGTGGCTCCAAATAATGCTATAAATATGTTGTATAAGCATGGCAGGAATAATAAAAAATGGGGTTTCAGAGTAGAAATCAGGCTCATTCTTTAGTGTTTGCTGTGAATAAACAATGGTTTACCATAACCATGGAAACAAAAACAATGGTTTAGCATTAGAAGGAGAAACTGAAACACTTGGTTCACACACTACCTCCTCCTCCTCCTCTGGCATGGCCATGTGGAGTTTGGGTTCTACTACTCTTTTGTAGACAAACCACAGCTTGTTTGTGACATCCAGACCAGGATAAACTGCAGTTATGCTCAACTATAGTTAGTAGAAAAAGCCAAGTTCAAACTGTACTTTTTAAGGCTAGCTTCTTTTCACAAACACACACGGAGGGGGGGGAGGATGGTGAGGGGATGGGGGTCAGTGCACAGGAATCAGAGGAGCAGGACCCATCAGCACAGCCAGAGGGGCCCCCCGTTTCCATGAACATGTCAGACTCTGAGGCGTAGATGCTCTTGTAATAATAATTATTATTATTTATACCCCGCCCTCCCCGGCCAGAGCTGGACTCAGGGCGGCTAACACCAGTAAAATTACAGTAAAAACATAATGGGGGGGGGGGAGAGAGAACCAATTCAAAATGCAATTTAAAATGCAGCCTCATTTTAAAAGTAGCCCATAGATCAAAACCATAAGGAGAGGGAAACATAAGGGTCAGGCTGAGTCCAAACCAAAGGCCAGGCGGAACAGCTCTGTCTTGCAGGCCCTGCAGAAAGATGTCAAGTCCTGCAGGGCCCTAGTTTCTTGTGACAAAGCATTCCACTAAGTTGGGGCCAGTAATGAAAAGGCCCTGGCCCTAGTTGAGACCAATCTACCCACCTTGCGACTTGGGAACTCCAAAGTGTTGTCATTTGTGGACCTTAAGGTCCTCCATGGGGCATACCAGGAGAGGCGGTCCTGTAGGTACATGGGTCTCTAGAGGCAGGCTAGACTCCCCAGCCCAGCTCACTAACTGACCTAGGAGGAGGTGTGTCAGTGGATTAGGCTCAGGACAGGTGAGGGTCACCTGCCTTATCAAGCCCAGATGCTGCGATCAAGATTCAAGGGATAAAAGAGAAGCAGAGCTGAGGTACTGTGTCTGCTCAACTTCTCATGTTGAATGACCACAGCTTGGTTGTCCTAAGAGCTTCACGGGACTGAAACCCTTGGATCGGCTGCAGAGGCCGACTGGCCTGACTGTTGGACTATGGACTTGGCTTTCAGTATTGAACATGGACAGTGTTTCCTGACCTGTTGGGACTACTAACATTTGCCTTTGGGACTGTATACACCAGCGGGACTGGTGGCCAGGGGTTCAAGACACATGAAGAGAGAAGAGCAGAGACAGATATGTCAACATATTTTCAGATTGCTTGGGAAGACCCACAGGAGGAGATTTAGGCAGCTGTGTGAAACAGGCCATACATACACCATTATACTTAAGTATACAAAAGAATACAGGCAACTCCGCAATTGTGTGCATTTAGTATGCATAGGACCACGCACATGTGTGCCATTTTCGGCACCAGAAAGGGGTCAGGGTGGGGGCAGAACTCCCCCATGCAAATGGGGAGGGAGTTGCATGTTCACAAGAGGAGCCCTGCTGGATCATTCCATGCCAATTCCCATAGCAGCCAATTGAATTCAACATTAGTAACATAAGAAGAGCCTGATGGACCCAGCCAATACCCCATCTAGTCCAGCATCCTGTTCTTACAGTAGCCAACCAGATGCCCATGGGAAACCAGCAAGCTGGATTTGGGCACAAGAGGATTCAAGCACAAGAGCAATCTCCCCTCTGGTGGTTTCCAGCAACTGGTAAAAGAAGCCCATATGCAGAGATGAAGGCAACATTCCTCTCCCACTATTGCATCTAGACACTGAAGTCCCTGAAGATGCAGGATCCATACAGCCATCACTACTAGCAGCCCACACTTTTTTAAAAACTTGTTTAATGAGTGTAGTAGTTGTTGTTGTTTGGTTGTGTCCGACTCTTCGTGACCCCATGGACCAGAGCACGCCAGGCACCCCTGTCTTCCACTGCCTCCCACAGTTTGGTCAAACTCCATGTTCGTAGCTTCGAGAACACTGTCCCACCATCTTGTCCTCTGTCGTCCCTTGTGCCCTCCATCTTTCCCAACATCAGGGTCTTTTCCAGGGAGTCTTCTCTTCTCATGAGGTGGCCAAAGTATTGGAGCCTCAGCTTCAGGATCTGTCCTTCCAGTGAGCACTCAGGGCTGATTTCCTTCAGAATGGAGAGGTTTGATCTTCCTGCAGTCCATGGGACTCTCAAGAGTCTCTTCCAGCACCATAATTCAAAAGCATCCATTCTTCAGCGATCAGCCTTCTTTATGGTCCAGCTTTCACTTCCATACATCACTACTGGGAAAACCATAGCTTTGACTATACGGGCCTTTGTTGGCAAGGTGATGTGTACTAGCGTGAGACAAATTCTGGTACCTCTCTTGAGTGGCTGGGGAAACCCAGCCAGAAGGGAGGGGAATGTATAAATAAATAAATAAATAACAACAACAACTTGAACAACAAAAACCTTACCAAAAGCTTTGGCTAAAACATGTTAGACAGTCTTCACATAGTAAGTAACCAGCTTGAAACCGACCTCTTCTCACTCACCTGCTAGAGTTAAGCCCAAACTGGCATGCTAGAGTAACCTGGCAAGCTTATGTGAATCCCAGTTTGGCATCCAAATCCCTGGGGACAGGCTATGGAATTTGCCGCATTTGTCTGGGTATTTTCAAAATTCAATATGGTTTCTACTCTTTAGACAACATTATCTCCTAGATTAAATCTGCATTGAGACAACTTTCCTCTGTTTCATCTCCCACTCTGAACTACCTGAAAGATTAAGATGGAAATTGCTTTTGCTTACCTGTGTTGTTGCATCTCCATTTGTCCAAAGAGAGAATAGCTCTGGCAGGAGCCAAGAATGCAAAAGCGCTGGCTTGGAACAAAGGTAACCTGAAAGAAAGAAAAAGAGAAAAAGGAGATACCTCAAACTTTTTGTGCAGTGTCATAACTTTTATGCAGATTTTTTTCTAAGGAAAAGAAGAATCAGAAGAAGTCCTTCTTGGATGTGTTAGTATGCATTTGACCAGATTACACAAAATTTTGACTTAAATACCAATAAGATAAATGAGGGTGAGGAAGGAGTCCACATCCCAGCTTATCTGTGGACTATTTGGGGGGCTTCTGACAAGCCACAGCCAGTGTTATATTACCCGATTAGCAAAATGGCAATATTAGAGTGAGCTCTCTCATGAAAGAGACAGGTAAATAATATTTTTAATACAATCCACTCCTGGGAGGTTTTTTTCTAGAAAGTGGCATGGACAGTTTAATAAATAATTGCCCATACTGTAGTCATGTATTGATTATGCAGTAGAAAATGCTCAGGCTCTGCATAGTTCAGAGGTCTGCAGGGCTCCTTTACATGAGCTCCAAGATCCAGATAAAAGGCAGTCTCAGTAATTGTTCCAAAACTGCTCAGTGTGGTGCTGATCACATGAAGGTTGCCTGTCCGATCCCCATAAGGGACAGCTGCATATTCCTGCATTGCAGGGGGTTGGACTAAATGATCCTCAGTATCCCTTCCAACTCTATGATTCTATTCATTTTTAATGTCTCTACCCACCTAAGTCCTTATAGTGTGAGGCAGGTTAGAAATCTCTTCCCCATGCCCTAGGAAGAAATAGGTTCTAGACCTAGGAGCCAACTCCTAGGGGCCATAGGGGCTTCGGCCCTCGCAAAGTTGATGGGCATTCCTATTCAAATGCTGTGTGTGCACTGCATTATGTGATCAATTATGCGAGGCGGACCTTACCTTATCTGGGCCCCCACAATATTTTATTCAAGTTGGCACGGAACCCCTGGTTCTAGAGCAGATTGGTGGGGGGTTTTTTGGGGGGGAGCTACCAGGGGGGAAGAGGAATAGCCAAAAGGTTCCCATCCCGTTCTGCTGATAGAAGCCTTACCATCATCTGAGTGACACTGTTGATACAAACCCAATGTATTTGTGACCACACAGAGGTGCTGTGACAACATCTTAAACTTTGTGAAGTGTAATATCTGTATTATACAAGATATTTTGGTAGAATATCATTATTTATAAGGTGCACATAAACAACTCAAATTTGCACAGGCAATAAGCTGTGGCATTTGCTTTTTAAGAGCAACCCATACAACTATCCAAAAACTGAACACTATTCTTTGCAATAGAAGAAAGGTACGCTGGGCGAATGACTCAATATCACGGGGATTTTGTTGGCTCTTGTGCTCTGCCCCTGGTAAAGTTGTTGCTCTTCTAACTCACGTACACATTACCCTTTCAAAAGCCCTCTAATTAAGTGTAGGCAATTAAATACATTCTTCAAAAGTTAGATCACTGAGTGTTTAGAATTTAGTTCCAGAAAGGGTTTCTTTCTTCTCTGTGGGGTAAAAATAAGAATCAGTCCATGTCTTTACATACCTAAATCAAATTGCATTTAAGCCATGAGTTCACTTTTTATAGTGATTAAGGACTGATCTTTTTAGCATCTTACAGAATCTGTGACTTCTTATTCCGAGCAAATTTACTTAGGACATGTGAGACATATCAGACTTAACAAGTGCATTTCTTGCTTCTCAAACAGTTCAGTCACAATAACCCCTTTGTGAAAAGTCTGTCAGCTAGCATGCAGAAAATACTTTCAAGTATAACTTGGGGTGGGGTGGAAGGAATTAGTGCTACTTTGTTACAGGTTTTGTTACAATCAAACAGTATATACATTTTGTTAATTAACAAACATAAAGCATTCTAAAAATGAGGTACGCAGAGAATCCAAAAGGTTTAAGAGAAAATCTGGAGATACTGTGACAGACTATTTTAATGGCTGGAGCGTACAAACAATCTTGTATCTATTCACTTATGTTCTACTAATGCACATTTAGAGTTCATTCAGGTGGCAAGAGCAATAATGAAGATGTTTAACAGTTTTTTAGATGAACCTATGCTGGTGTAAATAACTTAGATTCTTAAAATCAGAAGTAATAGCCAGAAACCATAAAAGTATTTTTGTACCAGTGGAATTTGAGCTTGCAAAATACAGAAAAGTTTGACTTAAAGAGAAAGGGGAAGATTAAAGGACTGAAGTCTGGTACAGAAGTACCATTCTCAAATTTCCTGTTCACGCTTAGGAAACCAGCTGTGTGGTATAGATTCTTACACTCCCTCCATCTCACTTCCCCAGTCTACTTTCATCACGATGCAAAGGGCCAGTACTAACCCTGATTTTTGCAGGGAGAAAACCAGAAGTGAGAGCTCTGTCTTCTAGTGCTTATTTTAAGGAAGATTTTTACATATGGTTGCTATAGCCTTTGGGCTTCCTCTGCTCAGGGAAGAACTGCTTTTAAGGTTTGTCAGAATTACAGGGCAGGTCAGTTCACAGGGAGGAGCAAGATTTCCTTTCTGGGAACTATAGCATCATGTCTTGGAAGAAACAGCAGGAACATTCTGAGCAAGTCAGGAAAAAACAAAGGACATAAAATGTCCTTGATTGGTACAGTTGATATCTTTCTGTGGATCACTTGACATGAAACTAGATCATATCTACTTTAATTCAAGAAACTTGAAATTGTATTGCCCAGGGCTTGAGGTTTTTCTTTGGGAAGATTCTCTTCAATCATCTTCGTTTATTTAAACAGGCTTAACTGAACTCTCCTACTGAGCTGCTGATATCTTACCACCCAATATTCTATTTCATATGTAAATTATGCCAAATGCCTTGTTTTTGAGGGAAAGACTCCAAGACTTGATATTACTTGGAAGAACAGGTGCCATGGAAGGAGATAACAAAAGCCTAATACAATGAATTGTTAATATTATTTTAAATTTTTGTTACATTTAGGATAAATATATAGAAAGAAGTACTGGAGCAGAATTCCCTGCTACCACAAGGGATATTTTTGAGGGGTGTGGGAGTTAAATATATATTTTTGGAAAGGCACAGAGAGCAAAACTACCCACAAAACAGTGCGTGCTGTCCACAACCATACTTGTTTATGCCCTCAATGCTTACAGTGAGCTGGAATCACCCCCACTTAGCAAGGCAGAGAAGTGATTTTTAGACTGAGAAGAGGTCAGTTGCTTTTGGTCCCCATTTTGGATTGCTAATGTGCCACAAATGCGTGCAGCTGGATGAGGGCCCTTTGCCCTGGTTCAGAGGCAAAGCGCATGTTTGCAAGCAGAAGGCTCCATGCTCTATCGTTAGTAGCATCTCTCGGGAAATGACCGGAAGGATGGGAAGGGCCTCTGGAGGAGTTTTTTCAGAGAAAACCAGTGGACCAACCATCTCACTTGGCATAAGGCAGGTTCACATGATTCAGATATTTGAAATATCCGTCATGCTTTTTTAAAAAATGTTCCAATAGCTAATTATTGTTTTAATAAATTAACATGTATACTCAGGCGGGCTACTTATTTCTAACCTACTTTTTTATTTAAACTGCACTAATTCTTGAATCGAGGGACGCGGGTGGCGCTGTGGGTTAAACCACAAAGCCTAGGACTTGCCAATCAGAAGGTCGGCGGTTCCAATCCCCGTGACGGGGTGAGCTCCCGTTGCTCAGTCCCTGCTCCTGCCCACCTAGCAGTTCAAAAGCACGTCAAAGTCCAAGTAGATAAATAGGTACCACTCCGGTGGGAAGGTAAACGGCATTTCCGTGCGCTGCTCTGGTTCGCCAGAAGCGGCTTAGTCATGCTGGCCACATGACCCAGAAGCTGTACACTGGCTCCCTCGGCCAGTAAAGTGAGATGAGCGTCGCAACCCCAGAGTCGTCCATGACTGGACCTAACGGTCAGGGGTACCTTTACCTTTACCTTTAATACTTGAATCACTAGCCAAAGTTGAACTAGTTGCTTGGGATAGGGAGAGGTGTACCTCTAAACAGTTAACAGGCAGTCAAATATCATCCTCTTAACTTACCTGCACCCAAAGGTTGTTTGCAGCAAAGTTGTGATTCCAACACAGAAGAATATGGTCCCAATCAGCTGGCTAGTAGCCCACTGGTCAAATCCAACACACATGGCATCTGCTAGCAAGAAAGGCACTGCTATAGTGCCACTGAAACACGTCAGGTAATGCTGCAAATACAGAGGGTTATTTTATTTACAAACATGATATATGATTGCCTTCCGTTTGTTTACACCATTACCATTAGCTCAAGAGCATTGTTTTTCAAGGCAATATATTTCCAAATTGCTTCCGAACAGCCATCAATTAACACCTGCTTACGGATAAGCAATTTCTAGAAGCAGGACTCAACAGTGAAGACACACGCTGTCTGGCAAGAGCAAAGCAGAAGTGGTGCTGCATCGCAGCACAAAGCAAACTAGAAGTGAGACGATAACAATGCAATAGGTTGTTAAAAGCCATGTGGAGAGCATAGCATCACCACTCCCTAAGGAATGAAGTCTCGATGCAGAACTTCACTTGGGATAGATTCCTGCCAAGGGTTAGGAAACGCCAGTGTAAAATAAAATCAGCAGGTATATATTATACTACCAAGAAACCTTACTGAAAACTATTGTTTTCTGTAGTGTGGATATGGTAAACACTGGAGAGGGGGCAATAGCTCAGTTGTAAAGTGCCTGCTCTGCTTGCAAAAAGATCAGCCACTGGCATCTCAGGTAGCTGCATTGACAGGAACTGTCCAAGACCCTGGAGAGCTGCTGCCAGTCTATGAAGACTAAGAGACTGATTCTGTATAATGACTTGGAGCAGAACCACTGCACAGAAACTATGGAAGTCTCAGACTCTCCAAGTGTCCCTATTTTCCAGGGATGTCCCTGATTTAGAGGTGCCATCCTGGTTTCTGATTTGATCCCAGAACATCCCACTTTTCCTTAGGATGTCCCTATTTTCATTAAAGAAATGTTGGAGGGCATGGAGTTATCCAACCCCCAAGCCGTCTGAAGGCAATCCTGTTCTTTAAATGTTGAACAATTTATTATGTTTTTGTGTATGTTGGAAGGTGCCCAGAGTGCTGGGGTAACCCAATAAGATGTCTGGGGTATAAATACTAAAATTATCATTATGGAATGGGACGTCCTTATATTCATCAGAGTAAAGTTGGAGGGTATGAAGTCATTCTTTAAAAAATTAAGGATATAGAAGCATACAATTGAATGGGTCAGACAGAATCTTGGAGGTCATCCAGTTCAGTTCCCTGCCAAGTGCAGAATCTGGAACATAATTTGAAGATTTATATGTAAGATTGTAATGGAGATAATCAATGAATTGTTATCTCCATCCTTCATTTCTGCCTGATTGCAATATTCTGGGAAACTGTGCTCTAAGGAGAGCCGTGCTGTATAAGTTATAAATAGACAAACTCCCAAAGTATTACTACATAATAAATAGCAAATGTTCCTATATATTCAAAGGGCATGGTGCTTCACTGCAAAAATGAAGAACTCAAAAGCACAGTTCAATAAATTTTTTACAAAACATACTGGAAAGCATATTTTCTTTAGAAATGCCTTGATACCAAGAGCAGAACTCCTGGGCATGGGGGAAACTGAATCACAGAATCATAGAGTTGGAAGAGACCACAAGGGCCATCGAGTCCAACCCCCCATCGAGTCTGTGGGCCAGCAGGCTTATCCATTAGAAAGGACCTAGTGATCCTACTGATCAGTACAGGATCTACAATTCAGAAGTCAGTGACAGACAGCCATCCAGACTTTGCCTAAATGCCTCTAGTGAAGGAGAGTCCACCAGCTGCCAAAGGAGTCTGCATCACTGCCAAACAGTTCCTAAGGTTTAGTCGGAATCTGCTTGGAAGTCCTGCTCTCTGGAGCAACAGATAACACAGCTGTTCCCCCTTACATGACAGTCCTTCAGATACTGTCATGTCCACAACTTAATCTTTTCTTCTTCAGGCTACTACACCTACCCTGGTCTTTCAACCATTCCTCATAGGACCGGAAACAGAACTGCAGGCAAAGGATCCTTGGGTCTTTTCTCTTGAACTACACACACAGGGATCCCTTCAGCAGGACCAGATCGATGACAGTATAGTCCCTGCAGCACACAACTGAAATGGCACTTCTTTCCCAGGCTACAGGAGCAATGGGAAGTTCTGCTGCACAAGACCCAATGACTTGAATGGAAACTTTGCAAAAGCATTACTATGACCTTCCAAAGCTTCCGTTTGTTTCAATAGGGCTTGTTCTGTTCTTTGGTCAGGTCTGTATCTCTTAAATACATCTTAAGACCTGCTGCCTGAGGTAGCCACCTCATTTTGACTCCTAGTGGAGCCACCTCTGCTTCTAAAATACCTTATTTTGGCTACAAGACTGTGCAGATTACAGTACCAAAATTCCCAGGATCACCCATTGGTAGAACAGCAGTGCACGATTATGGGTTGTATTTAGAATTCCCAAATTAATGTGCCAAGTGCACCTAGCAATGGGGCAAATCAATGTGGACTTTTGGGGTAAAGAACTGCCCATATAAGCAGTAGGACAAACATTTCCAGAGGCTCCAAAAATACTTTTGCCCTCACCAGTGTACCAATATGCTACTGTTGCATTGAAGTACTGTGAAAAAAGAGCTGGCTTCTCACCTTCCCAGCTTCAGCAATTAAAATTCAGAGAACTAAGACCAAAGAGAAAACCGTCTGTAAGCCAGCATCAGTTCTTGCCTGCATTAGTTAAGGCTTTTTTTCCTGCTGAGTAATACTTAAAATATTAACTATAGCACAGTAGGAATAACGAGAGCACCATATTTTTCCCACAATGCATACCTGTAATCCCAAGAATATGCAGAGGTACCAGGGAGGAACATCTTCAATTGTGTATATCATGTCCGTTCTTTGGGCGTCCAAGCTTCCGCTGCTATCTAGTGTCTCCGCCAGCGAACTCTGTTAAAAACAGATCAAGCAGTGGAAACAAATAATTAGTAATTAGGTATTACAGAAGAATGCACCAGTTCAATATGCAACATGGTTACGAGAGCACATTTGACAAGATCTGTGCCCTGTTTCAAAGCAGCGTCAATACACACACTTAAAAAGCAAGATCTTTTAGCTTTCAAATAATCTGTTGAACTTAGTATGCAAGAGATATGTACACACACACACTCACCCTTTCATATAAGCAACCTCTTCCCTTTGCCCACAAGCAGGGCATTATTCCCTTCTTGTAATATAACCATGGCACATTATGCCAAAAAGATTATGATGGCCAATGGGATTACACAAACAAATAGAGCATGAGGAACACCAAATCACATATCATCAGGAAAGGGGCGTTTAAGAATAAATATAGTAATAATGGCAAACCTTGCATAAGAGACCAAGATTTCACAATTCATGGTACAAATACTACTTACTACAATGGATGTATTCCTTTCAGTACACATAGCTGAATTTTCATTGAGTTAAGACTCAAATCAGGGTTGCATTAGAATTTAGGCAAGACACAACAGGATGAAAAGTTTGACCACACTTACTAGAGCAGGAGAGAAAACAATGGTTCTGTTTATAGGCCCAATGTGAAACAAATCCAGCATAAAAATAAAGTTTCTAGACTCCTTAACATTTGAAAGCATCATGTTAAAAACTGCTCAAGGATCAAACATTAAGACACTGAGAAGAAGCCAAATATGCTGTAATCTTTCTGCAATTGTAAGTATCAAGGCCATACATTGTCCAATATTTTTCAAGCGTTCACTGAAGTCTTTCATATTTCATAGTAATAATTTGGAAAGCCAAGAGCGCTGAGTTGGCTCACTTGTAATTCTGGCAGCTAGAATGTTTCTATGAATAGTAAGCAAAAATATGAAAAATCAGAAACACTGATGGTATCCTCAGGTTTACTCATGACACATTTCTGATGCACCCCCTCATTGCTAGTTGCTCTTCTTATTCCAATGCAGGGCAAAGAATTACAGTAAACAGCCACAACCTGTGCTGTAGAATCTTGGTCTTTTGCTGGTGGATCACTATTGTGAGCCACATGGGCAATGGCCCACAACCACGCTTTGGAGAGGAAAAGAAGACAGAGAGCAGACGGAGGAGGACAGAGGAAGGAACAGGTTTAGGTATTTATTTATTCTATTTATATCCTGCTCTTCCCCCAATTCAGCAAATAGACAAATACAGTGAAGCTAAACTATATACAGTGAAACTAAACACACAAACTAAAACATAGGCATCAGATTAGGAATAAAGGCATGGGTAAGGAAACTAAGGCCCGGGGGCCGGATCCAGCCCAATCGCTTCCTCAATCCGGCCCACAGACGGTCTGGGAATCAGCGTGTTTTTACATGAGTAGAATGTGTCCTTTTATTTAAAATGAATCTCTGGGGCCTGCCTGGTGTTTTTTCATGTATGCTTTTATTTAAAATGCATCTCTGGGTTATTTGTGGGGCATAGGAATTTGTTCCTTTTTCCCCCTTTTCAAAATATAGTCCGGCCCCCACAAGGTCTGAGGGACAGTGGACCGGACGCCTGCTGAAAAGTTTGCTGACCCCTGAATAAAAGGGTCTAAAAGGTCTGAAATGGTTGTTCAGCTTACATCAGTGGTTCCCAAAGAGAGTAGTAGCATCCCTTGGGGGCCAGTGGAATCACTCAGGGGCTACTAAGAGGCAGAGGGGTGCCAGAAGTGTAAACGACTATCAGACTGGCCACACTGGATCAAGACCATCAGTTTTGTTGAATTAATTACAGTAAATACAGTAAACAGTTTAAATTGGATTCTGAATAAATGAACAACTGGTTGTGACTGTTTTGAATTTCACTGTGTTTTTCTCTTCTTTATTGGGTTGTGCAAACCGCCCTTCTGAATAATGCTTTTTATAGGGTAGCAGGTACTGGAGATGAATTTATGGAACCAAGGGGGTGGTGGCCCAAAAAATGTTTGGGAACCACTGGCCTAGCTCTATCCACATAAGTCATTTTAAATATTTGTTAAGAGATACTTTTTATTGGCCACAGCCAGGGGGATGTTTTCAATTTACCAATCTCAGTGGAA
Organism: Podarcis gaigeae; assembly: GCF_964106915.1. Taxonomy (NCBI): domain Eukaryota; kingdom Metazoa; phylum Chordata; class Lepidosauria; order Squamata; family Lacertidae; genus Podarcis; species Podarcis gaigeae. The sequence goes on along the minus strand of NC_139684.1, from coordinate 5,741,437 downwards.
AGAAGGGCTTGTATAACTACCATGCTGACTTGAATCCATATTTGGCTGATTATTTATATTTGGTTGTTGAACAGGAGACCCAGAATTAATCCTTAAAAAAATGTTTAGGGGTACTCTCATTTTCCTACTCATATTGAAAAACTGCCCCTCAATAAGGCCAAACTTGGGTTCACCAAATGCTTAGGGGGATGCGAACCCCTGCATCCCCCCAGAAAACAGCACTGCCCAAAACCAAACCCATTTACTCGTCAATGTTATGTTTAGTATCAGAGAGAATAATTGAAACTACAGCAGCAGATGAATTTTTATTTCCACTCCAGTGCCGATTTAATAAGAAAACACATACTTCTGTAAAAGGCAGTGGAGAGTTCCTTTGTTTTGTTTTGACGGGAACTTTAAGTTTTCCCTGTGGTTGTGATTTCAACCATGACAACTCAACCCTGAGCACAGCATGGCTGACATCAGTTGAACTGAATGAGATGCTAATGAAGGAAAACGGCTTGTTATGCAGGATAGTTACACCTAGTTGTACTAATGCCAGATTTATCAAAGTAGCATGCGGCAGGGAGCAGGCAATCTTGTCAGATCTGTGGAACACTCCTCACAGAGCTCCTGCCTACAGGGAAGTTCTCCCATTCTCCCTCTCCTGGGACACAGTCACTGACAGCGAGACTGGTGGTGAGAGAGGAGGGTGCAGAAGGCTATGTTCTTAATGTCTTTCAACTACCATGACTTCTCACAGGATTCTTTTGTATGTAGAGAAGAAGAGAGGTGTGGTTGAAGGCAAACATCCACGAGTGGGACGTCACAGACCTGATGGAAGCTGTTCCGACTTGCCAAAGATCAAACAAACAAAGCAGAATTTGGGGTTGTGTGATGACAGAAGAGCCTCATTCAAAAAGGGATGTACGTTTATTGTATTTGGAAACGGCTCTACAGTTAAACTTATGAGAATGCAGAATGTATTTCAAGGCTACACCCTTCTAAGGGAGCAGGGGGAAGAAGACAGAAAGTAGCTTGGCTCAAAAATGCCAACAACATTTTCCCAAAAATAACTGATCAAGAGCTAGACTCTCAAAACTCATACAGTGTAGCCTAAGGGGTAAAAGCAACCTAAATAAACACTTTCAAGAGAAGCTCCAGCTCAGTCTCCAGCAGATATGTCTTCAATGCTGAATAATCAGGAAAACTAAAGGAAGAGGGGATCAAGACCATACACACCCCATAACTTAAAGCTTCCTCAGGAAGGATTTGAGAAGCAAGAATTCCAGAAGACCTAGAGCACTATTTACCAATTCAATGTAAAGGAGCACAGAACCTTTGCAGTCTGTCTTACAGCCCACCCAGGATGCACATTTTGGTTGAAACAAGACAGGAGGAAGAACTCAAGCCCCCTCCCCAAAAGAAAATCCTTTAGGGAGTTCTGATTCTCATTCTGAGGACAGTATCTTAGGTCCTAAGAGAAGGTAAGAACATTAACAAAAGTACATTTCCTACCACCCCCTCCAAGCTTTCCCCAGTGCTTCCCTAGAAGGTCTAGCACTTCCCATGAACAACATAGGATGAAGCAAGGCTACTGGGGGAGGGGAAGAAATCAAACAAAATCAGACGTGGATCCTAAGGTAACACAGGGAAGGTTTTCTATCCCCATCTCTCTCTTGCAGTCCCCACACCTCATCCACATAATTCAGGCTGGTCCTCCAACATGCTCCCCACCTGCCCGAGGCTTTTCAGGGAGGAGGGCAGGATGTCAAACTTCCCTTCTGTGAACTTGCTTAAGATTTTAGGATCCTAGCCTATGGCTATATCAGGAGCTCCGCTGAAGATGGGAGCAGAAAAGTGGCTTGGTTTGCATATAATTGTCCAAACTCTACCCAGTGGCTTGACTTCAGGGTTTGTTGTTGGCTCAGAAACCTTGGTGTGCTTTCATATAAGGCTTTGTGTTAGTGGTGCCCCGCAAGACAAACGCCTCGCAAGATGGAAAACCCGCTAGACGAAAGGGTTTTCCGTTTTGGAGGCGCTTCGCAAAACGAATTTCCCTATGGGGTTGCTTCGCAAGACGAAAAAATATTGCGAGTCCCCACGGTTTCCCCCCGCTTTCCCCCCTTTTCCTAAGCCGCTAAGCCGCTTAACAGCTGATCCGCTGATAAGCCGCTTAACAGCTGATCGCTAGAAGCCGCTAGACCGCTGTAGCGCTAATACGCTAAGCTGTCAATGGGCTTGCTTCGCAAGACGAAAAAACCACTAGACAAAGAGAATCGTGGAACGGATTCTTTTCGTCTTGCGAGGCACCACTGTACATGCAAACCCATCACCCTTCCTTCACCATGGTTTCTTTGCACACCCCAGATGGTAACCAAGATATAAAGAGCAGATGAAAAAACAAAACAAACTTTTGAAAAGCAAGCCATGGTTTGTTTGATCTTCTGTGGGACAACTCATAGGTGCTTTGCGCTTTGTTAAACAAACTCTGTGCGTAACAGGCTAATGACATGCGTTTTCTAAACCATTTTCAAGAACATTTTCCACTTGTCTAAAACCAATGGAGGTCCAAGTTAGCATGCTTGATGAAACCTTTTCTTTTACGTAAACAAAGTTTAAACTTTCAAGTCAATGAAACTTAAGTGATGTGTTAATTTTATCTGTTGTATAAATATCTGAATTAGAAGCAAAGAGCATTAATTTAGCAAGCAGTTGCACAGAAGCAAAATAGTGTTAGTTATGCTACATAAAAACAGCATGAAGACGGGTTTCTACAGCTTTTCTGTGACCCCCACATTTGCTGAAACCCGCCCCCCCCCGCCACTCCTAGTAGCCGAAAGTAACTGAACTAAATTGTTGGAAACTGTTTTACTGGAAAACATGTAAACATTTTAAGGCATGGCAGTTTAATAGTGTGCACTTCCTTTATATTTAGATATTAAGCGATTTTTTAAAACAAAGTATCAGATTCTAATGAGGTGTGCGTGTAAATATCAGTTTTGTAGAGACACTTAAAGAAATAGTTACTATTTGGATTTTTCAGTCTGACTAGCCCTGTACCCATTGCTGTTGCCCAATTTTACTTGTAATACATAAGCCTGCTAATCAATTTTATGAAAACAATGCCTTTCTAAAACTGGATATTTCCTGCATGAAAAATGCAGCAGTTTCCTACTCTTCCTCACATCACAGGGAACAAACAGGCTTGTGTAGGAAGAGCTGATGAGTGATAGGATGTGGGAGACCTTTGTTCAAAATAAGAATGATAACATAAATCTATCACAAAGGCAGCAGACCCAGCATTAAGGTAGCAGCTGCAGTATCAGCAGATGTGCTGCTTCTGTCCTACGAGTCAGAGTGAAGACCAAGCAAATATATTACTTAACCGATATCAGATATTCAAAATATGTGCCTTGGAATCCGGAGTCCAGTAACCCAGTTGTATAACTTTATCCTATTAGTTACACATGCGGCAGTTGCCTAATCCCCTTATGATTGCCACCACCTACAATCCTGGAAATCTAGGTGGTCCAACTTTGGCAGTTTCCCTTGCATCTCCTTGGCTGCCAACATTAATCTCTGAAACAAAGGCGGCATTAAAAACAGAAACGCTCAGTCATTTTGCCTTCTTGAATAAGCTCAGTGTTTATAGCTGGACTCTGGAAAAAGGAGGTTTGTGCAACAAGACAACTGCAGCTATAGTAAAACTGATTATCAAATCATCTACTTCAGCTCACACAAATGAGGGAAATGATGTACAATCCTAAAATCCACTGGTAAATTATGAAGGCCCAAAACATGAAAGTTTTCAAGTTCAGTCTTTCCAAAAGATGCTTTCACTCTAAGAATTGTCAATGTTCCCTTAATCAAAGAAACCTTTCCTTAACACTTTATCTAAATTATGGAAGGATAGAAAATAAGGGAAATTAAATTAGTTAAAAGGTAATCAGTGATAGTGTTCCCCCCTTTTTTTCCCATCCTATTTACTGCATCTTTTCTCTAACTCAAATTGCAAATTTCAAAGCCTTTATAAACTCTAGTATATTCATTAGAAAGCAAAGGGGGTGGGAACGTGATGCTGAAACTCGCCCATCTAATACTATCTTTATATAGAATAAATAAAGCTGATTCTCAGCTTATTTTTTCCTTTTAAATGTAATTTTGCAGATCATGTAAGATCAGAAAGGGCAACTTTCAGAAAGGTTCGGGGGGGGGGGGAGTTCTGTGAAATGAAACTTGCTTCCTTGTTTTTTTATATTTCCCTGTCTTGCTGAAATATTTTCCAGGCTGCAGAAACCTGAATACAGCAAATTACATTTCTTTGGTAGACTACACAAGCTGCTTAATTAATTTTGTAAACAGAATTTATGGGTTTTACTGTTATCTAAAGACATTGCCTTGAAGTCTTCACAAAAGACATGGATAATGTCAGGGAACCACAAGAAAGACAAAGAACAAGCAAAATTAGTAGAAATGTCAAACTGAGGAGAAGAAGAGAAGAGTGAAGAGCTTCCACAGGATTGTCAACTGCTTGGCAAGATACTGATTACTGAATCCAGGTTGTGTCTCTTGAGAAACCATACCTTCCACTGATAGATATTGTTAGTGGATTGGGAAAAGCACTGTCTGTAAATGTTTGGCAGACTGTGCCATACAACCAACCATCACATGGTAATAAGAATTATCCAATGAACAGGATTTCATGAATCAGATTTATTGTTCATCATGATCGACCTAGACTATGCAACAATGCTGCTCCACACTTTATCTTTCATTCTGAGTTAGTGGTAGCAGTGAACTTTTTTCCAGCTGTGCTGCCTGCCACAAGCCAGAGAAGATACAAGAAGGTTATGAACAAACAGATAAATTTCTGTAACCTCAAAACACCATTACAGTCTCCACCTTGATTCTCCAGGCAATTCCCCATTATCTCCACACACTACCAGCACTCAAGCTCTCTTCCTGGCAGTCACTGAGTTACCTTTCCATGGCTTCCCTCCAAAAATACTCCAAGTGTTCACCTGGAGATCACCCCAGTGTGTGTGAAGCATCCCGAGCTGAGCAAATGAGCAAACTTTGGCTGCACCAGAGCCAATCTTAGAATCTACTCCAGAAAGATACCTTTTCAGCAATTCCATTTTCAGTTGTATAGATTGCCATAAGCTCTGTATCTTCCGTATCTTGATCGCCACTTGATGTAGCTCCACCATTCATTACAACCTATGAAAAAGAAAAAAGGAATTAATATATAAAAATAGTTATTATAGATTTTCAAATAAATGTATCCTCTAGGGCAAGCGCAGGAATTATTATTCTCAATGAAGAGCGCAACATTTTCAACGTACTGAATTCATCAAGAGCCAACTCCCATCACCTTGAGCCAGCTGATGTACAAGCAAAAAAAGTGAAGGTAAAAGCACTGTACCCACTTGCTGCTGCAGCATACAGCTCTCTTCATGCCATGTAGTCACATGAGCCTCCGAGGAAGGGAGGCTGGCTGGAAGAGACAGAGAGAGCTGGCTGCTGGTGCTGCAGCAAGTGTGCCCAGCACTTTGACTTGTGCAATGTTTATTTTTCTTTGAAGGCCTTTGGCCATTTCATAAAGGAAAAGAAGATAAGCACTGTCCCATCCCCACCGGCCCAAAACCAGACAAAATATTATCTGAACTTCATTTTCACCTCACCGATTTTTAGGGCATGTTTGGGTTTTCTCCCCTCCCTGAACCGGGGATGGAGGAGCTATTGAAAGATTTGGCACAGTACTAGACAGAACAGGAATACTGCAGCATAAGCACAGGACCCGTCAACAGTATTTTATCAATTTAAAGAGATATACACATTATGCCACAACAGGAAACAAAATGTACACATTAGAAAGACATCAGCCCCTGTGACTTAATACAAACAGTGCTGGTATGGAGACAGTGACTGTAACAGCAGACTAGAAACCTTCTGGTCCAGTCTTACACAGGGCAAAACAAAGGTGGAACAACCCCTCAATACACTATTCAAACACTGGAAATGACAATTAGACTAACAAATAACCATGGTCAGCAAGTTCATGTTTCCATGTTGCAATGAATCAATGTCAAGATATCATCAAATGATGAATTGCATTACTTGAAAGTGGTTTGGTAACCTGTGGCTAAATTGTCATAATCATCATCAGCATTTGCATGCAATAGTTCAAAGCCTATCTAGTCAACTGTACTCAAAGAGTAAGAGTCCAATTGCTTGAGCAATCTAATCAGTGTACACAACATTTGTACCTGCATTCTGAACGAAGTCATTCGTACAGAGCCCTAAAATTCATTTCTAAACCATGGAACTATTTTTTCTTAGTCGCCTCTCCATACTAAAAATACATTCAGAGCTCTTTCTTTCTGAAGAATCGGATTAGCAAGATGGTTTTTACAACAAAGATGACTTTTACAACCAACTTCTACTCCAGAAATAAAGATCAGTAAAGCTTTCTGTGAAAGGCATATCACAAGTCACCACTGACCCATGCTATTTTCAAAGCTGTGCTATTGTAAAATGCATTTTCCACACAATGGGAGTTTTTAACTGGACCTCACGGGGCACACCTTAGAGAATCAGTGCCTAGAAATACCTGGCTGAGAACGATGATTGAAGCAGAAGCAGATATCATGGCCAAGCTTGTGATTACATTGTGCCACCACAGGGAAGCAAGGCAACTTTTTGGAGTATGCAACTTACTGGTAGTGTGAAGAAAGCAGGATGCTTGGATTCATCCTCATATTTGCCCTCTGTTGGACTTCCAGTTTCAACTGACTTAGACGTGGTGTTCTTGCCAATTCCCATTGTTTCCCACAATGCTCTAAAATTCACGTAGTCACTAAGTTATTAGTACGGGGATAGGGTTTTCAATTAAAAACTAGGGCACCTCAGGGAGTCAGAAGAGCATCACAGGAGTTCACAACGGAGCATGAGGTCCTGTAAGTAACATGTGCTTCTATGGCACCTAGAAATAAAGAAATGAAACACCAGTAAAAAATTTGCAATACAAGACATTTGCTGCAGTGTATAAACCTGACCGAGAATCCAGGTTTTATGACAAGTTTAATTACATTGAAAATTTCAACCAATGTCCAAGGATGCCCTAAGGAAGACAGTCAGCCACAGTCTTTCCCCCCCCCTTCACAACATAGCAGGAAAATCCCTCAAGCCTATTTGATTCTGGTGACAGGAATCTTGAAACAGATATTCAGCCCTTTTCAAGGCTGATGATGCCAACCTGCCCCAGTTCTTCCTTAAAACTCAAAATGAAGTTTTACCACTTACTCTTCTGAAACTAACCCTGAGTTTCGAACTGCATATATTCATTCCCTTTTAGCCATACTCCCACCTTCCTCCTCTCCTTCTACTGCACCCTTCATCAACCTGGTACCCTCCAGATGCTTAGGGCTCAACTCACATGAGCCCCAGCCAGCACAGTCATATGATGTCAGGGCTGATGGCAGCTGTACTCCAAAACAGATGGAGGGTACCAGATTGGGGAACACTGCTCTATTGCCTCCCCACTGAGGAATTTCAGATGATAAACTGCAAAGGTCCCTGTCCTACCATCTGACACCATAGTCTGAAGCACCACACCAAGTGATGGTGCTGTTTACATAAATAAACAAAGGCAAAACAACAACAAAAACCTTGCCTACGCACTTGGTTGTAGGTAAACCTTTCAAAAAAGCACACACAAACATACACATTATGACAATTTAAAGCTGGTCACAATTAAAAAATGGGTCTAATCAAAAGTACAGATGTGAACGCAGATCAAATTTCAGTCTGAAACTGGGGTTAATAAAATTAAAGTTGTGTAAAGACTGCCTTTGATAAATGAACAAGGATGATTTAATTCACACACAAAATAACTGCGCAAACTCAGATTTAAACAATAAAAATGTCCAAAGATGTTCCAAAAACAAACCAGTGCTCCATCCATCTGCAGTTAGTATTCTTGGGCATGTACTTTAAGTTCACATACTCATTTTTAGGCTACTCCAAAACCCTTTTCTATAAAGGGACATGACTTGCAAAATGTCCAGAGATGTTTGCCTCTGTTGACAACTCACTTTACACAGCCTCTTACATCTTGTTTTTTGCATGAGTGAATTAACCAACTCCCTTTACTATCCGACTTCTGTGCAATAATGCTTCTACTTTAGAACCACTGAAGTTAAAACACTTAATATGTGTTCTAACTTAATATGAGGCTAACATTCATCTAAAATACTAAGAGCATGGACTGTGTGTTAAAAGTCATATAGCAATACAGGAGATATAGAACATACAAGTGGCTTTTTGGAAATTGGGATGCTACCATTCTATGAGTCAATGATAAGGCAGGTGGCACATCGAACAGTTTTGGGGAAATCATCTTCCTTTAGCATAAGGCTGTTTGGAAGTATATATTGCTGTGAAAGTAAAGGGAGCAAGAGTGAAATGAAAGACTGGGAAGACCAGGCTTTCAATATGTTAGTCGCATGGGGAGCAAATGAAATGTTAACAGGGTCCACTTTCAAATGACCTGGAGATAATTGCAATGGCTCTCTTCTTTAGCTCACTTCTATATAAGTTGAGACACAAAGGGCACTTCAGTTCCTTCCTCTCCAGAGAAGCAAAACAAAGGCAGACTGGCGGCGGCGGCTGCATGCACATTGGGTGGGCAAGTTAAAGAGCATTTTGCCTTTGCATGAGCAATTGAGGGACAGAGGAAGTGAGAAACCATGGGGATAGATCGGGGTCCTCAAAGTAGGCGGTACCGCCCCCTGGGGGGCAGTGAGATTACATAGTGGGGCACTATGAGGCAAGGGGGTGCTAGAGGTGTAAATGACTATCAGACCTTGAAAAGCTGATACCACTGGAACAATCAATTTTGCTGAATTAAAGTAAATAGTTTTAATTGGATTTTGAATTAAATGTGCAACTAATCATTGCCATTTTGGATTTTATTGTGTTATTTTCTTCCTTAGTGATTAACATAAACTGTTATGTTCAATCAATCAACCTTTATGGGCATATAGAGAAGAGTGGAATATATTAATCAAAACATCAAATTGGCATCTGTTCACAGGAGGAGATGCTTTAAGATAAAACTATACAGACCTAGTAAGGTTAAAAAGTACCACTCAGGTCTTATGACGACGTAGTTTCATGGCATGGGTAGGCAAACTAAGGCCCGGGGGCCGGATTCGGCCCAATCGCCTTCTAAATCCGGCCTGCGGATGGTCTGGGAATCAGCATGTTTTTACATGAGTAGAATGTGTCCTTTTATTTAAAATGCATCTCTGGGTTATTTGTGGGGCCTGCTTGGTGTTTTTACATGAACAGAATGTGTGCTTTTATTTAAAATGCATCTCTGGGTTATTTGTGGGGCATAGGAATTCGTTCAGTTTTTTTTCCTTCAAAATATAGTCCGCCCAACGTCTGAGGGACAGTGGACCGGCCCCCTGCTGAAAAAGTTTGCTGACCCCCGTTTCATGGCGTTGCTCAGATATTCTGCTACTTCCTCCATACGATCATGCCGGCAGCTATTCAATAAAAAGAAAACCCTGTAGGAGTCAGAACAATTTAACCTCTCCTTCAGCAGAGGGCTCAAACATTTGTGGCGGATTACTGCATAAAAGGGACATTAGAACAAGACATGTGCAATGGTCTTGACCCATCCTACACTGCAAGGACAATACGTCTCTGAATATGGAATTTAGTGTTATGCCGTGTGTTATACTAAATAATCTTTTTATAGGGTAGGGGCACTGGGGATGAGTTTATGGAAATGGGGCGGTGCGGTGGTGGAGGCCCTAAAATCCTTGGGAACCACTAGGCTACAGGCAGTGTTGGGGGCCCCATGAAATGATTGGACTGAACTCCTGGGATACCAATTATTCCTTTCTCAGTCTAAATTCCTCCTCAAACAAAAAGGGTATGATCAACCATATTATCGTGTGTTACAACAATTTTGCTCTCAGGTTTTTGCCGTTCCTTTAAGTCCCATGACTCATTTCCCTCCAAAGAATGGCAGGTAGCCAACAAGCACGTTCTGCTCCAGCTCTGAAATTCTATCAGTGGACACCTGCAGTTTAAAAGCAGCTAACATTAGTGGTGCTCGACTCCAAGAAAAAGCATATGATAAATCATGAAGCCAGAAACAGCAATAATACAAAATGCTTTCATTAAAAAGGCAATCAAGAGTATTACACTGATCTTCCTTCGTGTTAGCTTAAAAAATTAGCCTGTAGCATTTTTAGCCACATTCCTGAGGCAAAAGGCAATGAATGGCCTTTGAGAAATCACCATGAGAAACAAATCCCTCTATAATCTCACAAAAATTTCCTAACAAAATAAAGACTGTTTCCTTTCTTTTCTCAAAAGCTTGCCTAGAAAGAATGATTACAGGCACATTTTAAAACTAGAAATAGGCAAGGAGGGCAAGGGAGAGGGTGGTGGAGAAATTATCCTAGAAGGCACAGAATGGCCTGCAAACCAAGTCAATACAGCCCACCAGTAAACCCACCCCACCCTGTCTCGGTAGCCTACCAAGGCTGCCTGTCAAATACCTGTCAGAGACATTCTGCTGCAGAAAGACCTGGATTCAGGTTGGTGGGCTGTGAAGGCCTGCAGGAAGGAAACATCACGCTTGCTAGAATCTAATTCAACCCATGCATTCAAGATAGCTGCCTCCAGCTTCCGCTTTCCATTTTCACAACAGCAGAAGGCCCAGCTAGTTATGTAAACTAGAAATGCTTCATAATTATATTTCTGCTTTCTGACCTGACCTGAAGAAAAAAAACATGCTTGCACAGCACTCTGCAACAAATTATTGGGAGACAACAAACCTTTCTTTTAAGGTGGGGAAATAAGATGGAAATAAGTGAAAATCAGATTGGCTAAGGGACTGACATCAATATCAAAAGATTGGCCAGCAGGCCAGGAACATTTTGGGAAAAAATTCACAGACTGTCCTGATTAGCAAAACAATAATGCTTTTAAGCATTTTGAACAAGTGAAGCAGATAATTACTGTATTTGGGCAAAGTTTTGATTAGCCAGAATAGTTAGCCGGCAGACCAATGCTTGGCAGAGGCTCAGTTTTGCACAAAAAACAATTCCCAATTCATTACAGGACAGCAGCATCTGAGTCTCTATTTGGCACCTGTCAGACCAGTGATACCAAATAAGCCTTCGTTCTCTCCCAGTGGAAAAAAGGGTTGCAGAAAGATGGATGCAAGAAATTTGGATGTGTCATTGATAAGATACAAGCTTGCTGGCTTTTCCACAGTAGTTATATCAACTGGGAAATTCCACTTGGACAGGCTGAAGTCATAATCCTTATCCATGAAGCTGAAATAAAGAAAGCATTTCTAGCAACACAACTTACCAATGAAACTGAGTGAATAGCTGGTTCACACATTTCCCTCATAACAAGGGAGCGCAAAGATTCAAACTCAATATAGGAAGAATGGAACTAACACGGGGTGGATGTGGAGGTCAGGATAGGAGGGAAAGGCTGTGAATCCCTCTAATTAATTTATAAAGTTTGTTCGTGGCTTATCCGTAAAAAAAAGAAGTTACGTACATACATGAAACGATAGATAGCACATCTAATATCACTTTGATGTGCTGAGAGTGATTTACCAGCTGGCACTGGGCACAGAAGAAGTGTTACATGCCTCCACTCCCTCCTCACCACACTCTCATTCTCATTCTCACTCTCTGCTCTTCCCCTTTGGGCTTTGACAAAAAGCACCTGGGGAATCACTAAATACTTGCAAGCACCATGGAACCTCAAGCAGCAAGGCTGTGCAGAAGACAAATGACGAGAAGCTCAAGTCTCTCACAGAGGGCAATGTGGGATATTGTGGAGGTACTGTGGGATGATGGAAACTTACAATATTCAATAACCATCAACAGTAGTCCAACAGAAAGATTCAGGGCATTCCTGGTCAAGACCACGTCATTCAGGGGTGGGGGATTGTTGTTTATTAAACTCACCATCACCATCTATTTTCATTATATGCACAGCACACTGCATCTATACCACAATTCATGTACAGTGGTATCTTGGTTCTCAACCTTAATCCGTTCTGGGAGTCTATTCGACTCCCACAACCGCTTGAAAACGAGGGTGCAGCTGCTGATTGGCTGCAGGAGCTTCCTGCATTCAAGCGGAAGCTGCGTTGGACATTCGGCTTCCAAAAAACATTCGCAAACTGGAACACTTACTTCCAGGTTTGCAGAATTCGGGAGCTGATTTGTTCAACAACTAAGCTGTTCAGGAACCGAGGTACCATTGTGTATATATATGTATATACAGTGGTACCTCGATTTACAAACGTAATCTGTTCTAGAAGTCCATGCTTAAACCAAAATTGTTCTTAAACCGAGGCGTGCTTTCCCTAATGAGCCCTCCCACTGCCGGTGCCCTTCCGCCATTCGGATTCCATTCTTAGACCCAAGTAAAGTTGACAAACTGGGACACTACTTCCAGTTTTGCAGAGTTCATAAACCGAATAATTCGTAAACAGGGCTGTTCTTAAACTGAGGTACCACTGTACACACACGTACACACACAAACAAAAGTGCAGAGAGTGTTTAATTCATCTTTCCTGAACTGATGCCTTCCATATGTTTTGGATTATAAAAGCCACCATCCCTGACCACTGGCCATACTGGCTAAGACCAGTGTTGGAAACTCAGTTATATAAGCTAATTGCCAAATGCCACCTTAAACTTAGGTTATGGTCACCACAATGGAAAGTCTAGGCGCCGCCCCCCAATTGATGATGATGATGATTTTCATTTCTATACTATATATTTTAAAGAAAAAACTCAAAGTGGTTTACAACAAATACAACGACCCAGAATAAAACAAATTCAAGCTTCAAGGAAATCAAGGGGTCAGCATGGAACTCTTGAGGAGGAATTTCTACCAACTTTGTGCACCAACCCAAAAAAGCCTTTCTGTGTGTTCCTATCAGCCATGCCCCAGATGGGGGTACGGCACATACATGTAAAAGGGCCTCTTCTGATTACTCTAAAGTCCACGTATGATCAGAAGATGGTCAGCCCAAAATGTTATGCTTGTAGGTTTGCGCTGTTAGGTAGAGGTGGCACTCAGGCTCAAATACCTTGCACTGGGGCATGTCTCTGTTTTGTCTCCATCGAATCCCAATGTTCACTTTAACTGTGGTGGTGACTGTTGCTAGTGCAGCACCATGCTGTACACGGAGCAAGCTCTCTCTCTCTCTGTCTCTGTCTCTGTCTCTCTCTCTCTCTCTCTCACACACACACACACACACACACACAGCTCGCTGGCATTCACAATACCAACAGTTTTAGGTAAAGGTAAAGGGACCCCTGACCATTAGGTCCAGTCGTGGCTGACTCTGGGGTTGCGGTGCTCATCTCGCTTTATTGGCCGAGGGAGCCAGTGTACAGCTTCCGGGTCATGTGGTTAGCATGACTAAACCGCTTCTGGCGAACCAGAGCAGCGCACGGAAACACCGTTTACCTTCCCACCAGGGCGGTACCTATTTATCTACTTGCACTTTGATGTGCTTTCGAACTGCTAGGTTGGCAGGAGCAGGGACCGAGCCACGGGAGCTCACCCCGTCGTGGGGATTCGAACCGCCAACCTTCTGATCGGCAAGTCCTAGGCTCTATGGTTTAACCCACAGCGCCACCTGCATCCCTTACCAACAGTTTAAACATATCCAAATCATGCTTTCTGAAAATAGCTGTGCTTGAGCAATGCCCTGCCTTCAGTTTGTGACAGCAAAAATATGTCCATTCAGAATGAAAATGCATACTTTATATTTAAATCCCTGCTCTAATTGTTACGTCATCTCCTGAAAAGTGAAAGGAATTGTTCTTGCTTGATGTTCATACATACTGCCACTGTTTTGTCTGGATCAGAAAAAATAACGAAGCGGCTGTGGAAGTTTTAAGCAGCTGTTTTCTCCTGAACAAAGCACTTCAATTAGCCTCTCAAACCAAGCAATAAAGATACAAAAGAGATACTGATTTATGTGCCTGGTTATTTCTCAAGAAAACTAATATGTAGTCATTCCTTTCTATAGGTAGAGGACTGTGACATAGAAAGACTATTTTTACAAAGTTTTATCTATTTCTCTTTGCACCCACCAAATCTCCAAAACTGAAAGCTTTATTCTGAACTACATTTTCCTCATCAGAAACAGACACTCCACTTTAGTCTGTTCAAAGCATTTCACATACATTATCTTGTAAACTTTGATTCATATTATTGCCCCCAAGATGCAGATTAGATAGCTAATACTAGATATCGACAAGCTGGAAGGTGTGCAGAGGATAGTCAACGGACTGGGAACCAAGTCTTAGGAGGAATGGTTGAGGGAGCTGGGCATGTTTATCCTGGAAGAGAGGAGACGGAGGAGAGATATGATAGCCCTTTTCAGATATCTAAAGGGTTGCTACACAGAAGATCGGGCAACCTCTGGAGGGTAGGGCTCAAACTAATGGTTTCAAGCTATAAGAAAGAAGACACCAACTAAACATCAGCAAGAACTATCTGACAGTAAGAGCTGTTTGACAGTGAAACAGACTCTCTCAGAAGGGGTGGACTCCCATCATTGGAGGCTTTTAAGCAATTGCTGGGTGGCCATCTGTCATGGGTGCTTTAGTTGAGGGTTGGACTAGATGACCCTTGGGGTCCCTTCCAACTTTACAATTCTATGATTCTATGACAGTGTAGTTTTTGCCTAAGGCCATTTAGTCAGTTCATGGCCATGTCAAGTTTCAAATCAAGCCAGACACTATGCAACCCCACCTCTATTAACAATGCACATGAAACAGTTTTAAGATTAGTCTGGATTTATTCATCTCAGGACACAGAAATACACTGACACTTCTAACTTCTTGATAATTTGGATTTTCATAACTAGAAGAGGGGAGAAACTTCAAGTTATGAAAATTCAAATTTTCAAGTGGTAATATTTTCAAGACCAAAACTTCAGCATATAACCCATATAGATTCTCTAGCTGAACTTCTCAGTACATTAGCTACAACTTTCAGCCGGTTAATGACTATCTTACCTCAAGATACCAGGGCAGATAGCAGAGTCTCTGTGGAATAGTTTCGCCTGCTTCCTACGAGGAGTTGCCAGCTGTAGCGATCATACTAGCACCACAAGCATTATGCAGAAGGATTTATATTCCATATATTGTATAACTGTACTTTATCCTATCAGAGTAAGTACTTATACATTACACAACTGTTAAAAAATACCAAGACACACCACATGGTCACACGGTGTTACTACATGCCTCTGACATAACTAGAAACCTTGAGTAAATATTACAGTAGCAATCCCTTTAAACAGTACTTGGCTTCTGCAAACCAAGCTCAAAAAGGAAAATGCAGACTGCATCTGTAATCATCACTTGTTCTACATATTGTGCAATATGTATGCAAAGCCCCTTGAAGGTGTGAAACCAAGTCCTTCAAAATCTGGGTGCCCAGTTCTGAAAAACTACTGTCACACTGGCAAATTATTCTGGTTCACCCACTTCTATTATCAGTTACAGATATGTAGAGCAATCCATGAAGTTTACTGTTGAAAATATAGGTCATGAGAAAAAAATTAGTCATCAAGTTCCATAAGACATCGTTCTAACAATCTATCATGATATTGCAAAAAACATGTGGCGCAATTTGGCCACAACAAAAGCGTAAGCACCGGCTTTTGCAATTATGCCTCATCTACCATAAGCTGAGATGCAATTTTCTGCCACAGTGGCAAAGGTTTGCTCAAGTTACAAGCTGTGCTAAAGGATCTGCTCCAAAGTGCTGCTAGAGAAAGGTAAAGTCACAGATGTGGGGAAACCTTTGCATGTACTGTTTCCCTACTCATTTCAGGAAATTCTCCATTATTATTATTATTATTATTATTATTATTATTATTATTATTATTATTATTATACCACCCTTCATAACATCTCAGGGCAGTTCACAGAATAAAAGAGAGCATAAAAACAAGTAAATAAGTAAAACAAAACAGCAAAACAATAATCCCCCTTCCCACAGACACATTTAAAAGGCTGTAGAATATTTATCAGCAAGTAACTTAATAACTAATCTCATTTAGTAACATCACGTATAATAACTATATATTTATGTAAAATATATAAATATAAAATAAAGTTATTAGATAAAATTACTGTAGACAACTGGAAAATTGTGTGCCGTCCTGGTTGCCCCACCTATAGAAAAGGGTGTTGTATTGTTGGGAAAGGTTAACCACAAAGATCAAAGTTTGGGACTTTTTAGTTTAGAGAAAAGGTGACTAAGAGGTGACATCATAAAAGCTTAAAAAATTATGCTGCATGACATGGAGAAAGTAAATAGAGAAAAGCTGTTTTCCCCTCTCTCATAACACTAGAATTCATGGACCTCCAATGTAGCTGAATATTGGAAGATTCAATACCGTTAAAAGAAAATACTTCTTCATACAACGCACCTTTATACTATGGCACTTACTCCCACAAGAGGCAGGGGATGCCTTTGAAAGAGGATTAATGGAGAACAAGGCTATCAATGGCTACTAATTTTCTGGCTGGATCAGACAAAAGCATTATCTCCAATATTATCATACAAATCAAGGAGTTTGTATTTGGTCTTCTCAGTAAGGTAAAGGGTCATTAGGTCCAGTCGCAGACGACTCTGGGGTTGTGGCGCTCATCTTGCTTTACTGGCCAAGGGAGCCGGCGTACAGCTTCTGGGTCATGTGGCCAGCATGACTAAGCCGCTTCTGGCGAACCAGAGCAGCGCACGGAAATCACCGTTTAGCTTCCCGCCGGAGTGGTACCTATTTATCTACTTGCACTGCATGCTATTGAACTGCTAGGTTGGCAGGAGCAGGGACCAAGCAATGGGAGCTCACCCCGTCATGGGAATTCGAACCGCCAGCCTTCCGATCGGCAAGCCCTAGGCTCTGTGGTTTAACCCACAGCACCACCCGCGTCCCTGGTCTTCTCAGTAGTGGTGGTTAAATATGGGGAAGCAATGTATGAAGATAAATACTACATGTGCAGAAGAAAAAGTAGCACATCAGATAATTCTGCTAGCCTTCCCACAATCCCTACTGGCCACTATGCCGCCAGAGTTGGAGGCAGAATGTTTCTGAAGTCCAGTTATTGGAAACTGCAGGAGCGGGCTTCCCATGGGCATCTGGTTGGCCCCTGTGAGAATAGGATGCTGGACTAGATGGGCCATTGGCCAGATCCATCAGGCTCTTGTTATGATCTTAAGTGTATGGGAAAATATCAGGTTTTAATATTTAACGCTGTATTGTTTTTAATACTTGATTGGGAGCTGCCCAGAGTGGCTGGGGAAACTCAGCCAGAAGGGCGGGGTATAAATAATAAATTATTATTATTATTATTATTATTACTACTATTACTACTACTAAGTGACCTTTGGGAACCTAGTACTGTATCTTTCAGTGCAATCAGCTTGGTGTGAGGAAGATTGATACAAGCAGGCAGGCAAACATAGGGCTGACCCTCTCAACTCCTTGAAGGGACAAGATCTAAGTATTAGCTTTGCTTGAGATTCATTAATATAACAAATGGACAAAACACATGACTCTGTGCTGTGTGCCTGAGGGGTCTTTAAAAAGGGCTGACAGTGTATCCTCTTGGCTTGTACAATTCCATTTGGTTATAATTTCATAAATAATCATTTATGGCATATAGTTCAGAACCACCTAATATGGTTTGTAGATAATTCAGAATTCAGGCTATTGTGGTAATGCACAGAATACAGTTTTCCCCTCACAAAACAACCACAAAACAACCACAACCTTAACTTGCAATTGCTCCCTAAAAAAATAAATGTTCAAACCCGGACATTTCGATGCAAAAAAATACAAATCAAGAGCGCCATCTAGCTTCCACTTGTAGTGGCCATTAAGCTACTGGAAGGCAGGCAGGCAAGTACACAGGCACACACACAACAACAACACCCACACAAAGTGGCCATCAGAATTGAGAAGCAAACACACTTCCATCACTCACAGAAAGATTTTATTTTATTAGACATATACTTCCTTGCATCGTAAGATCTCAGGGCGGTTCAAAAGATAAATATCTCACTCACTATTCACATTTAATATTTTAAAAAATAAATATAATTTTTTTAAAACCAGAAGTATATTTCTGGTACAAATATACTTTGTAAATATTAGTGCAAATACCCCACAAAAACACTCCCAAATTCATTCTCACAAAGGACATGTGAGGAAGCAAGCATCTTTCTTCTTCTAACAAGTTTTCCAACACACACTACTGTATATATAACACCTTTCAATCATTTCGTGTGTTTGCCATATGAATGATATAGAGGTGAAAGAAATTAGGGTTTTTTTAAAAAAATGATTTGAGGATTTCACCTCTCACCAAAGGCGGGGCAGTTCCACAAAAAGTACAGGACAAAACTTACAGTTAATTGTTTTCGCAAAGAGAAAAAACTTTTTTTATAAAACTTCTTTTAGTGTGTTAGTTTATACAACTCTTACAAGATAAACTCACTTAGAAGACAGTTAGCAATATGAAATCCAGAACACAAGGAAAAAGAATACACAACAAAAAATATTAACATTTTAAAGAAACTATTTAAAAATACAACCCTCAAACTACTCTACTCCAGTGATGTTAGCCACCTGAGAATCATAGCCATACTCTTTAAAAGGATGTGGGAGATTTTAGTCTTATTGTACACATATTTTAGTTCTTGAACAAAGTCCAGTGTTCATAATTCATTTGGATGGGTAAAATACACCAAGATAATTAGAGCTCATGTCTCCCCATATCAATGTTTCCAGATGAATTTAATTCACTGTGGGTTCCATATTCTCCTTGAGTGTGCAATTATACAGGACCTACACCATAATTAATGCAAATTACAAGCCATGCAGATTTAACTGCTGATTTCAGAAGAATGGCATCCCTGTAAAGGATTTTCTTTCTAATGTTAGGAAAGATATGAATATGCAAATAATCAGCATTTCAGAGCTTGCTCCTTCTGCCCCCAAACACCCAAAAATAATATCCACTCACCACAAATTTGGGACTATATAAACATGATTTGCATTGGATTTAGTACAGCACTGCAAGTGATATATCGGCGCATAAAAAGTGCTCACATCAGCTCATTGCCATGTACTTGCAGGGCATCTTGAGAACCTGGCCAGAGCATGGGAAAGCAACTAATGGCAAGGCAGCTCTATTGGAAGGGAATACATTTTGCTTTCCGTGTTATTTTTTTATACCTTTGTTACATTTATATCCTACCTTTCCTCTAAGGACCTCAAAGTAGCACATGTGGTTCCCCCATTTCATCCTCATAGTAGCCATAAAGGTAAAGGTAAAGGTACCCCTGCCCGTACGGGCCAGTCTTGACAGACTCTGGGGTTGTGCGCCCATCTCACTTAAGAGGCCAGGGGCCAGCGCTGTCCGGAGACACTTCCGGGTCACGTGGCCAGCGTGACATCGCTGCTCTGGCGAGCCAGAGCCGCACACGGAAACGCCGTTTACCTTCCCGCTGGTAAGCGGTCCCTATTTATCTACTTGCACCCGGAGGTGCTTTCGAACTGCTAGGTTGGCAGGCGCTGGGACCGAGCAGCGGGAGCGCACCCCGCCGCAGGGATTCAAACCGCCGACCTTTCGATCGGCAAGTCCTAGGCGCTGAGGCTTTAACCCACAGCACCACCTTGCGTCCCCATAGTAGCCATACAAGGTAGCTGATGCTGAGCGATAGTATCTCTGGACCAGTCAAGTTTTAAGGCTGAGGGAGTATTTGAAGTCAGGACTCCCCAGTCCAAGTCCAACACCCTAACCACTACACAATACTACTAGTTCTCTCCTTAATAATTAAAAATACTGATCACAATGCTCAGGTAAGACATTTGATATATCACCAAGATCTCTCACTAATCTTAAAACATGACCCCACCATATACATCATTTCAGTATGCAAAGACAGAGGTAATATTTCCTAACTTGCAAGTACATTTTTTAAAAACAGAATTGTAGAGTTGGAAGGCACCCCAAGGGTCATCTAGTTCAACCCCCTGTAATGCAGGAATTGTTTCCTTATTTATTGATTTCCAACATTTTCTTCTTCTTTGGGCTAAGCAGCAGTGTTCTACACATATGCACACGCACCGACATCCAATTTCACTGGTTTCTTCTAACACTTGACGCAGTGTTTGTATAGCCTTAAGAAGTCCCTTTTCAATGCCTCCAGCAGCTATGTTCAACGGTTTGGCTTCAGATGAAAATCCACAATGCCAGAGCCCACAGCTCTAAAATGTGGATTTCCATCCTGGTCTTTTTCAACAGGGCTTGTAGATAACCACTCCGCTGACCTTACCCAGGGCAGGCAAAGTGTTTCTACAAGATCAGATAGGAAAACTTTCCTCATGCCTTCCTCCACCCTTATAGACATCAATTAAACATAAAAGACTGGGGGCCCATCTTGTCTAGCATTTTGATTTCTGCAGTGGCCAGCCAGGTCCAATGGACTCCAATGGGAAGCCCACAAGGAGGACATAAGCACAGTAGCCTTCTCTCACTGCTGTTTCACAGCAACTTACGGTATATTCAAAGGTTGTCCTGGCGGGAGGATACAGCCATTATGACCAGTAGCTATTGATAGTCTTACCTTCCATGAATTTGTCTAATCCCTTTTAAATTGAACTAAGGTGACCACCATCATTAAGACAAATTTGTGTGGGCAAGTGGGCAAGTAAACATTTTGTGTAGGCAAATAACTTTTGTGGAATCATTTGCCAGGTTCTTCTGAACAACAACTCCACAGAACTATCCGTCAAGAACAAGTTTACTGCTCTTCAGTGGTATAGCTAACCTGAATAGCAACTCCTTTCACACTGGCCTAGCATAGACAGTAGTAATTCCAAACCCATCCCTTCTTGCTGTTATGCACTGGCTTCACCACAAATCTGTGCATTAGGCCAGAATTACATGTTGCATCTGAACACGGGAGCTGTGTTTTAATGTCAGTTAATAAACCAGGAAAATGAGCCAGGGAAGGAGAACTCAGCTTCAACGTTTATTTCTGATTTCATAAACTGTGGCTCAGGAAGGCTCAAACAATAATCCAAACTGGACCATGGATGGTGCATGTTTTAATTTCTTCTGCAGAGTGAATGTCTGGATTTGTTCACTAAAGTTGTATGGTTTTTTAAAAAAAAAAAAAACGTCAGGGTGATACAGGGTGGAAATATTCCACTGTTATATTTTTCATGGAAAGTTTTCATAAAAAAGAATGAAAAAGAAGCTATCTTAATATTTCTGGATGCTGAGAAGGTGTTCGACAATGTCCCTTGGGTATTTATGAAGAGAATTATGGAAATTATGGACTTTGGGACAGCATTTATCAAAGGGATTGAAGGGTATATGGAACAAAGGGTGAAAATGTTAATCAATGGAACAATGACAGAGAGCTGCAGTATTGTTTTAAAGATATTTTCAATATGTTTTCATTGCTTTGTTGCTTTATCCCTTGTTGTTTGCTACCCGGAGCTCCTCTGAGTATATAAAAGTATTAATCGAACAAGGAAACATCTGTTCCAATTTATATAGCACTTTGCACACCCGAAAGTGTTTCATGTGAATTATATTGCTTTAATCCTTACCATAACCTTGTAATGTAGGTTAAATTTATATGCCCTATTATAGATGGGGCGGGGCTGAGGCTGAAAGAGCATGGCCTGTCAAATGCTGCCTGTGAGCTCACAACTGTGAGATTTGAGCAAATCTCCTGAGCATTCTTGTAGTCCTCCACTTAAACTAATTGCCCCTCAGGAAAGGGATGTCTGAAATTCGCCCAGACACCCCATTGTTTCTGTTCAATAAATTATACAGGCTCATAAGATTCTTCATAGCCTGGAGACATTACTTCGTCATACAAGAAATGAGTAATTTGGAATGTGATCTGTGAAACTGTCATTTACAATACTAGCTTTTCATGAAAAATGCAACTGATGAAGTTGTTTGTTCTACAGGAAAGCTTATGCCATAACCGGGACATCTCGTAAAACGGGAATGTGTCTCTCCCTACCCCGCCCCGCCCCACCCTCACTTTCACTGCCAGAACAATGCCCCCTCACAGCGTACTTGGCAAAAGCCAGGGTACTCCGCCCTGGGGCAGAGAAGATGAGCTGCAATGCCATACGCTGGAACATCTCCCTCCCACTGGCGGGGTGTGTGTGTGTTCTGGCTGCAGAAGCAGTGGGGCAAGAAGGGTGCTGCCTCTTGTGCTTTCGCTGCCCGGTGCTCTATCCTCCTTTGAAAGACACCTTTAAAAGGTGATTAGACCCAACTCCGCAAGTGGCAGAAAAAAACTACATTCATTTATCTTCTTACATAGAAAGCCAAGAATAAATTCCAAATTCCTGCATTTCCCCACCTCAGAAGGAGGATGGAGAATTCCCAATATTCATTTTATAAGATGAAACGAAAGAATGGGTGCACATAGAATTAGATATAATCAGAAACACCCTCACCTCAATGTACTCATTTCTAAACCCTCACAACACAAAACAGATTCACACAGACCATGCTTAAAGCATGGAAGGAAAAAATAGGAATACTGTCCCAGCCCTGTCCCCCTCTAATCCCCCAGTTTACCACCCACTGTTTACCATGCATCCCAAAGCTTTCAAATAAGGCTTTGGCAAGCCAAAGGTCTACACCACCTACAAAATGGCAACCCCACACTGATACAAGGAACACAAGACAAAGTAGGGAACACCCAAATACCCTGACTAACCCAACATGCCTTCTTAAACAACCCAGCAACAAAGGCAACTGCCACTAGGCCCTTGACTAACTTTGAAAAACTCTTACTATCAACAAAGGGACACAGCAAAGGGACGGTATCAGCAATATACAAAGCACGACTCCAGGACACTACACTCCTTACTACAATGGGAACATGACACAATATACAAAATAAACTCAACCCAGTGGTCAAAACTGTGGACTAAATTGCCCTTCAAATCCCTCTCAGCCAAGAAGAGGGAACTCATTTTGAAACTAATTTACAGGTGGTACCTAATACCACAGAAACTGGCAATGACACACCCAGGAACTTCATCTAGGTGTTGAAGAAGCTGCACCACCATAGGTACCTACCTCCATATGTGGTGCAATTGCCCCCAAATTCAATCCTTTGGATAGCAGTCTTACAATAAATCTGCAACTCCAGAACCGGCTCTACAAAATATCTTCCAAGACAACAATGCACACTCCCATGATAAATAACTCATAAGCCACTTACTCTGAGAAGTTAGGAGTGTCATAACCAAACACTGGAGGGACCTATCATGAGTGAACATGGACCACTGGTACCAAACTGTATGGGAAACCATCATACTCGAAAAGCTACCGGTAACTAATAAACTGAAATTAGCATGGGGGGAAACAAAGAACGCTTTCACCCGGTGTGGTTCCTCTTTATTGCATATATAGGCCAACAAGATGAAGACCAACCTCCCCTGACAGCATGTGAATTGATATGGCTGGTTTAACCCAGCACACTGCAACCAATTAAATACAACCAGCCATGTCCTGGGCCCTCTGGCCTCTCACTTCACCAGCAAAAATAAGATACATACCCACGTGATGCTGACACAAAAGCTCTGCTCATATACTATGCCAAAGAATGAAAGTTTACTGTGTGTCCCCCACTCTATTTCCTCCCCTCTCTCTCACCACTTCACTTTCCCCCTACGCCATATTGCCTATAACAATAATGTCTCACATAACAGACCTATATAAAGGACTAAACTATTATTAAACAGAGACGTGTTATGTACCTTTGTTAGTCAAGAAAAACCTGTTAATAAAAACATATTCTTAAAAAGGAGATATAGGAGAAGAGATGCTTAAATGACACCTCTGTGTTGCTGGGGAGCAGCAAATGAAGCCCTGCTTGTGGGCTTTCTCAATGGCTATGAATGATCCCTGTAAGAAACAAGATGCTGGACAAGATGGGAGTTCCGGCCTGAATCAGAAGAGCTCCGCTTATGCCCATTGCAATATAGAGGGACACAGCAAAACTGCTGGCATGTCATTTCTGTGTGCAGAGGTCAAGCTGAAAGGGAAGTTACTTTGATGAAGGGTGGAGAAAGGAAGCAAGTGCTTCAGGAGAGAGCAGGGAGGATAAGGGTTACCATGGATGCCTGGGGATATAGCAACCCTTTAAGAACTCCTGAAGAACGTGCTGGAAAGGACATACCCACCAGCAGTCAATAGCAGACTACATCTTACAAATCTATCAGGACTGCTCCTTACATTAGGCACTAGCAATTCTGGGTTTCTTGTTAAGTGAATGCGGGCAAGGAGCTATGTATATATGGCAATAATAATTAATTTTATTATTTATATCACACCCATCTGGCTGGGTTTCCCAGCTATGTGCTCATCACATACCAGGGATCAGCAAACTTTTTCAGCAGGTCCACTGTCCCTCAGACCTTGTGGGGGGCCAGACTATATTGGGGGGGAATGAATGAATTCCTATGCCCCACAAATAACCCAGAGATGCATTTTAAATAAAAGCACACATTCTACTCATGTAAAAACACGCTGATTCCCGGACTGTCTGCGGGCCGGATTTAGAAGGCGATTGGGCCAGATCCGGGCCCCGGGCCTTAGTTTGCCTACCCATGACATAATCACATGTTCTTTTCTATGTGCACATCTTAAATATTTGTGAAGCAGGCTTCAGGGCTCCACTAGACATTCAGTAGCAAACAGAAATAAAAAGGAGGGGGCAGGGTGCTTTTCTGGGGGAGAAATGGCAGTCAGTGGCTGTTTAACTCAAATCTGCAAGGTTGGGCTTTCAGGTTGACTAGAGGAAAGGGCAGGGCAGGGGAAGGGCGTCCTCCTTCCTGCCCTTCCCTGCAAACCTGCCTCACCAATGGTCCCTTTGTTGCACCTTAAAAACAAAACACTGGATTGGGAATTCTTCATTTGCAACCACATGTCAAGTTTTAGCTTCAGGGTAATGCTGAACCTCATGCACTAGTACAAAAGAAGAGGGAAAAGAGAATCAGAATGTTTTGAAAGAATCCATTACAGGTTATGTCTTATTTGTGGATATTCCAGACTAACTCTGATAACTCTGAAGGAGGAGGAATGGCACCCAGGGGAGTATATTTCAGGTAGTGAATTGCAGGGTACTTTGAGTATTCGCAGCTTAAAGACTTCCCATGCAGAGTCTCAAATCACACAAAAATCTGGTTTTCTAGGCTCCAATCATGTGCTGTACCATAGCGCCACTTCCCTGTGACTGTGGGAGTGCAGTCCTGCTCAGCTCCTGTGCATGACCAGAGTCTACAGAGCTAATCGGAACCAGAAGAGTGGACATTTTTACAGCAAACAAGGTCATCTGTTTCATGCTGCAGGCAAAGATGAGATAGCTGGCTCTGTTGCCAAGATAAAAGCTTTGATCTCATCAAGAGAGATAATGCAAAGCCAGAAAACAGCACATTCCGCAGAGCATGAGATAAATATGCCCTACTCCAGATATAAATCATACCATTGATAATAACCACTTAGTTTGTTTGTACTGTATGGCACATTCACAAAGAATGGTATTTCAGGATGCAAGAGGCATACAATGTATAATTTAACACAATGGAGTCAACTGAGGAAGGAGAAGGCAATGTCCAAATCGGAGCAATTTCGTGGCAAGGGAGATAGCATTTTATGGACAATTATAACTCCCCCCCTCCCCGCCCCAGAGTGGTGTTGTACCAGGTGACCATATGGCCGCCCAACTCACCTACCTAAGTCTCTGTTATGCACACCAAGCCACCCCCTTCACCCATAATCAAATCAGACCTGACATTTAATAGCAACACCATCAGACCAGGAGGGTGGGGTTGGCTAACCAGTATCCTTAGATTCTGAAATACGGCAGACAGAGAGCAAGGGCTGTGCTATAACTAGCCCTCCTCGTTGTCTCTGCATAACTTTGCCCAGCTTCAAACCACCCCCTGCCCAGCACCACAGAGATGGCAGCCTCATTCCCCTCCTCCGTCTCTGACCCAGACACATATAGTGGTACCTCTGGTTAAGAACTTAATTCGTTCCGGAGGTCCATTCTTAACCTCAAACTGTTCTTAACCTGAAGCACCACTTTAGCTAATGGGACCTCCTGCTGCTGCTGCGTGATTTCTGTTCTCATCCTGAAGCAAAGTTCTTAACCTGAGGTACTATTTCTGGGTTTGCGGCGTCTGTAACCTGAAGTATCTGTAACCTGAGGTGCCAATGTACTGCTGTTAACCCACCTCTAATCATAATAGCAGAATGTAGAGAAATAAATAAAAGAGATCTATCCAACCATTCCAGTCAGAAACCACTCCATCTCTCACCTGGGGCACTCACTCAGGGGGGCAATTTGCTTCAGTTATTTGCACTTAAGCCTACTCATATGGGAAGCGGGTGGTGCTGTGGTCTAAACCACAGAGCCTAGGGCTTGCCGATCAGGAGGTCGGCAGTTGAAATCCCTGTGACGGGGTGAGCTGCTGTTGCTCAGTCCCTGCTTCTGCCAACCTAGCAGTTTGAAAGCACGTCAAAAGTGCAAGTAGATAAATAGGTACCGCTCCAGCGGGAAGGTAAACAGCATTTCCGTGTGCTGCTCTGGTTCGCTAGAAGTGGCTTAGTCATGTTGGCCACATGACCCGGAAGCTGTACGCCTGCTCCCTCGGCCAATAAAGCGAGATGAGCACCGCAACCTCAGAGTCGTCCATGACTGGACTTAATGGTCAGGGGTACCTTTACCTTTACCTAAGCCTACTCATAATTACTATAGCAGGAAGTTCTAGGAAAAAACTGCTTGCTACAACTATGGATTGGATAAGAATGCTCCAAGTTGAATGCGGACATTGTTAATGCAATCACTGTGTTTGGAACAAAAGGATTATGAACAACTTTTGAATCCAACAGGTTAATGGCACCTCTTACCACATGTATGAACAGATATGAGAAACTGCTAAGGAAATTGAGAAAAAGGAGAAAAATTTAAAGCAGGGCAGGGCAAAACCTAACATTCAAGCAAGTTCAAGAGACTCCGGATTTGCAAGTGCCTATCAGAAACATTTAAAAGAACAAAACAAAAATCAGATTTCATTATTGATTTTGTTATGGTTCTAATAAAGCAATCTCCTGTGCAAGATAATTGTGAGCCTTGCCACAATCCTGGCAATTAGCTGACCAACTATATTAATCCTAACAGCAGGCATAACACTTCTGTCCCCCTTCCCATTCATGTTCTGCCATGTTCAAGGTGCAGTGTCAAAATGAAGTGCTATTTCACTACTTCAGGGCCAACATAACTGTAAGCGAACTTGCTGGCGCACTAGAAAATGGTTTTCAAGAATAGCCTTCACTCCACAACTAAATCCATCTTCCCCAACCAGGTGCCCTCCCATCAGTTTTTGCCAGCAAGCATAGCTTTATGGTGATGGAGTGCTAGGCATTGTAAACATCTAGAAGGTAGCAGGTTAGGGAAAGCTGAACTAAATCAACACAAAATTATTTTATTGGACCAAGTTTGCAGAAATGCAAGTCGCAATTTGTGACCACCTAATTATTATAATGAGCTATAACTTCCTTTAACCAATAAAACAAATGATAAGAAACAAAAACAACTGGAGACCCATGTTTGGGAAACCCAGAGTACCAACTCGGACAATACATACATTTTTTTACCCAAACAAATGAGTGTTGTTGTTGTTGTTTTACACTTGATCACTATAAAATATGTGCTACTACCACACTGAATATTCTTCACCAAAGGTAGTATAAGAATCATGTCTCATGAGTTGCTTGGTAACACAGTTGTTAGCTCCCCAAAACAGAATACACAGCAGGCAAGGCAATCTGGTTCACAGGTTCAAAGTTTATAAATGTGGAGGTATCAAGCTTCAAGCAACATGGATCTCTTTTAGCAGGCATGATGGCATTACTATTTTTCAATTATATTAAAATTGGGGAAGTCAGAACTTAATTACAAATTCACTAATCAGTTACTTCTACATATGTATTTTGTTCCAACAGCAAAATTAGGGTAAACAGCTATGAAGCTATGACATGAGGATTTAGAAAAAAAGGCTAATAAATGATTAATAAATTTAAGCTTTGATCCTGTACCAGTTTGCCTGGAAGTAAGCCCCACTGAAATGAATGTGAATTCTTCTGAATACACTGCTAATGTTTTAGTAAACGTGTCAAGTTTGTTATAAGAATTTCAGTGATGTACTCTGTCAGTGAATTAGGTAAAGGTAAAGGTACCCCTGCCCGTACGGGCCAGTTGTGTCCGACTCTAGGGTTGTGCACCCATCTCACTTAAGAGGCCGGGGGCCAGCGCTGTCCGAGGACACTTCCGGGTCATGTGGCCAACGTGACGAAGCTGCATCTGGCGAGCCAGCACAGCACACGGAAACACCGTTTACCTTCCACTAGTAAGTGGTCCCTATTTATCTACTTGCACCCGGAGGTGCTTTTGAACTGCTAGGTTGGCAGGCGCTGGGACCGAGCAACGGGAGCGCACCCCGCCGCGGGGGCTCGAACCGCCGACCTGACGATCAGCAAGTCCTAGGCGCTGAGGTTTTACCCACAGTGCCACCCGCGTCCCGGTGGGTCAGTGAATTAGAGTGGCCCAATTCTTAATGAATACTGAACCAAACCACCACTACACATGAATGTGCAAGCATGCAGGTGCTCAAGAGGAAAACTGGTAGACACTTCCTTTCCTCCTGATCCTCTTGCTAGCCACACTACCAGGAGCTAAGTCATGTTTGCCTTAGCATTACATCTGAACCCAGGCTCCAGAGAAACCAGGTTCACTCCAGAGAAACCATGAGCTGCAGCCAAGGTTGCCCTTGGCTTGGTGCTTCTGCTTTGCTTGCAGTGAGACAACTCATGACCCCTACCCACACACCCAGGGGGTGGGTCAGAGTCCAGACATAATGCATAGCCAACCTCTGGCTTAGCTTAAGGTAGTGCAGGAGGACCAGGAGAGGGAGTGGAGCAGCACTAGTTTTTCTCCAAGAAGTCACACACTAATGCATTCATGCCCAGCGTGGCATGCAAACTATCCCAGTGGCATGGCATGCAAACTATCCCAGTGCATCCTCTTATGTATAAAATACACCCTGTTTACTTGCACAGTGGCTCTTCTTCACATCACACTGTTAAGAGAAGGTTACCCGGGGTGGTGGAGCATCCTACAAGGTAGCACTCTATTTGTGAAATGCCCTTCCTCTATAAGTACCGTACATTCAGTGCTGACACCACATCATTTTTGGCAACAAGTAAAGACATATCTGTTCCCTTAGGCTTTTTAGGTGTTCAATGACTGGTTGTTTTAGTCTTCGCTGTTAAGCAGTTTGCAGTTAATTCATTTGCCATTGTTTCTAACAATGTTTTGTTGGTTTCACTAACTCTTTTTTGTAATCACTATTTTATGTTGAACCCCACCCTGGTACTGTACTGATGAAGAAGGCTGGGTTATGAAAGCATTGAAAGAAATAAATTTGTCTGATGCTTCCCACAGTTACAGGGAGAATTTAGTTATCCCCCTCTTTGAGGAGACCCACCATCTGTAGTGCCTCCAACAGTGATTTTCTGTCCATTCAACAAATTACTAGCTGTCACAACAGTGTTCAGAAAAAACCCAATTCCAACTATAATTAGTACAACAGATGCATTGTTCCAAGCCTTAAAAAGTTATTGAATGATCGGTGAAAGTCAGAGTGATTCAATATAAAAAAGCAAACAGGCAAAGAGCTATCTTCTAAAAATAAAATTATGGTGCCGACATTGTATATGATCATAACATTTACACCTAAAGCTAAATATACGTTTACTAATAGAGGGGGTTACAAATGAAGGACCTTTAACACAAGTTTCAAGCACCACATTGGGAGCCAGGCCAGCAGTTGTCTACACCAAGCTTAGCTGAAGCTTAACCAACAGAAATATGGTGCAAAAAGCCATTACGTAGCTGTAGCAAGTGGTTTAGAACCATGAGAGCCAATGTTGGCAGAAAGCACCCACTACCCAAAACCCATCTGACAGACCCACATAGCTGGGTTTCCACCAAATCTGAATGCCTTCTGAAGCTTCTTGTCCTTTCCACACTCAGTGTCCTTTCCATATCTCACATAACCTTAACAAAGCCTTTCCTGAACCATCCAAGCTTCTCCATTGCCATGACACTCCCCAACTCAATTTTGTTCTCTCAGTGCCAATACTTGACTAGTCCCCATCATGATCATCTATTGTAGATTAGAAGCCTCCGAGCAGGAATAATTGTCACTTAGGCACTTTATACAACACCTGGCACATTAAATCAGCATTCAGAAGCAGTAAAGGTACTGATGAGGCCACAATCTGCATGAACAATCAAAAACATGTCCCATAATCCTGTGAGAACTAACTAACATGCTGAAACAGAAAGAGTTACCTGCATGCAGAGAGCTTCTTAAGAACATTTTTGGCAGATCCCACAGAAACCCTTACTAAGCATCCTCCACATTGTCTGATCCAGTGGGCTCTTATACAACTTTTGTTCAACTTTAGCTATAGCTGTAGTAATATCTCATTTTTTTTCCTAGATCAAATATGGCTTCACCTATCTATAAGCCATTGGCTTTGTGCTTTACATTCTTTCTTGAAACAGCAGCAGTAACGTAGATGTATCCAGTCTGAAAACTTTTCCTACAGTCCTGATTCTGTAGCATGGAGGTTTGACAAGGAACACAATACATTTTTGAATGTATTGTGCCTCAGGTCAGAGGCACTGAGCCATTAAAGAATGATTATGCAAGCTGGTCCTTGGATGAAGGATAACAGCTTGCTTACCCAAAAAAAAACAACACACACACACACACATGCTATTTTCTTATTATACAACTTGGACAGAGGCCTAATGTCTTTTTGCTAAAATACTCTTGTCATGAAATACTTAACAGGGCAAATGAAGGAATTTCAGCTTCAGTAAGTTCAGACAGAGGTGGCAACCAGCATTAGACCAAGTAGGGCAGCAGATTTTGGGTATCACTGAGGGCAGTGGTGGGCAGGGATAGGTCTGACATATACAGTCCAACCTACTTAGATGTTTTGCTGAACAAAAGCTAATATGAATTCACAACAAGAATTCTACTGTCTCCTTGCTCATTTCAACAAGGCTTATGCAGGCAACCTTTCTAAGGGAGGATATCCTAATGTTAAGTAGGTAGGGTGTCATCTGGATTTTTTAAACTCAGGCACAAAAATGTCTTGTGCTAGCAGAGGATGTCAATTTCCATATCGTTTTTTGGCTATTAATTACTGCCACAGCTGGAATTCTTCACATTGGGTGTAGCAGCCTGCCTGCTCATGAGACAAGGAGGAAGCATATCAGTAGAAGTATCCTACTGCATGACATTTTATTTGCCAAAGCACTAGGCATGGCAGTGACGTTAACACATATTTTATTCCAAAACACATGAGGAAGAACTTTATGAGCTACAAACTTCTGACAGACATCAAAAATATTTTAAAGTGCTTCTCTGTGCTCAAATGTTACAATATCTGTGTTTATGCTTCTGAATATATTCAAGTTTTTCAGCGGAGAAACAATGAGAGTAGAGCAAAGCAATGTAAATCTCTCTTTGGCAGAATCAAGCTAGGGTGATTTATAACCAAGCTAGGGTAATTTATAACTATCCTTTCTTCAACAAAACTGAATTCTAATCAAATTGCCTACAAATTGCTTATAACAAACCTATCCTATTGCTATTAAAAAGTCTGGAGCTACAGTACAGATTATTTAATGAAATTATGTTGCCCAAACTATTAAAAATTTCTTAAGTTATATATGGAAACAGAAATTAAAGAAAAATAAAAATGTTGATAAAAAACAAATATATATTTGAAAAATCACAGTAGGTATGAGATAACGCTTACTACGTAAAAATTGCTTGAAAAATGAGACACTGCGGATAAAAAATATGATAACTTTATTCCAAAATCGAGATAAAGGGAAGTCGATGAGTGTTTGTCAATGTAAGTTGAGTTGTAAATGTTTTTATGTATTACATGTTTCGTTTTTCTTTTTTTTCCTTTTTCCTTTTTCCTTGGCTGTGTAAGTATGTTTGTGATATGTATGATATGTATGTATGTTAAAAAGCAATAAAAATATTTTTAAAAAAAGAATTTCTCACATGTATAATGCTTGAACTCCAGTAGCCTGCCAATACTAGATCTCACATAGTGACACTTATGTGCTTTCATCCACAAATCCTAAGCTCTTTATACATCAGTACAGCAACAAGTATTCTAGCAACAACAGAAAAGCAAACATTTCAGCTGTCATCTGAAAAACAGTTAAATGATTTGAAGCACACCGTCTTTCCTGCAAAGGTTATCCATTCCATAGACCGACACATAACATTTTTCTCCACATTTATCTTCACCAAGACAGCTGGATGCAACCCTATATAGGTAAAGGGTTTTTTAATGTTTAACATTTTATTATGTTTTTATATACGTTGGAAGCCATCCAGAGTGGCTGGGGCAACCCAGTCAGATGGGTCAGGTATAAATAATAAAAGTATTATTATTATTGACTAGGAGGTCCCTAGGAGGAGGGTATGCAGTTATACATGTTAACTCCTGCTATATATTATCTGCATGCATCTTAAGAAATTAGTGACTCCAGCTGGAATAAACTACTTTCAGTTAGTTTATAACTCGTTGGTTACTAATAGGTTTAGATGACTGGTCACATTCAGTTGGTGGATCAAAGACAGAGAACTAATCACCAAGCTATCAGAGAAGCAATAGCTTTCACGTGACACTGAAGGTTGTATCTAATCATTACAACAACCTTCAACGAGAAGACAGGTTGAACAAATGCCAAGGGGAAAAATAAATGCCAGATAAATTCTTTTAAAAATGGTAATAATCTTTATTAGATTTATCAGAACCCACCAGTGAGCTGCAGAAGCCAAGCATAGTGACTCACCAAGTTTCCAGAAATGGATATTGGGGGGAGGAAAGGCAATCAGCATCAGGTATTGTTTGAAGGTCGGTTGGTTTAATTTATAACATTTTAATTTAATCCTTTCCCCAGGGTAGCATACATTGCCCCTCACACTATCTGATTCTCACAAGACCCCTGTATAGAAGACAAGGAAAACGTTGATTGGCCCAAGGTCATCCAGGGAGCTCCATGGCTGAGTGAGACATTGAATCTCCCTGGTCTGACACTGTCACCACATTAACAATACATTTTCTAAAAGTAAAGTAAGTCTACAACTTATGTGGGAGTTACCTCCCAGGATTTCAGGCAGCAGTCTTTCCCAGCCCTACCACTGAGCTACGCCCCCTTTTATAGAGGGGCATGACATCTCTCCTGGTAATAAACATTTGAATCTATGATGCTCAGAACAAGAATGAGAACCAGTAGATTTCATTTGAAGGTGGGCATGTTACTGAAGCAGAGACTTGGGAGGCAAGACTGGCTGCTGCAGATCTATTTAGAAAGGTGGTGCAACACAAGAGAAATTTTTGGTCAGCTGTGCAAACCTCAAGCTTTCAAAGAATTGGTGAATAGCCCGATTTCTGTTATTTTGAAGAGAATAAAAGTCCTTGTTCCTCTACAAATTGCTGGAAAAGTATTTTCCTAAGACTTTTATCAAAACCAAAGATAATCCTTCTGGTCAAAACATATTCCTCTTTACATTCCATTCCAGCTTTGAAGTCAGCAACAGAACACGGAATGCAGCTTTATTTTTCCATCTTTAATATTTTCCCTACCTTTCTCGACATCATGCAGGACATTCCCATTTGTTAATATCCTCTTCCTGCAGTTTCTGAGTAAAACAAAAAAGTATGTTTAAACTTAATGAACAGCTTTTCATAAGAGCTTCTTTAACAAACACTATTATTCTCCAAGCACTTTCGTGAGGAAGACTGCCTTCACTTAAGAATAAAATCCCAACATCTGTCAACTGTTTGTACATTACTTGTGCAAAGTCTGGCCATCCATGCATTATTCACATTTTCAAAATGCCCACACACAAGCCTACAAAAATGCAGCTGTGTACATATTCCCCTTCAGTGCTTTGCATTCTATCCTGCCCTGTCCCTGACATCTTTTGCAATACCTACAACACTCCCTAGCATTGCTTACTAGATCGTTTTCATATGACCATCTTCTTGTGATATCCATTGTAACTGATGGGTATTTTGTGGTTTGCTATGTTATATTGTTTTGATTGGTTGGTTGTATTTGTGGTATCTTTCTTTTGTATTAATATGTTGTTAACCGCTTTGGAGACCTTTGGGCCAAAAAGCAATACTGTATATAAATAAAACACAACACAACTTATACTGTCTCAGCCATCCTTGGCATGCAGAGAAGCGGCCACTGTGTTTAAGTTGTTACACAGCTGAGATGCTACTAGCATTACATTTCCCATTTCCCTATGTGTGTCCACTTAAGACACTGAGGACTGTCAAGCACCTCCTGCATCTTTGACCTGTGGTCAAAGATGAATGGGTGCACATCCACAGGCAACAGCAGAAGAGAACTTACTGCACCAAAACTGCATCTTGCTCTTACAGTTAATTGCTCAGCCACTATTATTTTAGGCAGAGCGGACTTTTCTAACTGCCAAATAACCAAGCAGGTCAATAGTTTTCAATTACACTGCTGATATTTGATCACACACAGGATCCCTATGTCACCTAATTATAACAGCTTACATATAACTTCATGAAGAATCTGTGAAAATAAAACACTGAGCTTCTATAAAGTTGGAGGGAAGCAGTTTAGTATTCTGTAGAGGATGGAAGTGATATTTCCAGTTAATCCTCACTGCTTTCAAGCATGATTACTTGGAAACAAGTTCGTCTGAAATCAATGAGATCTACTTCAAACATTTACTGGCATTGTGGGCTGTAGAGGAAGAGTTAAAACATATGGCACTACTATACAGTGGAAAATAACAATTTGGGAGAGGAGACTATAATCCTAATATTTTATACCGTGCTTTGTTATCTACTGCGCCCCACCCCCAATTCACCAGGCATTACGCTCTGCTAGCAAGAATACATGCTAAGGTGTGACCTATCTTTGTTCTTAAAAGTTAATCAGGTATTAAGATGGTGCATCTAAACCTGTTTACTAGTATAAATTACAGATAAAAACAAAAATTCCAAGCAACATTCATTTCTGCCCTCCAATCTAGTTTCTTGTTCATTCCTTTTGTTTACAGTCTATTAACCAAACATCAATGGTTGTTCCAAAATAGCTTTTGTTTCTAGCATCAGACCATCGAAGAATTAAGATTTCACACTAAGCTTCCTATCAGCTATGATCTTTAACAACTACCTTTAAAAAACATCCAAGGGTGAAGACTCTTCTTTTGGTATAGATTGCTTCCAATGCTGCTGGAGTGCAAGATCCAGTCAACAAGGGCAATTGTGTAGATAAGCAAACTGCTCGGACTACATGACATGGTAGGATTCTATACATTAATTGTCTGATGTTCTCTCAATTCCTAGTCAGTAGAGGGCTGCAAATGGCCAATCTATTATTTGCTCTGACACCTCTTCCCAGTGTCACTCACTTCTTGCACCACCTCCCCAAAATGCACAAATCTAAATAGTCAGTCCACACCCACACTCAGTATTTGTCCAGTATTTCCAGTCCTGCAGAGTCTCCAACTTTCCAGTTAAACAAGGACTAAAATGAGGGTTAAAAACTGTCCAGCAAAAGAGCACTCATTGACCCAGAATTATTGAGACAATGCAATCAATTCTGACAAGGAAAAGCAATTATTTCAGTCTTTCAAAGCAAATTCATTGATTGTTTAATCTTTTGCTTTTCAAGAGGGAACTGGGCATTCAAAGAAAATAGATAGAATAGCTAGAATAGGAGCAGATCAAGGTTGTGTTCCAAGCTTATCTTTGAAGGGCAGGGGGATACCTATGTCAGTTTCAAAATGAAGGGATGAAAAGTGAGCATGCATATACTGCTTTGGTAGAATATACTATCTTTTAAGAATACAGTACGTGTATGGATTCAGCAACATTAGTAGGTATCAGCTACGTCATTCAGTTTTAGAGAATACATTTTCTCTATAAGCTGGGGAGAGGCTTGAATGATGCTGCTCAGTTAAAGAGAGAAGAGTTAATTCCTTGTTCTCCAATATTTTAATATACAATAAATGCTTCGTAGTTTGAAAGGCAGGCAGTTTATGAGTTAAAGTTACAGAAACACACTATCCCTGCATCAATTTTAAATTAGTCCCAGCCAGACAAGGAATGTAGTCTATCACTGCAGGTGAATTAACCTAAATTCTTCACCTGGTTTATAAGCCTTATATGTCTGCCACCCATTTTGTTTCAAAAAAAGATGGACATACAAGTGAAAGGGAGAGGTTACACCCAGGAGTGTGTTAGGGAGAAAGCATTCATTTTTAATCAGATGGATGATTCTCGCTGGCACCAACCCATTTCAATCCTCTTATCCTTTTCCAACAGTCAATTTGAAGGCAAAAACCCTGCAGTAATTAGCTAGATGTTCGCTCTGGTATCACACAGAGAATGGCTAGAATGCTATTATTAATGTACCAACAAGAAGGGAGCAAAATGAGGCTAATATCTGCTGTAGTAACAAGGCATTATCAGGGAGAGAGAGACAGACAGAGAAACAGAAGTGATGGAATGAATATATCATACGATAACAAGGCTTTTGTAGTTACAGCTACGGAGGCAACAAACTGGGTTAACATAAAAAGAAACAGAAAGATACTTCAAGTGCCCATAAGTGGAGGAAACGGGTTGCTACAAGTAGAAAGCCAGAACTCAAATCAGCTGTGGGGGGTGGGAAGAAAAGAGAACCAGCTCACCTCAGAAAAGATGCGAAAAGGGGCAGAGGATATGATGGCAAATGCTATAGCTTGGCATGGAGGAAAAAATATGTGTATCTAGGCTGCAACCATCAGGGTCTAGTGGGGGGGAGAGGAACGGCAGGATTCCTATAGGCAGAAGATGCCAAGGTGGAAAGAAGGGGCAACTGAGGGACCACATTTGTGTGAACGCACACATGGGAATCAATGACTCCAGGCACATTGTAAAGAGGAGTTCGCGGAAGGGCGTGACAGCTGTGCATGCTGCAACTATTAACATTGCACAAAACAGTGTACAGTACAAAGGTTAGTATGGATTATTCGGAGGGGGCAGAGAAAAAGGGGGGTTGCAATAACTGCGCCTTATAAACCAGGAGATGCAAAGAGTAGAAACAAAGCGAAGTCGTGAACTACTGATCCAGGTAGCCAAAAGAAAAAGAGATGTAAATTCCGAATATTTAGAGGGGAAGGGCATAAGAGGTGAACAAAATGGGCTATATTGGGGGGTGGGGGCGGGGAGGTAGGCAGATGCAAAAGGACGTGGGCGCGGGACCCACCTTTTTGGATGGGGGGGTCGTTATTCTGGGACAAAGCGATGCTTGGAGAGGCCGGTCAAGCGGGGGGGGGGGTCCCAAGCGGCGTGTGGACACCTGGGCGGGCGTGTAAGGATAACGGGGCGGCTTTGGGCCTGACAGGGCGAGAAGAAACCATGGAAAGAGACGAAACGACAAAGGGATGCTCAGGAAGGATGGCGAAGCCGGGGAGGGAGGGAAGGAGCCCAGAAATAACCTGGATATTTTTTGGGGGGGCGAGGCATCGGTGGGGGGCCCGGACAGGTGGGCGTTAATGGAAGAACGGGGCAGCCCCCCCTCTTTCCCTATCCGAGCGACCTTCCCTCCCCTCACCTGCCATGGCTGGAAGCGGCTGGAAATGGCGGCGGCTGAGGTGGCCTGGGGTGGCTGCGCTCCCTCGCAGAGCGGCGGAGACTGAGGGAGCGCGAGCGAGGGGACTTGGCGGCCGAGGCATGGAAGAGGAGGAGGAGGAGCAGGAGGCGGAGGAGGTAGGACGCGAGGGCGTGCGGGCGGGCAGGCGAGCGAGCCAGCGAGGGCCGCCCCCTCCTCACAAGATGGCGCCTTCCGCCGCGGCCCCTCGGGTTGCGCGGAAAGAGCGCGGGCGGCGCCGGCCTTCCTTTCTCGCGTCTCCCCCCCCCCCCTCGCCGGGGGTGATGGCGGCGGCGGCGTCTCGGAAGCGGCGGCGGCTGCTTCTCCCACCGCGGCCCCTTCCGCGGTTTGGAGGGAGGCGGCGGCGGCCCGGCAAGCCGGGGATGGAGATAGCGCCGCCGCCGCCTTTGTTCTTCTCTGAGGAGGCTGCTGCGCTCGCTGTTGGTTTTCATAAACGGATTAATCCATATGCTGTGTGTGTGTGTGTATATATATATCTATATATTTCTATCTAGGCGATGTACATGAAACGGTAAAACCTATTTTCCATAAAATCCTCGGAGTGGAATAAACGAACGAGTGGACATGCCTAGATTCGGACAGGATATATTATTTTATTATTATTATTATTATTATTCAATGAATTTATATGCCGCCTTATACCCGCAAGTCTACCCAAATAGGTTAATTCGACCATATTAACCCGTTTTCTTTATTTTTGCTATTTCCTCCCCCCGTATTTTTATACAGAACTTGTTAATATGTGTGTGAGAGGGAATTTTTTATTGCTGCTGTTATTTGCCTCAGCCGACATCCAGCCCCGTCATTTGAGGGGGGCGGTGGCTCAGCAAACCCCCAAAGGAAACTTGGCCGACAAATAAGAAAACGAGCCGATTGTTGTTTTATTTCCCCTTTTCCGTCCTCTCAGGGCGAGTTTCTTCTGCCTGGTGACAGGCAGAAATGCAACAGGTTCAGCTCCCCAGCCCACTCCGCATGACGCTCTCATTGGCTACTGGCCCTCCTGGTTTTGTGTCTCAGGAGGACCCCTTAGCTTAGCCCCAGCTCCCAGGGGCCTGTCAGCTCTTTGGGACTACAACTCCCATCAGCCTCTGAATCGTATAGGTCTGCTTGATGGGGCTGATGGGAACTGTAGTTCAAAACACCTGGGAGACCACCAGGTTGGGAATAACCAGTATGCCTGCTTGTGGGCTTCCCACTGAGGCATCAGACTGGCCACTGTAGGGTACAAGGTGTGCTTGGTTTTTTTCCTGCCTGCCCCAGAGCTTTTTAGAGGTGGCCTACTCGTTGCTCAGTGCCTGCTCCTGCCAACCTAGGAGTTCAAAAGCACATCAAAGTGCAAGTAGATCAATAGGTACCACTCCGGTGGGAAGGTAAACGGTGTTTCCGTGCGCTGCTCTGGTTCGCCAGAAGCGGCTTAGTCATGCTGGCCACACGACCCGGAAGCTGTATGCCGGCTCCCTCGGCCAATATAACGAGATGAGCGCCGCAACCCCAGAGTTGGTCACAACTGGACCTAATGGTCAGGGGTCCCTTTACCTTTACCTGAATGGGGGTGAAAAAAGGGGGCACCTCCTAAAAAAACAGTTTCTGGGTTCATGGTGGCACCTGACTACTTATGTTTGGGTCTACAGTATATTGATTTTTTTAAAAAAATTGTAGGGCACGTTTTGCCTGGAATAGGAATTCTAAGGTCTCATATATATAAATCATATGTATGTATTTGCCTTATAGATTTATGATCATAAGTATATAAACCACATGTCTGAAATAGTATAGGAGAACAATCCTGAAGCCATTTTGACTCTTCCAGCCACCTCAAAAATTCTCTGCAATAAGGAAGGAAATGGGGAAACCTCCCCATTGACTCTTTGCTCACAAATCCTGTCTTAAGGGCGTATTGTGTATGAACAGGGTGAGCCTGTCACCTGGATTCAGGAACTAAGAGTTTAGCATCTCAAAAGGAATGGCTAGGCTGCCCAGGTGAAGCAATCAATCCTGCCAGACAGGATTTATGCTGTAGCCTGCCTCCTTCTGTGATGTATGTATGATGTTTTGGGGGTGGTCTCTGGCTACAGGATGGGCAACTTCAAAAGTCTATAGAAGGGCTTGTGCACCATTATTCTTGGACTGGATCCTTCCTGACTCCTGACTTCTGTGGTTGTGGGCACCCTGTTGCAACAGTTAATAAAGATCAGGCTTGCTAGCTACCTCGCTTCTTAATACAGTGGACCCTCCGGATACAAGCTTAATTTGTTCTAGGGGTCCATACGTACCCCAAAAAGTTTGCATCTAGAGGCGCTGCTTCTGCGCGCACATGCAGCATGTTATAGCGCTTCTGCGCATGCATGCGCGCGAAACCCAGAAGTATACACTTCCGGGTTTGCCGTGTTCGCAACCTGAAAGTTACGTTACTGAGGGTCCACTGTATTCTCTGGTTGGCCTCTGTTATTTTCTCCTACCAATGGAGAACCTACTTATGGACTCTATACAGGCTCTTAGATACCCCATAGGGGACAGGGAGCAGTTTTTTTCTTATAACACTGGGAACCATGTGTATACTGCCTTGAGTTACATGATGGAAGAAATCCAGATATAAATGTAATAAATAGTACTGAACAATACATGCCTAGAATCATGCTGTAAACCTCTGGAACATTTTTTGGGAGGAAGGGGAGAAATGGAGGAAACATAAATAGAAGAAATATTTAAAAAAAAAACAGGATGGAAAACAGGAAATGAGGAACAGAAGATAAAGAACCGGGTGCAAATTAATAAATACATAATAAAAGAATTATGGAATATTAGTAGTAGTAGTAAGCTAGTAAGCATGACCAAAAAGAGCCAAATCACTTGACTGTGCCATTTTAAAAACATTTATCAATTCTGTTTGTTTTCATTTCAAGGCTTTTGCAGGTTTAAAAGAAGGGAGAACATGAAATAATTAAAATTGCACAGAACAGAAAGACTACAAAGCATTTTCTTAATCAAATATTTCAATATTTATAGGGGGCACAAATGAAAATATCTGTTTTACCAAGTCACAGATGCACACAGATAAATCACTGCACATGTCAAATCTCTGCCCCCTTAAGAAGATGAAATAGTACTGTATCACTAAGATGATAGATACAATTGAGACAAAAGCTGGCTGCTGTACTCTTTTCAAAAAAGTTTAGGTTGGGCACTGGGCAGTTTGGGAGGGGAAACCTAAGGTGCATTCAGCTTCTCCTTGTATCTGGGGTCTCTGAGCTCCCATGCATAGCTTCCAGGGGTATAGGATGGCAGTTCAACTTTCTCCTTTGGAGTGCTTTCATCTCGGAGTGCCTTTTTATCATGTCATTCGATCTCCGGAGGAAGCGTGTCCTTGGTAGCATTTGAAGTTTAGCTCCAGTCTTCTTGTTGGTACATGTGAAATGACTGACCACTTCAGAACTGTTACCTGCATTAGTTGCTTGATAAATGTCACATTTCAAACCACGTTGCTTTTTCTATTTAGAGGCTGATCTCTGCAAAAGAAACCATAGCATCTGGATCAGGCTTTGTCAAAAGAGCAGGTTGCTCTCTAGGTCAGTGGCACAATCTCCAGCATTCTAGTTACAGGTAGGTAGCCATGTTGGTCTGCCGTAGTTGGTCTGCCGGAGCAAATGATTCAGCAGAGGAAACACAGCCCAGAATAACTAAGGAGATAGTACAAGAATACTTGGCTAGTTTAGATGTATTCAAGTCTCCAGGGCCAGATGAACTGCATCCAAGAGTATTAAAAGAACTGGCAGATGTGATCTCAGAACCACTGGCAGTCATCTTTGAAAATTCCTGGAGAACAGGCGAAGTCCCGGCAGACTGGAGGAGGGCAAATGTTGTCCCTATTTTCAAAAAGGGGAAAAGAGAGGACCCAAATAATTACCGCCCAGTCAGTCTGACATCAATACCAGGGAAGATTCTGGAGCAGATCATTAAGCAAACAGTCTGTGAGCACCTAGAAAGGAATGCTGTGATCACCAATAGTCAGCATGGATTTCTGAAAAATAAGTCATGTCAGACTAACCTGATCTCGTTTTTTGACAGAATTACAAGCCTGGTAGATGAAGGGAACGCAGTGGATGTAGCCTACCTTGATTTCAGCAAGGCATTTGACAAGGTGCCTCATGATATTCTTGTAAAGAAGCTGGTAAAATGCGGTCTTGACTATGCTACCACTCCGTGGATTTGAAACTGGATGACTGAGCGAACCCAAAGGGTGCTCATCAATGGTTCCTCTTCATCCTGGAGAAGAGTGACTAGTGGGGTGCCACAGGGTTCTGTCTTGGGTCCGGTCTTATTCAACATCTTTATCAACGACTTGGATGATGGACTCAAGGGCATCCTGATCAAATTTGCAGATGACACCAAACTGGGAGGGGTGGCTAACACCCCAGAGGACAGGATCACACTTCAAAACGACCTTGACAGATTAGAGAACTGGGCCAAAACAAACAAGATGAATTTTAACAGGGAGAAATGTAAAGTATTGCACTTGGGCAAAAAAAATGAGAGGCACAAATACAAGATGGGTGACACCTGGCTTGAGAGCAGTACATGTGAAAAGGATCTAGGAGTCTTGCTTGACCACAAACTTGACATGAGCCAACAGTGTGACGCGGCAGCTAAAAAAGCCAATGCAATTCTGGGCTGCATCAATAGGAGTATAGCATCTAGATCAAGGGAAGTAATAGTGCCACTGTATTCTGCTCTGGTCAGACCTCACCTGGAGTACTGTGTCCAGTTCTAGGCACCACAGTTCAAGAAGGACACTGACAAACTGGAACGTGTCCAGAGGAGGGCAACTAAAATGGTCAAAGGCCTGGAAACGATGCCTTATGAGGAACGGCTAAGGGAGCTGGGCATGTTTAGCCTGGAGAAGAGGAGGTTAAGGGGTGATATGGTAGCCATGTTCAAATATATAAAAGGATGTCACATAGAGGAGGGAGAAAGGTTGTTTTCTGCTACTCCAGAGAAGCAATGGATCCAAACTACAAGAAAGAAGATTCCACCTAAACATTAGGAGGAACTTCCTGACAGGAAGAGCTGTTCGACAGTGGAATTTGCTGCCAAGGAGTGTGGTGGAGTCTCCTTCTTTGGAGGTCTTTAAGCAGAGGCTTGACAACCATATGTCAGGAGTGCTCTGATGGTGTTTCCTGCTTGGCAGGGGGTTGGACTCGATGGCCCTTGTGGTCTCTTCCAACTCTATGATTCTATGATTCTAGTTGAAACAAAATAAAATAAAATAATTCCTTCCAGTAGCACCTAAGAGACCAGCTAAGTTTGTTATTGATATGAGCTTTCTGAGATATCTGAAGAAGTGTGCATGCACAGAAAAGCTCATACCAGTAAACAAAC
Organism: Podarcis gaigeae; assembly: GCF_964106915.1. Lineage (NCBI taxonomy): Eukaryota > Metazoa > Chordata > Lepidosauria > Squamata > Lacertidae > Podarcis > Podarcis gaigeae. The sequence goes on along the minus strand of NC_139684.1, from coordinate 5,698,114 downwards.
TTAGTTGGTCTCTAAGGTGCTACGGGAAGGATTTTTTTAAATTTTTTGTTTCAATCTCCAGCATGTTACAACGTTCCACTTTGGCCTTCAAATCTTTGTTGATCTTTCAGTCATTGCAAATAATTTCTTGTTTGCCTAGAGCTTGACTGCTTTCCCGGTTTTGCTAGGACAGTAGAGAGAGCTCTGAAAATCAGATAAAGAGAAAGGGAGTCTGATCTCCCTGAGGCACAGTGCTGCCTAGGGTATCCTGTGCGCATGGGATACATTAACACACTTCTCTGGGCCCCCTTCTTTCTGAAGGGGGTGTATACAAGCCCAGTTAAGTGGAGAAATGAATGGGGTTCCTACTGCCGGTGACAAACACCCTACTGTTGCCTATAATAAAACAGCTGTTAGCCTAATCCTATGCATGTTTACCTGGGAAGGGAAAGGCCTATTAAGTGAGGCTTAATCCCAGGTATATATGCATATATGATTATAGCCTTTACTGACTACTGCTCTCCTGTGCCGCTCCAAAAAAAGAATAGCAACAATAAAAACCTGAGGAAAATCCACATTCCTAATCTTCCTAATATTGTTGGGGGCGCGGGACGGGTAAGGGAAAGTTTCCATTTCAGCCATCCTAGATTTACTTGATTGCTGCTGGAATTTCCCTCCTACACTAGTAAGCAAAAAGAGGAAATATTTGAATAAGTTATTTGGCTGTTTATTTTACACATATTGCCCAATGACTGTCAGAGGATTCTGTTATATTGCTTTAGCAGTGAAAGCACCTGTAGCCATTGTTTCTATTTGAGCAGCCACAACCATGAATAATAGTGTAGTTTTCCGCTGCACGGGGACTTTTGTATCCTTTTAATGCACGCCATCTGTAGTGTAGGAGGAGTTATTTTGAATGCATCTACACCACCATCTATGCAAACAATACCATCCCACGCAGCATGCTGTACCATTTAGTGGTGGGGTTTGTGTGCAGGTAGAATTATACTGGCATGAACTATACATAATTATATTAGACTGGAACTGCTTGTAGGCCTACCAAAAAGCAGTTACTACTGCACTGGAAAGTACAAATGTACAGCCTACCATTTCTACAACATTTTAAAAGTCTTCCAGCTTACACTGGGCCATCTTAGTCTGAAAGAATATTGATTAGGATGCTGAAATCAAACCCACTGATATACCCAGGTATTGCTGCATGATACTTGCATAGCACATTTCCATATTTCTTTACATGCTTCTCTCAATAGAGGAAGTCAAGCTATATACAGAAAAGGAGGCTTTTGCTCTAAAAAGCCCTTTGTATTTCAAGAATAAGCATGTTAACCTACATGGATCTATCTTTAACTCCCACTCCCCAAAATCATATTCCTCAGTTTATCTGAAGGAGGCATATGTTGGTTGCTTGTTATGCAGTAGCTGTATGTTACGCCTCAAAAACAACAAATAAAAAGAAAGTAAAAAATGTACTCAGGTATCTTAAATATTTTCCCCCTTAATTTTATTTTTTAGTAGCATTTAGTTGTCTAAACTCTCTTAGCTCTGCCATATGTAAGAATCACCTGATTATATTGCTAAGGATCAGTTAGCAGTAATGTCCAAACTTTTTTCAAAGAGGGCCAAATTTGATGAAGTGAACATTCGTGAGGGCCGACCAAAGTTGTTAACCTTCTTTTAGGATTAAAGTTGTTGAGGTTTTTTAGGATTTTGCCCCAGGAAATAAACTTCCACAGGGGCCGGATTAAACCGACCAGCGGGCCGGATTAGGCCCCCGAAATGGACTTTGGACAGGCCTGAGTTAGAATGAAGATGGATTTATGAACAGATAGAAACAGAACTTTCTCTCTACCATAGATATAAGCAAATAAATAGGTTATATAAGTGGTAGTTATGATAGGTTTGTTTTAGATAGTATTGTGTTTTCATAATTGATTAATCATTAGAAATGGATACCTTAGTCATGTTGTTGGGTCAAGCAAAAACAGCATCCTACTTACTCCTCTATCTGCATATGCTCCTTTGGGACTTCCGGAGGTGGCGCGAAACAGCAATGGCGGTCCTCTTCGCGCTGTGAAGAGGGGCTCCGCGAAAAAGGGTCGTCCGCTGCGGCAAAGCGGAGACCCATCAAGAAAAACCGCAGGCAGAGCGAGCCTGCGGCCGTGGGACTCGGCGGGCGCCTGGAGCCCCCCCAGAAGCGGGGAAGGAGCCTCGTAAGAGGCTCCGGAACGTGAAAGGGGGAGCGGCGCTGTGAGTTCATCGCTCTTTTCGTGGAAGCAAAGCCGCGCTGCTGCTGCTGATGAGCGCTGACCTTTCTTCTTGAAAATATCGGAATTGGAGAAACATACCCATGAGTAAGGGGCTTAAATTTTTAATTTAAATTGAAGAAATTCGGCTGAAAACGGGAGGCGAGTAACAGGAAGTCCGCCTCCCGACTCTGCTAATTAGATCAAAGCAAGGGCTCGGAAACGAGCTGAAGTATTTAAAAGGGACTGTAAAAGTGGAAGAAAGAGTGCATTGATAGACTCTGCATTTTGAAGATAAAAGGGAAAGAACTGTGTGATTTATGGACTTTTATTCTTTGGAACTACCCTCCTATCTTTGAGCTAAACGGGGTTGAAAGGGATAACCCCGTCATCGGACTGCCAGTGTATAGAAAAAGAACTGTCAAACTGCTGTCAAATTGACAACATTGTTGCAGAGATTGAAATTGTTGCATAGACTGAGACATTAATATTTAACATTGTTGCTTAGACCTATTTTGATACCTTGTGGCTGGATTTTAAGAGATCAGAAGCTCTGGAAACCTTCCTTTTGTGTTTGGGAACTACAAAATTTAACATGGGGAATAGAGGAACTTCAATGGCGGAAAATAGTTCCTTTCTTCTTTGAAACTTTGAAATACTCCCCCTATAGGACTGTGGAAGTATAGTGGCATGGGAATTGAGCTTTATTGAAACTTTTTGTGGTTTAATTTGTTTATACTTGGGACTTGTCTTTCCCATGGGACAAAAGATCATCTGACCTTGAACAGAGGCAGGTGTGGAATGAGCGGCACAGGGAGAACAAGAGCAGCTAAAGCCAAAGATAAAGAAAAAGAGAAAAAATCTGGGCAACTTTTGCAAACAACTTTAACTCATCACCGCAGATCATCCGTCCCAACTGTGCTGACAGCACAGGAGGTGGAACTTGTACAGCCTGCTGCAGAAGATATGGCAACTGGAGGATCTGAAACAGTTTTGAAACAAATTTTGGAACAATTGGCAGTTTTAAATCAAAAAGTGGACAATCAAACATCAAAAATTGATCAAGCTACATCCTCTATTGGCAAATTAACTGAACAGGTTTCGCAGCACACTCAGGCAATTGAGAAATTGCAAGGAGCTACGGCAGAAAACTACAAATTAGCTGTGGAAGCCAATCAAAAAGCAGAACAGGCGAATTTAAAGGTTGATGAAATTAAAGGAGAAGTAAGACCTCTGAAAAGACAGGTAGGGGAACAACAAGCCTACCTGTCATTGGTTGAACTGAAAAGTAAAGAAAGCAATCTCAGGATAAGGGCTATCCCGGAACTGGAGCAAAATAATTTAGAGGGATTTTTGACACTTTTGTTCTCCAAATTCTGGGGAATTGAGGAAGAAAAGGACTTTAAAATTGTGACAGCCTTTAGACTGGGAAAATCAGTAAAGAAAGATAAGTCCAGAGACTGCTTAGTTGCTCTGAGATCAAGAGAAGAAAGGGATAAGATATTAGGCCTACATTTCAAGAAATCTTTGGAGATAGAAGGCAAAAGGGCCGAAATTTACAGAGATATACCCAAATATCTCTTGGAACTTAGGACTACCTATATAGATCTGACTAAATTGTTGAGACACAACGGAATTCCTTATAGGTGGGAGTTTCCACAAGGACTTTCATTTACTTACAAAGGAAGGAAAATAAAAATTAAATCACCTGAAGACCAGCAGAAGTTCCTACACGACCACGAGGAGGACCTGCAAAAAGGAGCTGCAGCTTCTTGGCCTCCACCACCACTGGGACCACCTCCAAGAGTTATACCACCTGGATCAGGACCAGCACTACCTCCTCCGGGATCGGAGGGAAGCTTAGATACCCCATTGTAGAACCCGTCAATTGATTCAGGATGTCTCTGCAGCTTCTTAGTTGGAACATAAATGGCGGAAATTCCCCGGAAAAAAGAAGAAAAGTTTTTCACATCTTGAAAAAGGAACAACTGGATGTTATCTGCCTACAAGAAACACATGTGACAAGGCTCCATAGAAAAGTGTTAATTAATAAAAGACTAGGCCAAGAATTTATTTCTTCGGACAAAGTTAAGAAGAGAGGAGTGGTGATATACGCAAAGGAGAGCTTGTCACCGAAATTCTTATTTAAAGATGAACATGGCCGAATTTTGGCGATTGAAATACAGACACAAGGAGAAAAATTTTTGATATTAGGAATATATGCTCCAAATGAGGGAAAGTCGGAATTTTTCAGGAAGCTGCATGAGACTATGCTGGATTACTTGGACTATAGTAACATCATTATGCTGGGTGATATGAATGGGGTTGTGTCTGTAAATATGGATAAGTCACAAAGTGTCAACATATCGAAAGATGGCAGACTACCTAAAACTTTCTTTGAAATGACAGACAATATGGACTTAGTTGACATTTGGAGGGTTAAGAACCCTCTAGGGAAAGAAGGGACTTTCTTTTCTGAAGCTCATCTGACATGGACACGAATCGACCAAATATGGACAACTAGAGGACTGGCACCTAAGACTAGAAAAGTGGAAATCTGCCCAAAAACCTGCTCCGACCATAATGCTTTGAAAGTGGAATTGAGACTTAATACAACCGGTTCCTTTAGATGGAAAATGAATGACACTTTATTAAGAGATCAGGAGATTGTGAAGAAGGCCCAAAAAACTTTAAAGGACTATTTTGAGATAAATTTGAATACCACCGTGGAAAAAAGAACAATCTGGGACGCAAGTAAGGCAGTTATGAGAGGGTTTCTAATACAACAAAACACGATTAAGAAAAGGCTCTGGAATGAAAAGAAGGAGAAGATATTGGAGAAAATAAGAGAAGGAGAGAAAAAATTAAGATCTAGGCCTAAGTCGAAGGATGTGCTAAGAGAAGTGAAATTTTTCCAGGCGCAATATTCAAAATTGATAAATCAGGAGGTGGAATGGAAAATTAAACAAATGAAACAAAGATCCTTCGAATCGGCGAATAAGTGTGGGAAACTGCTAGCTTGGCAGTTGAAAAAGAGACAAAAGCTTAATACAGTTACAAATCTAGAGATTGAAGGGAGAATGGTTCAGAAACCCGAGGAAATTAGAAAGTGCTTCCAGAGGTACTTCAAAGAACTCTATTCACAAGGGCCGCAAAAAGCTTCCGAGGTGGATCAATTTCTTAAAACTAATGGATTACAAAAAATACCCCTGGAAATGAGAACAAACCTGAACTGTAACATTACACAGCAAGAAATTGAAAGTGCCATTCAAAATCTTCAACTTGGCAAGTCCCCAGGCCCTGATGGCCTAACCTCCAAATATTATAAAGTTTTAAAGGACTATTTGATACAACCTTTGATGGAGGTTTGCAACCAGATAATGGAGGGAAGGAAGGCACCGGAAACGTGGAAAGAAGCTTTCATCACATTGATACCTAAATTAGAAACTGAAAAGACTCAACTTAAGAATTACCGCCCCATTTCACTCCTAAATGTGGATTATAAAATTTTTGCAGATATTTTGGCAAGTAGACTTAAAAAAGTACTAAATGAAGTGATTCATAAGGACCAGGCTGGCTTTCTCCCTGGTAGGCATTTGTTTGATAACACAAGAAACATTATTGACATTTTGGAACTTCTACAAACAAATCTTAATACCAGAGCGGTTTTAATTTTTATTGATGCAGAGAAGGCCTTTGATAATATTTCTTGGATGTTTATGAAGAAAAATTTGGAAGGGATGGGAGTGGGGCGGGGGTTCGAAAATGGTATAGAAGCAATCTACACAGAACAAAAAGCTAAATTGATAGTAAACAATGTGGTGACAGAGGAGTTTAAAATTGAAAAAGGGACACGTCAGGGGTGCCCTCTATCCCCCCTATTGTTCATCTCAGTTCTGGAGGTGTTGCTAAACATGATTAGAAAGGACCGGTTGGTTCAGGGAATTGAGGTCGGAGTGAAACAATATAAATTGAAAGCATTTGCAGATGACTTGGTATTAACACTTCAGGAACCAGTCTCCAGTACTAAAAGAGTGCTAGAATTAATTTCTGATTTTGGTCGGGTGGCGGGGTTTAAGTTAAATAAGCAAAAAACCAAGGTTTTAGCAAAAAATTTGACAGTTACAGAAACAGATGAGTTCTCTAAAGAAACGGAGTTGAATGTGGTTAAAAAAGTAAAATACCTAGGGGTGTACCTGACCTCCAAAAATTTGAATTTGTTTAAAGATAACTATGAGAAATGTTGGTCAGAAATCAAAAGAGATTTGGAAACATGGTCAAGATTGAAACTTTCCTTGTTAGGCCGAATAGCTGCTGTAAAGATGAATGTATTGCCGAAAATGTTATTTTTGTTTCAGGCCCTACAGATCGTGGACAAGGTGGAATGTTTTGGAAAGTGGCAGAAGGATATTTCTAAGTTTGTTTGGCAGGGCAAAAAGCCCCGAATAAAGTTTAAAATATTAACTGATGCGAAAGAAAGAGGGGGATTTGCCCTGCCAGACTTGAGGTTATATTATGAATCTGCAGCCTTCTGCTGGTTGAAAGATTGGATTTTATTGGAGAACACTGACGTCCTAGATCTGGAAGGGTTTGACAATGCGTTTGGGTGGCATGCATATTTGTGGTATGACAAGGTTAAAGTGCACAAATTGTTTAAAAACCATATTGTCAGAAGAGCAATTTGGAGGGTCTGGATAAAATATAAAGACTTATTGGAGAGTAAGACTCCGAGGTGGCTCTCACCGGTGGAGGCCAAGGCACGTAAGAGACTTAACATGGAGGCCCATTGGCCTAAATATTGGGAAATAATTGAAAAAATTGGAGACAATTGGAGGTTGCTAAGCTTGGATAAATTGAAAACTAAGGTACGAGACTGGCTGCACTTTGCGCAAATTCAAGAGGTATTTAAAATAGATAAAAAAGTTGGATTCCAGGTGGAAAAATCGAAACTAGAGACTGAATTGTTAGAGCCAAAAAGTAAACTACTTTCGAGAATGTATAACTTGCTGCTTAAGTGGAATACACAGGACGAGACAGTCAAATCCGCTATGATAAAATGGGCTCAGGATGTGGGGCATAACATTATGTTTGTAGACTGGGAAAGGTTATGGAACACCGATTTGAAATTTACGGCATGCACTGCCTTGAAGGAAAATATTATGAAAATGGTATACCGGTGGTACATGACCCCAGTCAAGCTAGCTAAGATATATCATCTGTCTGACAACAAATGTTGGAAATGTGGAGAGGCGGAAGGGACATTCTTTCATCTCTGGTGGACCTGCCCGAAAGTGAAGGCCTTCTGGGAAATGATCCATAATGAACTAAAAAAGGTACTGAGATTTACCTTACCTAAGAAACCAGAGGCCTTCCTTCTGGGCATGGTGGACCAGAGAGTACTTAAGAAGGACAGAACCTTTTTCATGTATGCTACCACAGCAGCAAGGATCCTGATCGCAAAATATTGGAAGACACAAGATTTACCCACGCTGGAGGAATGGCAATCGCAGTTGATGGACTATATGGAATTGGCTGAAATGACTGGCAGAATCCGAGACGTGGGAGAAGAAACAATTGAGGAGGACTGGGAAAAGTTTAAGGACTATTTGAAAAAACACTATAAGCTGTATGAATGTTAAAAAATGCACCTTTCAGGAAACTCTAGCTTCAGCAAATGTAAGTTAATGAAATGAAAATTAAGACACAAGAATTTAGAGGTAAAATAATGAAACAACTTTATTGTGTTTAATACAAAGCATATAAGAATTGGGTTACAGTAAAATTGAAATTAGGGAACATGATAAAATGGAAGATACAACAAGTTTTGAAATAAGTTAACAAATTGCTGATGCTTTATAAGACAGGGAACGTAGGGTTTGGAGGATGTGGGGAAGTCCTTTAGATTGGATGGAAAAAGAATATGGAAATTTGTTATTCTTCTATTCTATTTTCTTATAACTATTCTTTATTCTTTTTTCTGTATTTCTCAAAAGCAATAAAAATATTTTTTTTTAAAAAAAAATATCTGCATATGCTCCTTTGATTAGTGTCATGGGTGTTATTGGAAATGGGTTTAAGCAAGTGTGTCGTGGATGACTGCATGATACAAGAGGGGTGGTTAAGGTTGCAACCCTCGCGCCCCTGCACCACTTCTATCTTCCTCCCACATGGTCAGAGCATGACAGATGTTTTCTTGGGTCACCTGGAAAGGCAGTTCACCTGTCTTCCTTGTAAGGTGGCCACACCTGGAAAACTTCCTGGTTTCCCTGCCTGAGGAGAGGCAGCTTTGGAGCACTGTGGTTAATATGCAGCGCTGGTGGGCTGTGTTTGCCTTAGCCTGCCACAAGCTGTGCACTCAGCACCCTTTTGTCCTTCGTTCTCTGTCTTCCCCCTTGATATTTTAAAATCATAAATTGTAAAACTATGTCTGCATAGGGTCAGGGTCTCCATGTGATATGGAGAACAGTGTCAGCAACATGAACTTTTAATGCTGAGATTATTCATTTATTTATTTGGCAAGCATCTCTGCTGCCTGTTCAGCATTTCCTTTTTCAACTCATGCGTGGTCAGAATGTGAAGGCCTCTTTCTATACGCATGATTTTGAGCAAGGAAAAGGGAAGACTAGAAGGTTCCAGTTCTAGTTTGGATGAAAAATGTTGAGAATCTATATTACACTTTGGTGTTTAAAGAGTTTCACATAATGGCCCAAGGCTTTTGGTAGCAGGTGACAGTTTATATCACTGGAAGATGCACAAGCAAATGAGCCGGCAATAGCTGATCGATAATAGAATAATAGAATAGGGTCATCCTACTCCCTGCAATGGAGGAATCTCAACTAAAGCATCTGTAACATATGTCAATCCAACCTCTGCTTAAAAACCTCCAATGAAAGAAAGTCCACAGCCTCCTGAGGAAGTCTGTTCCACCGTCGAACAGCTCTTACTGATGTTTAGTCAGAATCTCCTTCTTGTAACTTGAAGCCATTGGTTCAAGTCCTACTCTCCAGAGCAGAAGAAAGCAAGCTTGCTCCATCTGCCATGTGACAGCCCTAAAGGGTGAGTAGGTTCATTTGGGAGAAGACTGCTCTTTCAGTACCCTGGTCCACAGCAGATTAGAGCTGTAAAGGTTAAAACATGGGTAGGCAAACTAAGGCCCGGGGGCCGGATCTGGCACAATCGCCTTCTAAATCCGGCCGCAGACGGTCCGGGAATCAGTGTGTTTTTAAAATGAGTAGAATGTGTGTTTTTATTTAAGAGGCATCTCTGGGTTATTTGTGGGGTATAGGAATTGGTTCATTTTTTTCCTTCAAAATATAGTACGACCCCCTACAAGGTCTGAAGGACAGTGGACCGGCCCACTTAACTTGTGACACACTTAACTTGTGAACATAACTTCCCCATGATAGATTATGGATGGTTCCAGCAAAATACTAGATGCAAGAACAGTCTCAGTTACATCAGAGCAAAATAATTCATCATGGAAGGAACATAAACCCTCATGCTCTCAGCACACTCCATTTGCCAAATGTCTCATCTCAGAAATAAACTTTGCCTGTGGGTCTTTTCTTGCTTTCTTTGGCACAATTAGCACCAGCCTCTGCATGGACTGCGAACTGCATCCAATACGGCAGTTCCAATGAGCAAGGCTTTTGAAATGCATGTGTAAAGACTCTAGCAAGGTGCCTCCAGGTGAAGAACAGCCAGGATAATCTGTTAAAAAAAACCCAGGTCCTAACTATAATTGAATAAGCCAATGCATTTTCAAGTCCTGTTTATAATACAGTGCAACATAGTGCAAGTCCTGTTTATAACATAGTGCAATGACCAAATGGTTTTAAACACTCTTTGCAGCTGTTGTGGTGATAATACTGTTCAGTTTCTCCAAGTGGTGAGACGTTCCAAGAGCAAAATGCTAAGATGCATTCCTTTTTCTTTGAAAGGATGTCACTGGAGGCTTTTGTTGCTTTGTAACATTTGTATTTATTTACTCAAATATACAAGTGTAAGGCACAGCTAAGCGCCCTCAAAGGCCAAAGGCCACTGAAACAAGAAGCTTCCTTATACACAGACACTTGGGGTCCATCTCAGTGTTGCCTAGATCAGGCTTCCTCAACCTCGGCCCTCCAGATGATTTGAGACTACAATTCCCATCATCCCTGACCACTGGTCCTGCTAGCTAGGGATCATGGGAGTTGTAGGCCAAAAACATCTGGAGGGCTGAGGTTGAGGAAGCCTGGCCTCAACTGACTGGCAGTGGCTCTCCAGGGCTTCAGACGGCAGGGCCTTTCTCAGTCCTACCTGTTTGATCTTAGGGATCAAACATGGAAATGCCTGTATGCTAAGCAGATCTGAGCTAGGGCAGCCAGCACCCCAAAATGTCCTTAGCTTTTAGTGTCCAAAGTCAGCTTTCTCTTACTCTCTTAGCTATCTGTTCCAGTCTCACTAAAAAAAAGCTCTCTCTGACTCAAACTACAAGGTAGTTGTTCTTTGCTTTTTTTGTAACCCTGCTTGCATGCACAGTTGCTAAGATTGCATTGTCCTTAGGTAGTATTGGGGAGATAAAGGTGTTTCATAGCCATTCAGAAGACCTTCCCCTGCTACTGGCAGCGTTACCCTGATACAGCATCTTCCTAGCACCAGCCTAGCACTTTGTTCTGTTGAAGCAAATGGGAATTTAGAGCCTATCCTGATCGAGCAGGCATAACTCAAAGGTAGGATCACATCCTGTGAAGAATCACAGACTTGTAGAGTTAGAAGATATAATAATAATAATAGTAATAATAATAATAATAATAATAATAATAATAATAATAATAATAATTAAAAATTAGTTCAAGTCCAACCCCTTCAATGCAGCAACTGCAGCTAAGGCATCCCTGACCGAGGACCATTCACCCTCTGTTAAAAACTTCAAATGAACGAGAGCCCACTATCTTCTGAGGGAGTCCATTCCTCTGTCAAACAGCTCTTACCATCAGAAACTTCTTCCTAAGATTTGTCAGACTCTCCTTTCTTGCAATTTGAACCCACTGGTTCAGGTCCTCCCCTCTGGAGCAGCAGAAAGCAAGCTTATTCCATCTTCCATGTGGCAGCCTTTTAGATATTTGAAGATGGCTATTTTTATTGGTTTTTGCACATATTTTCCAAATATAACATCCCATCCTATACAACATAACAAACCTTCGGGTATCACTGCCTGAGACACTTGTCAACCTTGACTGATGGTTTTCTAACTTTCTTTCTGATTTTGCATTTTATTTTAATAGTTATTGCTATAAAATCCATATCCTAAATAAACTCCTTCTTAGTCCTCTTTCACAATAATTCATATGGTTTTCCTTACAAAACTTCTTGCAACCCTATAAGTGATGCCAATTGATTACAATAGTCTTTCAAATATATCATAAATTTCTTCCAGTCTTTCAGGAAAGTCTGGTCTTGCTGGTTCCGAATTTCCCCAGTTAATTTTGCCAACTCGTCATAGTCCATCCGTTTCATCTGCCACTCTTCTTTTGTCGGTAGTTCTTCCTGCTTCCATCGCTGGGCTAATAGTATTCTTGCTGCAGTTGTCGCATATAAAAACAATTTTTTTATCATGCTTGTGAATCTCTGTACCTACTATACCAGGAGTAGGCAACCTAACGCCCATAGGCCACATGTGGCCCAATCGCCTTCTGAATCCAGCCCGCGGACTGTCAGGGAATCAGCGTGTTTTTACATGAGTAGAATGTCTCCTTCTACAGTGGTGCCTCGCAAGACGAAATTAATCCGTTCTGCGAGTCTCTTCGTCTTGCGGTTTTTTCGTCTTGCGAAACACGGCTATTAGCGGCTTAGCGGCTATTAACAGCTTAGCGGCTTTAAGAAAAAGGAAACAAACTCGCAAGAACTCGCAAGACATTTCGTCTTGCAAAGCAAGCCTACAGGGAAATTCGTCTTGCGGAACGACTCAAAAAACGGAAAACTCTTTCGTCTTACGCGTTTTTCGTCTTGTGAGGCATTCGTCTTGCGAGGTACCACTGTATTTAAAATACATCTCTGGGTTATTTGTGGGGCCTGCCTGGTATTTTTACATGAGTAGAATGTGTGCTGTTATTTAAAATGCATCTCTGAGTTATTTGTGGGGCATCAGAATTTGTTGTTTCCCCCCCCCCAAAAAAAATATAGTCCGGCCCCCCACAAGGTCTGAGGGACAGTGGACTGACCCACAGGTGAAAAAAATTGCTGACCTCTGTACTATACCAAGTAAAAGGGCTTCTGTTTTTTTTTACAAATGTACAGTGGTACCTCTGGTTACGTACTTAATTCGTTCCGGAGGTCCGTTCTTAACCTGAAACTGTTCTTAACCTGAAGCACCACTTTAGCTAATGGGGCCTCTCGCTGCTGCTGCGCCGCCACCGCACAATTTCTGTTCTCATTCTGAAGCAAAGTTCTTAACCCAAGGTACTATTTCTGGTTTAGCGGAGTCTGTAACCTGAAGCGTATGTAACCTGAAGCGTATGTAACCCGAGGTACCACTGTATATTTCAACATTTTAAAAATTTCATTATAAATCATTTCCCAGAAGTCTTTTACTTTCTTAGATTCCCACCACATATTGTAAAAAGTACCTTCAAAGATGGCTATACCCACTCTTCTCTTCTCTAGGCTAAATAGACCCAACTCCCTAAACTGTTCCTCATAAAATTTAGTTTCCAGACCTTTTATCATCTTGGTCACCCTCCTCTGCTGGATATAATTGCTAGACTTTATCAGTATTAATCAGGAGAGAGCCTTGTGTGTTATCCCCACTTTATAGCCATGGAACATGGGCAGGCAGAGAGGGGTGGTTAGGGAGACAAGCAGGTTGTTGTCCACACTACTTTTCTTCTCCAAACAAGGATCTCTTTGGAAACATTTTGGCAGAAAAACAGAGAGCCTATTGCACACACCACTTTCTGCTGCACATAAGGGTTTCGCGCTGACGTAGTTAGCTTGGCTTATAAAACACACTCCTATAACTGCATCAGTCCAGGAGCTTATGACGACACTGCCCTGGCCCCACAGACCAAGCGAGCCATCTGAAAAGGCAATCGAGTAAACAGGAAAAGCACACTGGAACAACGTGCTTATCGTAATTAATCAAATTCGAGATTGTTTTTGGTTTGGATGAGTAACTTAGTTTTTTTCAGGATTAATCTGCCGCAAGAACAACCGATACCTTGAGTTTTGTGGCTGCATTAAAGACCAGCTGATTTGTTGCGGCATCAGCTGCTATGATGCGCTAGAAATCCACAAATCTTCCGCCCCACAAAATCTATAAAGATGCCTCAAGCTGATTCTTTTAATCTTTATTTTTGTAGCACAGACATTGCATTGATCAAATCAATCTTAGAGCAGCAAGTAAAGGTCAGGGCTCCTTTAGAATAAGGAGTTCCTGTCTATTTTTAATTTTTTGTTTTTGTTTTCTTAATGTTTTGGAAAAATAAAAATAAAACTTAAAGGGGGGGAAGTGTTCCTCCCTTTTTCCTGGAATTCCTTGGTGGGACTTGCCTATGGTGAGGGTTGAAGGCATCATTGTGCAACCAGCTTTCACTAGTGGGGGGAAAGGGAGCAGGGAGCGGGGGTAGAAACAGTGGACTGAGTAGAGTCAAAGGAGGCCATTGCAGCGGAGTCAGTAATGTGGGAGAATTGAAGGAGATTCATGTAGTGGGTGGAAGGACAGCCGAGTAGTCGGTCAAGTAGATCGTCAAGTATCAAGTAGTTGGTCAAGAAGCATAAAGCTACTGCTGCATATACAGTGGTACCTCGGGTTACAGATGCTTCAGGTTACAGAAGCTTCAGGTTACAGACTCCGTTAACCCAGAAATATTACCTCAGGTTAAGAACTTTGCTTCAGGATGAGAACAGAAATCGTGCACTGGCAGCGGGAGGCCCCATTAGCTAAAGTGGTACATCAGGTTAAGAACAGTTTCAGGTTAAGAACGGACCTCCAGAACGAATTAAGTTCTTAACCTGAGGTACCACTGTACCAGCAATAAGACACCCACCTGGAGGTGCCCTAGAAAAGCTTCCCAAATAGACAACCTTGGACTTGCTTGGTGTCAAGATCATGAGGCAAAGAAACCCCTTCAGGTATCATCATCATCATTATTATTATTATTATTATTATTATTATTATTATTATTATTTATTACCACCTTTGTTGTCATTGTACAACCTGTGTACAATGAAATTAAACGAGCCTCTCCCCCCAAACATTCAATCTCTTATCGAACAACACACCACCTCGCAAGTCAATTGTGCTATGTTTTTTTTCCGTTCAACAGCCTAACAGCCCACGGATAGAAGCTATTTTTTAGCCTGTTGGTATGGCTGATTATACTTCTATATCTCCTGCCTGAGGGTAGAAGATTAAAGAGGTGATGACTGGGGTGTGAGTCATCCCTGAGAATTTTTCTCGCTCTCCTTAGGCAACGATCCCATGCAATGTCATCTAGCGGACTCAAGGGACAGCCCATGATATCGTGTGCTGTATTTACTACCCTCAGTAGAGACTTTCTGTCTGTGACTGTCAGGCCAGCATACCACACTGTGATACAATATGAAAGGACACTTTCTATTGTGGACCGGTAAAAGGAGTTCATCAGTTGTTGCTTAACATTATTCTTTCGCAAGACCCTGAGGAAATGGCGTCTCTGTTGGGCCTTTCCGACCATCTGAGTTATGGGCTTTCAAGAGTGACCTTACTTCAGCAGTCATCCAGGGTTTACAGTTCCCATAAACTTTAATGCACCTCTCCATTGGTATATTGTCGGTGCATACTTTGATATAAGAAAGTACAGCATCTGTGTATCTGTGCAGATCTTGATGTTCAAACACGCTCCAATCAGTACTTTCGAAACGATCCTGGAGCTGACTGAGAGCATCCTCTGGCCAGATTCTAACTGTTTTTATAACTGGCTGAATTTATAACTCTAACTTGCTTCCTGCTCTTAATGCTATTAGGATGGTCACATGCACTCCTGCATCCAAGCTGGGTTTTGCCCACAAAACATTTGGGATGGTCACACATTGTGCACATAGCAATCCTCACTTCAGGTACCATTGGGAGAAAGAAGGGGCTGCATCTCAGCGTACAGCCAGCCTTCTCAGAGGCGGCAGCACATTTGTGAAATTCCCTCCTTTGTGAAGCCCACCCAGCTCAGTCACTTGCAAGCTCCCAGAGAATTGCAAAAACATCATTGCGTTACGTACTCAGAAAGCGAAACGAGCAGCATAACATGGGGCTTTTAACATCCTCATTTCGTTCTGCTTTATGGACTGGCATCATGGTTACTGGGCCTGTCATGTTGTGAGAAAGGCATAAAAGTGACTGAGTGAAACAACAAGCAATGGGATGGGTAGGAGGACACAGCTCTTGAACTGCTCAAAGATTTGATCGACTGAGACAGCAAAGCGAGAAGTGCTACGAGGCAGTTCCTGTGACATCTGAACATGTATTTCCGCCCAGAGCCCAAAAGTATTCTGGGATGAGTGCTGTCCTGGTTTCTGGCATCTCCGGTGGAGCTGTGAGGGGTCCCATGGTGCCAAAGGGCATGTTCCATATGCCACAGCTATTGACAGTCCCAATTTCCTGATCTCTGGTCATTCACTGTCTGTTTTACTCTGATGCTTGCCATTTGTGGATACCTACCTAAAATGTTGTGAATGGAAACTGCAAGACTTCTTGCCATCCTCCAGCATTTAGCTTCCTCCTGGGGAGTCTCAGATCTCTGATGGAAAAAAGGGATGCCTCTTGTCTCCGATTCACATGATGACATGTCCTCCCTGTCCACATGCAGAGACCCAAGTCACTCACAGGCTGACAATTTACACCATGCAGCTGCTCATGTATTTACTGAGAAACATAATTGTCTGCAAAATGTTATCAAGTATATTTTTAATGGAAAAGAACTTTTTTTTTTAAAAAAAGGGATGAAGGTATTGCAGAGTAAACGGCTACAGAAGGCAGAATAGAGGCTTCTGCAGTGTGTAATACAGGGGGAGGGGGAAGGTTTTCAGACAGGAACCCTTGATATGAAATATAGGTTATTATGAGGATTGCCTTAATTTCATTTGTAATATGAATATGTAATGGAAGAAATGCTGCCTTGTCACTTAAGTCCATTTCATTATATAAATCCAGTCTTCCTGCTGGGTGCTTTGTAGGGCAATACTGCTTCAGGACTAATTCCTTAACAGAACAGTCCTGTGCCGGTTGGTGGAGAAGTTAATCCCATTTAGTTCAAATAGAGTTTCTCCCAGGTGTCATGGAGGAGATTAAGGCTACAGGTGTATGGTTACCAGACTTTCCTGGGGACAGTCCCTGGATTTACAAATCTGTCTCCGGACAAAATCCGTCCCTGGAATGTCCCCGGATTTCATTTAATGTCCCCGGATGTATATTTTAAGTGTTGTAGATTTATTAGTAGGGGATGAATGTTGTGTGATTGGTTCAACGGCACAAGACACATCATATGGGGATTTCCGGCGAGGCAAAATGGTGGGCGCCACGGCAGCAAGCAGCTCCTGAAGCCAGCCAGAGCTAACTGCGCTACCAGGCTGGCTCTGGGCTGCTGAGACTGCCACTTCTGCTGCAACTGCTGAGGGGGAACTGGGGGCACCTGGTGCGTCAACTGGGGGAACCACTGACCACGCCACCGTGACCCAAATTGAGCCGAGGGCTAGAGCACCCGGCCAACTGCCCAGCTCTCCAGGGCCAGGAAAACCCCGGAGCCAACGCAGGGAGAAGTGGGAGAGGAGAAGGAGAAAGAAGAGAGAGAAAGGGGAAGGAGAAAAAAGAGGGGAGCCCCGACCTTGTCGCGCCACTGCTGCTGAGGAGGAAAGGTAAGAGAGCACCGGGAGGGCAAGGACATGCGGCCGAGCCCAGGCCTGACCTGAGCCTACTCCACAGCGGCTAGCACTCCAATAGAGCAGGCCAGGGGCCAGAGAAAGGCTGTGTGACAGAGGAGACTACAGAAGAGAAGTGCTCTGTGTGCTCTGCCTCCTTCAAACCTCCTCTCCCCTCACCTGTCACCTGGGGACAGCCATTCTATCAGGCGGCCTCAGTGGAAGAGATAGAGGAAGCTGCAGGGTTCATTGCTAGAGGCTCACCTCCATCAGACATCAGAGAGCCATGGTGTAGTGGTTAAGAGCAGTGGTTAAACACAGAGTGTTTGTTGTGGGGGAGGCAGGGAAAGGAGAATGTTAGCCGCTTTGAGACTCCTTAGGGTAGTGATAAAGCGGGATATCAAATCCAAACTCCTCCTCTTCTTCTTCACCACGACCCTGAACTGTGCCCCCTAGCCATTATGGGAACAACAGTTCAGAAATCAGTGAATGAGTTTTGATTTTCCTCTTCGTCTTCCCTCCCTGTCTCTTTTCCCTTGTGTGTCATGTTTCTTTAGGTCATAAGCCATGAATAAAGCTATTCTGAGCACTGGCTAAAACCAAAGCGTGAAGGGACAAGCTGCTTCTTGAGCTTCCAGTTGTCAGTCAGGTTTGGTTAAAAGCCACCAAATGTGATGTGATAAGCCCTGCCAAGCCCAGGAAGCCGATGTGATAGAGCAGGACCATCACAACCTATTGGGTTTGCAGTGTTGGGGCAGGAAGGAAGCTGTGGGAGTCAACAACAAAAACATTACAGCAAGCAAAAGAGGCTTCTCAAATTCCACAAAGTCATACTTTCTCCTGATTCCTAAGCTTACGCAACTTTCCCAGCCTCTGCTACCTGAGTTTACCACCACGTTTTTAATGCAATCCCATGAACAGACGTCTAGTGTCCAGATCAAGGGAAGGAATAGTACAGCTCTATTCTGCCTTGGTCAGACCACACCTGGAATACTGTGTCCAATTCTAGGCACCACAATGGAAGAGGGATATTGAGCAGCTGGAAGGTGTGCACTATGCAGAGGAGGGCGACTGAGATGCTAAGGGGTCTGAAAACCAAGTCTGATAAAGATCAATTGAGAGAGTTGGGCATATTTAGCTTGAAGAGAAGGAGACTGTGAGGGGATATGAGAGCCATCTTCAAATATCTGAAGGGCTGTCACAAAAAGAATGGAGCAAGCTTGCTTTTTGCTGCTCCGGTAGATTCAAATGACAAGAGATGAGAGACCAGCTAAAGATTAGGAAGAACTTTACAATGGTAAGAGCTGTTTGACAGTAGAGTAGACTTCCTGGGAAAGTAGTGGACTCTCTTTCCTGGGAGATTTTAAAATATAAGTTGAACGGCCATCTGTCAGGGATTCTTCAGCTGTGTTACTGGCATTGTAGGGGGTTGGTTTAGATCATGGGTAGGCAAACTAAGGCCCGGCGGCCGGATGCGGTCTAATCGCCTTCTCAATCTGGCCCGCAGACAGTCTGGCAATCAGCGTGTTTTTACATGAGTAGAATGTGCCCTTTTATTTAAAATGTATCTTTGGGTTATTGTGGGGCATAGGAATTCGTTCCTTTTTATTTTTATTTTCCAAAATATAGTTCAGCCCACCATATGGTCTGAGGGACAGTGGACCGGCCCCCTGCTGAAAAAGTTTGCTGACCCCTGGTTTAGATCAGGCATGTCCAAAGTCTGTTCTGGGTGTCTGTTCTGCCCCTGTGGCAGTTTATTTCCTAGGGTGAAATCCTAAAAAAAAATCAACAACTTCAGTCCTAAAAAAAGGTTGGCCCTTTGGTTGGCCCTCACAGCCCTTCACTTCATCAAATCTGGCCCTCTTTGATAAAAGTTTGGACATCACTGGTTTAGATAACCCTCAGGGTCCCTCCCAACTTTACAATTTAATGAAACAGTTCTGTGGCACTGTGCAGCCTTTTGCCTAGCTAGAAGATCTTTAGGTCACCATGAAAGAACATTAACAAACCCAAGTGCTCCCCTTTCCCTCATCCTGTCTTCCCTACAGATCTGGATCAAGCCTCATTCACTGGATCAAGCTGGGTTTCATTCAAGAACAGTTGTCGATTGCACTGTTCCCAGCCTTTGCACCATCATGCAAGGGTTTTTGCACACACCCTTCTGGCACCCCAGAGGCAAGGCAGTAGGTTTGGAGGGTCTAGAATCTCTTCGTCTTTGTTCACAGCAGAACTCTTGGCACCATAGGAAAGAAAACGGGAGGCAGTGCTGCAGCAAAGCAAGGCCAAGTTGCCTGACTCCTCAGGCAGTGCCCAATGGACCCACTTCCTCTTTATAGCTGTGGGAGAGCCATTCTGGCTTGAGATCCACAGCCACAATGGAGTTGTTTAAGGGATGCACCATCAGGCAAACTCTCAGCCATCCTGCAAGTTCAGAGCAGACCTGGCCCTTTCAGTGGTGTGTCGCAGCCACCCTGCCACAGACCACCAGATGGTCAAGGAAAAGTCAAGGGGCGTCTCCTTCCTTCACATTCTGCTTTTGGCTGTCCGCTGATGGGAAGAAAGTGTTGGGCTAGATAGAGCAGCCTTCCCCAACTTGGTGCTCTCCAGATGTTTTGAACTGCTACTCCCACCAGCCCAATGGTTGTGCTGGCTTACAAGTAAGGAGATTCCAACTAAACATTAGAAATAACTTTCTAACAGTAAGAGCTGTTCAACAGTAGAGCGGACTCCCTCGGGAGGTTGTGGCTTCTCCTTCCTTGGAGGCTTTTTCAGCAGAGGTTGGATGGCCATTAGCTGAGTTTCCTGGAATGCAGGGGGTTGGACTAGATGACCCCTGGGTCCCTTCCAACTCCACAATTCTATAATCAGTGGCGTAGCGTGGGTTGTCAGCACCCGGGGCAAGGCAAGTAATTTGCGCCCCCTAACCTGTGGATTTGCGCCCCCTAACCCTAACCCCCAGATGTCAGCACCCAGGGCAAGGCAAGTAATTTGCGCCCCCTAACCCGTGGATTTGCGCCCCCTAACCCTAACCCCCAGATGTTGCGCCCGGTGCGGCCGGCCCCCCCTGCGCCCCCCACGCTACGCCACTGTCTATAATTCTCAGCTGGGGAAGGCTGGGCTAGACTGACCTTTGGATCTGACCCAGCATTGTCATGATTACATGCACATGTTGTTCTTTGCAAACCTGTGACTGTCTTCATAAAAAGGTAAGATCCTGATTTAGTTACACTTGCACACCTGTATGCCTTATTGCAAACAAGGCTGACATTCATGCAGGTCTGAACCTTCTGCCCCCCACCAAAAAATAAAAAAATTCTGGAAATTCACCATTCCTTTTGCCTTTGGTGTCTCAAAGAGCAGGACAAGCAAGCAGTTAAATCTACCTGAATTTTCTAATAGCCTGGATGTTACCATTTTGTATGCTGGCAGTTTTGAGCTTTCCCTTGGTAGCATGTAGAAATTTCAACTTGCATGTGTGCATGCAATAAATCAGTACCAATAAATATTAGAATATGTACACACATGCACACAAGGAGCAAGAGTTTACATCCATCTCTGTCTCTCTCCAGTATTGTGAGTCTAGCGAGTTTTTCCTCAGACAGTCCTAGAAGATGTTATTTCATTTGATGCTCTCAGAAGCATCTCAAGAAAGGGAGAGGGAGGAAGCTGACTCTGTGGCTTGAAATCAAACAAGAAGAGACAGGAATGAAGTTCCAGCAAGTCATCTCTTCCTATCCTCCAGGTTTTCGTGTCCACATTTCTGCAAAACAAAAATCCAGGCCGTCTACAAAAATAGCAGCAAGTCCCTGAGTTGCTCGATGGCAAATGTAGGGTCATATGACTAATCAGCCGCTAGAAGCACAAAAGCAAAGTATCTGCAGCCGGATGCTTTTGCTGAAATAGATGTGAACCTGTAGCTCTGTGGAGGTGCAGGCAGCACGCATCTCTTGCTAGGGCAAACAGGAGCAAAGCTGAATGTGTATTAATCAAGATGAATTATCACTAAGCAGAATCAGCCCACCATGCCTCCCATCTTCAGTGCTTCACCTTCAAGACGTACATTCCCCTCCAAGCCATTCAGCTGCTGAAGGGAAAGCTATGCACCCTGACACAAGATGCTGACCAGACACTGACTCATCCGCATGAATCAGCCAACTGCTTTCCTCGCCAGCTTTCCACGCCCAGAAGCAGTTTTTGCTCAATGAATTGTACAGTCCTTTGGCCAATTAAGCAGGAGCATCTGGGAACAGGCCCCGAGATCAGATAACGAAGAAAGCACATGGCATTTGCAAGAGGAAAAATAGGACTGCATGATGCAGCAAGGTGGTGATCGACGTCACGTCTCCTTGTCCAAGTCATAGACTGGAGTAGCAGAAGAGGGAGCAGAGACACTGAATGTGCTTAATTCAATAAGGAAACGTCTGTAAAGGTTCAGATGAGGTAAGTCCGCAATCACCAGGGCGGGCCCAAGACATTTTGTCACCTGAGGTGAACCACAAAATGGCAGACACACACCCCACTCGGGAACAAGGGATGAGTGAAGATCTACATTGGGAACAAGGGGTGGGGGATCAAACCAACCTTATCCAATGGCTGAAGTGAGAATCAAAGGCAGGGGAGAAAGGGGCCGCTCTGAATCATGCCAGGGCCGCCTCTGTCATTTCCTCCCTAAAGGTGGGAGGAGACCAGCACTTTTCCTATTTGCCAAGAGGCCACTCTAGAGGCAGCTTGGTGGGGTGGCTCATAGCTGTCAACCGTCCCTTATTTGGCGGGAAAGTCCCTTATCCCAGCGCCATGTCCCGCTGCTGTCCCTTATTGATGATGTCCCTTAAATTTCCCGAGTTTCAAAGGAAGCAGCTCCTCTCCCTCCCTCCCTGCCGGCCAGGGAGAAGGCAGGCTCCAACTGTGTTGCCTGGCTGCGTTGCTCACCCAATAAGGAGTCTAAGAACGACTGGGGGTGGAGCTTGCATGCCTTGTGCCGATCAAATCGGCCGCGTTGCCTGGGGACTCGCCTTTGCTCAGCGCTTCCCAGCGGAGAGGTGACGGTGGTTTTCCTTGCTGCACCCCCTTTGTCGGTTTGCTGCGCTGTGGGAACCACCACTTGAGGCTTCGTTTAGCTGCTGGGCTGAATGGGCTTTCTGCCTTTGGCTCGGGAGCTGGTTGACTAAAATCCCTTATTTTGGCTGCTGGTCCCTTATTTTTGAGGCTGCTGGTCCCTTATTTTCAAATCTGTAAGTTGACAGCTATGGGGTGGCTGCCGAGGAGACGAAACATCTGGCCGCCAAGGAACGCGCCACAGCCGTTGTTGCCACTGCAATACGTTCCTCGGAGGCTGCATCTGGATGACACCAAGCAAACACCTGTGGAAAGCTCACAAGCAGGACGTGAACGCAACAGCGCTGTCCCTGTGGTTTCCAGCAGCTGGTATTCAGAGGCAAATCACCTCCAGCAGTGGAAGCAAAGCAGAGTCATTGTGGCTAGAAGCTAATGATAGCCTTGCCCTCCATGAATTTGCCTTCAACCCCTTTTTAATCATCCAAGTTGGTGGCCGTCACAATCTCTTGTGGGAGCATGTTCCTAAGTTTAATTGTGCGCTGTGCGAATAAGTGCTTTTATCTGTCCTGAATCTTCGAGTATTCAGTTTCATTGGATGTCCAGGAGTTCCAGTGTTAGGCAAGAGGGAGAATAACGTTTACCAACATTATGCACAATTGTATACACTTCTGTCAGGTCTCCTCTTACCTTTTCTCTCAACTAAACAGCCCTGAACGCTGTAATTATTCCCCCTAGGGGAGTCGCTCCAGCCCCTTGATCATTTGGGCTGCCCTTTTCTGAAACTTGTACAATAACGTTTGGCAGCCAGAAGCAATCACAGTCATTTCCCCAGCATGTTTTGCATAAAAGCACCTTGAGGTAGGCAGTTTTATTTTTTCCCATCTTTCTCCTAACAATCCTGAACACAGAATTCGCTTTCCCAGAGGGAAACAAGGTCCATGAAAAGGAGAGGGTTGGCGAGTCAACAGAGCAATCATCCAACACAACCACAAGTTCTCTGTCCTTGTCAGTCACCAAAAAGTTGTATTTTTTGCCCCAGTGTGCCTTATCACTTTACACTTGTTTGCACTGAATTGCATGTGCCTGGGAAGGGAATGACATAGACTGTGTTTGGTGGTGCTCAGATGTGCTTGTTCCAACATGCCCTGGAGGCCAGCCCTTTCAACTATGCATGCATGGTTTCCCACCCTGCAGGGCTCATAAAAGCAAATGAACAACACTCTGATGTAACATTTGCCTCAACAGGAATGTTCCTGAACAATTCCTTTAGGCATATATGTGATAAATGTTAAGTCAAAATTGGTCATCCACAGAGTTACGGTTTTACTCATTGCTCATGGTATCGTTCCAGAAACTTCACACTGGTGAAGAATTCTGACACAACATTTTCCACAAGTGTACCTCCTCAGATATCATTCGAAGGTAGCCCCAACAGAGGCTACTTGGGAGTTAGGAAGCATCACTTCCAGCTGCACCAAAAGAGAAGCAGTAAAATTTCAGCTTGGCGAGATCCTTTTGGAGCTCTTCACAATCTCATTTTGTTGTTAGTGTCATCAGCAAACTTGGCCTCACACTATTCGCTCCTACCGTATTTTTCGCACCATAAGGTGCACCGGACCATAGGGCGCACCCAGTTTTTTTGGGGGGGAAATAAAGGGGAAAAAATTATTTCCCCCCCCCCAGGCGTGGGGCTGGGGCGGGGGAAGCTCGAGCTTCCCCCGACCCCAGCCCCCAAACAGGCAAGTCTCCGCAAGCCGTGGGAGCGCTCCTGCTGCTTGCTGAGAGGTCCGCGAAGCCTGGACGCGCTGAGCTCAGTGTGCGCAGGCTTCAGCATGCAGGCAACTCTCCGCAAGCAGCGGGAGCCCAGCGCTGTCCCCCGAGTTTGCGGGGCTGGCGACGGGGAGGAGCAGGCTTCTCCCCCCCGCCAGCCTTCTAGCCAAGTCGGGGGACAGCGGGAAGGGCGCGCTGCGCCTCTCCCGCTGTCTCCCGAGTTTGCGGGGCTGGCGACGGGGAGGAGCAGGCTTCTCCCCCCGCCAGCCTTCTAACCAAGTTGGGGGACAGCGGGATGGCGGCGTTCCGCCTCCCCGCTGTCCCCTGAGCTTGTGGGGCTGGTGGTGGGGCTCTCCTGAAGCCTAGAGGGTGAGAGGGGTCGGTGCGCACCGACCCCTCTCGCTCTCCAGGCTTCAGCAAAAGCCTGCATTCGCACCATAGGACGCACACACATTTCCCCTTCATTTTTGGAGGGGAAAAAGTGCGTCCTATAGGGCGAAAAATACGGTAATTCCAGGTCACCCGACACCATTAAACATTCCCTGTAATTTAGTAAATGACAACAGTTTTGTGGATTCAACATTATTAGATGGACTTTAAAAAGTTGAAATCTGAGTCTGTGGGACCCTGGAAAGACGACCTTTCATTCCATTCTTTTTCTTACTAAAAATGAAGTCTGTTATGGTTTTGAAGGTATTATTGAAGATGCTTGGGCAATACTTAGGGGGAAAGAGACGGAGCAGTTTGCCCTGTATCCTACTGAGACTGAAATTAATTCATATTGTTAAGGCTCCCCCAATATCTCTGGATTCTGTAACAGGGTTAGAATTTAAGCAAATCCCGTGATTCCTGGCTTTAGTAAATGCTGGAGTTTAACCAATGGATTTAGAAGGGTAAAAATACAAGCTGGACTTTTTTTCCTGAGCGGAGAATTGCCTGGAGATGCGCTATTATGGAACAAAGGCAGTCATTAACCCAGCAAGAAAGGAATCAACAAGGCAGAAGACTTTCTGCTGGACACAGGGGGGGGGGACCCCCCACAGCCGTCAGATGGTGGGCAGAGAGCAAAGCAATTTAGGATTTCAGGGTGGATGACATAAGCAAACAAGGGGAAAGTGTTAGTTTTGTGAGTGGTTTGGAAATGCAGGGAAGTGGGGGTCTCAGCCCTGTGTGGGCTGGCTAGGACAAGGTCACATACTAGAGCGTGGCTGATTTCATTTGCAGACCCAGGCCTGCTGCACCTTGGAGTGTAATGCTGGGATTCTCCTCCATTCAAGCTCAAGTTGTTGTTTAGTCATGTCCGCCTCTTTGTGACCCCCTGGACCAGAGCACGCCAGGCACTCCTGTCTTCCACTGCCTCCCGCAGTTTGGTCAAACTCATGCTGGTAGCTTCGAGAACACTGTCCAACCATCTTGTCCTTCCCTTCTTGTGCCCTCAATCTTTCCCAACCTCAGGGTCTTTTCCAGAGAGTCTTCTCTTCTTGTGAGGTGGCCAACGTATTGGAGCCTCAGCTTCAGGATCTGTCCTTCCAGTGAGCACTCAGGGCTGATTTCCTTCAGAATGGATAGGTTGGATCTTCTTGCAGTCCATGGGCCTCTCAAGAGTCTCCTCCAGCACCAGAATTCAAAAGCATCAATTCTTCGGCGATCAGCCTTCTTAATGGTCTAGCTCTCACTTCCATACATCACTACTGGGAGAACCATAGCTTTTACTATACGGACCTTTGTTGGCAAGGTGATGTCTCTACTTTTTAGGATGCCATCTAGGTTTGTCATTGCTTTTCTCCCAAGAAGCAGGAGTCTTTTAATTCCGTGGCTGCTGTCACCATCTGCAGTGATCACGGAACCCAAGAAAGTAAAATCTCTCACTGCCTCTATTTCTTCCCCTTCTGTTTGCCAGGAGGTAATGGGACCAGTGGCCATGATCTTAATTTTTTTCTATTGAGCTTCAGACCATATTTTCTGCTCTCCTCTTTCACCCTCATTAGGAGGTTCTTTAATTCAGAGGCTGTATGTATAACTAAACCATATATCATAAAGACACCACCATCTCCGCTGTGCCTCATTTCCAAAAAGAAATACAGACCTTGGTATGTGTTCCTAGTACCCCTGGAATGTGGCACTGCTCAGAGATTGGGGTGGTGTGTAACAATATTCTTCCCCACCACCCCGGCTTGCATCTCCCTTACTTTCTGCTGTCGTGTCTTACGCCAATGTTTAGATTGTAAGCTCCTCGGGGCTGGGACTGCACATTGTGAAACACACGGGGAATGCTGATGTGAACACAGGAAGCTGTTATCACCTACAGAATCTTTCCCAGATCTATCTAAAAATGCAAAGCAGGGGTTCTGTTATAGAGCTAGACTTTTCTCTGTGGCAGCATCTCCAAAAAGGTTTTTGTGGTCCTAGACTCACAGGTGTTGGCTGTCCGCAGGGAATCCAGTGCCTCAAACCTTTCAAAAGTCAAGCCCTGAAGCCAAGTTTGCTAGTTTCTGATAAAGGCTCTGGAAAGTAGGTCAAGTGGTCAGGGTAAGGGATTTCTTTGGAACAGCCTGTCCCTCCTTTGTGGCCCCGATTCTTCCATTTCCCCTTGCCGTGTTATCTACAAAAATCAAGAACCCTTCATATTGCTTGGAAGATGACATTAAATCAAGGTAGAATATTGTATGTTCTTTATTTATATTAATTACATATTCTGCAAGCACAAATTAAAATCTCATTGAATACATCCTCTTTTGCATTCTAAAAGCTGTGTGAACCTAGCGTGGAATCCAGACTTAAGCAGAGGTTTAGACAAAACAAAAGGAACTCTTATTATGCAGACTAGGATTTTTCTATGTATACAGTTCAGGAACACTGCATAGCATTTAGGCCAGCCTCCTCTAAAAGATGGAGCCCTCCAGTACTTTGTCCTACAGCTCTCATCAACCTTGCATGGACTGGCTGGGGCTGATGGACATTGTAGTCCAAAACATCCAGAGGGCACCAGGTTGAGGAAAGCTGATTTAGACAGTGGACAGAACGGACAAGTACAGCATCTTTGAATAGTTGTGTCCCACTTGACAACAGTTTTTGAATTCTGCTGGGTGGGGGGAGAGATGTAATAGGAAACCTTTTGGCATGGTACCTGGGAAAGAGACTTTAGCAGGGGTTGGAACTGATCTAATCTGGGTCAGCCAGACAGAGGTGTGTCAGCTTTGGTGTACTTTGGATCACCCACAAAAGTGAGACTTTGTCGGACATGGCTTACAAAAGTGTGTGCATGTGTTATTTTTTTAAAATGCCTTCTTATACTGTTTCTTTTTTGCTCTTGAACTCATTGTTTGAGAGGAAACAGAGTGTGTATGCCATGGAGGACATGCTTTTTCTGGGTTTTCAGTCTTTTCTCTATTTTTATGTATCGCTTAGTTTTATGCTGAACCACCCCGGGGCCAGTTCCCAGGAGTGAATGGCAGTATCTTGCAGCCTGAGTCATGACAGCTACACACCACTTCCTGATTTGTGCTCTCGGGATTCTACAACAGTTTTCACAAAAGAGTTTAGCAAAGTATCAGCAAGGACTAGTAATTGGGCTTCTTGGAAAATGTCGTGTTCTAGGTGGTGTTAAAAGCCACCGTCTATTTTCCTTAAATTTCGACCGGCTCCTCAAAAGGTCAAATTGCTAGACTGCCTGTCTGAACAGATTTCTTGGTACACAATCAACAGCCACTAGTTCCAGTTCTCGCTTTGCAGATTTTCAGCTCTAGATAAAAAGCCAACTCAGAAGAAATACCAACAGACATAAAAAAGAAAAAACCGAAACGAAAACACCTGAGTTTCTTCCTCCCCCTTAAGCTCACGTGTCTCCATATGGAACTGGGCTAAGAGGCACAGCTGCATTTGCTGCCCAGAAATAACTTCCCATCTCAAAGAAAACATGTTTCCCGTGACAGCTGCTCACATGATTTGCTTTGCATGATGTGGCAACATTTTCCCCTAAATCAAAAGGAAATTCTGCAGAAACCCCCATTTTCATTTTGTGGTTTTTGGTTTTTTTTTGCAAAAGTTGCAAAAACTTCTCTTCCTAAGAAAAATCTGTGTTCTGCCATCTTCTAGTCATCAAAATCAGGAATGTCGTCATAGGAATAGCCCCTGTAGCCTTTGGAAGCAAAATACGCAATACGCAAATGATAGAAGCCAGGAAGGAAGACCAGGATTCCGATGATCAGGACAGGGATCGCTCGATCGGTTCCCTGGAAAACAAAAGAGAATAAGGGCTTTTTCATACCTTGGCCTGGAACAGCTAGCCTTCTCTATACCAGGCAACATGCAGCTAGATGTGCAGACTGAGGTGGGGAGATGTGAAAGTTCTGCCTGCAATGGCCCATTCACCCGTTCAAAGTTGCAGCCATCATTGCACAGGAAAACCAGCACTAAGACTGTGAAAGCCAGAGGGGGCAGAAGGCCACCCAGTCCAAACTGGGACCATTCACACCAGTCCCCTTTCTTGCTTCCTCCCACATCACCCCAACCACAATGTACTTAAGTGGGTACAGATACAGTACTGAAAACATTGCAAGGGGTTAGACTAGATGATCCCTGGGGTCATTTCCAACTCTACAGTTCTGTAATCCTGGATGTTTCCTGAAAGAATGATCGCTGGGTGTGGAGCACACTTCCACCCGCAGACAGGCCTCAGCTGTCTGAACATCATGCCCTCTATCTAATCTTTGCTCTCTTAGTGGTCTGCCGTGCCCTGTCTGTGACCTTTGTCTCCTTCGTCATACATTGTTCAAGGGGAAAATGACGCAGTGGAAACAGGTGCCAAAATAATTTTGTGCCACCCCTCAATCTCGGGATTGGAAGATGTGTAAAGGTCACAGTCCAAAATGTATCTGACTGGTTTTGCATATTGTGCTAATAAAAGGAGCTTCTATAGCGCTAGCTGGCAGCTTGCTCCCTTGCCAGCTTGCTTATGCATAGCTCACCTGATGAACAACATCTGACTCGTGTCCTTTACTTCAGTTTCCAACAACACACACATAAGGAACATAAGGAAAGGAACACAAACTTTATCCAAGGTCACTACCAAATCGAATTTGAGGGTGAGGGTATTCCAGTATGCAGAGATCAGTTAAAGACTCAGGACAGACTCTATACTGCCTAGGACCCTCGTACCTACGGGACTGCCTCTCCTGGTATGTCCCACTGAGGACCTTATGGTCTTCTGACAAAAACATCTTGGAGATCCCGTGCCACAGAGAGGTTAGGCTGGCCTCAACCAGAGCCAGGGCTTTTTCGGCCGTGGCTCCAATCTGGTGGAACGCTCTGTCACAAGAGACTAGGGCCCTGCGGGACTTGACATCTTTCCGCAGGGCCTGCAAGACAGAGCTGTTCCACCAGGCCTTTGGCCAAGGCACAACCTGACCCCCTCCTCTGGTAATCCTCACAGAACTCTAGCCCAATGGTTGCCATTAATTTGAATTTATAATGAACTGATTTTATAATGAAGTGATTTTAGAATGCTGTGTTATTTCACTGTTGTTAGCCGCTCTGAGCCCAGCTTCAGCTAGGGAGGGATAGAAATAAAATATTTTTTTTTATTTTTTTTATTTATTATTATTATTATTAACAAAAGCCACTCACTCCAATATCCCCAAAGAAAAAATGACGTTGTCTGGAAATCCATGCCACCAAGTAGCCCAGCTCTTGATGCCGATGTCATGAGAGAGATGCAAGGGGGAGAACCCCCAAGATCAGCCAATGCCATTCTAAAGGAGGGTGGGGCAGCACCAGTGTGTGGTCAATGCCATGGCACTTATGTGCTGCTTTCTGGCTTTCAACTGAGGCATCTGGTTTGCCACTGTGAGAACAAAGTGCTGGATCAGTTGCAGGAAAGAGAACTCTCCTCATGTGCTCAGGTGCCTGAAGCGCTGCATTCCTTCCTCCATGAGGAAATGTAGATGGCGCAATGTCTCCACATGTGGAATGTGCCCATCCTCAGCTCTGGGCTTTCAAAAAAGTGTGAGAAAAGGAAGCAAAACTCACTTGGATTCCCCCTCAGCTTCACCTTAGTTCATAACATCCAAACTGTTGTCAGGCCCATGGAACGGCCTGAAGGAACACGACACACACCAACTTCTAAAGGCTAGCAAGTTAACAACTTGACACCTGTTTGACTACAAGATCACCTTCCCCCTGTATGTGCCCATTGGGCTGCTTCGATCAGCGGAACTGGCATTGCTATAAGTGCCACATAATGCCTTTCTTGTATTTGTAAAAATTCAGTCTTTTAGTGTGGCAGTACCTACACTCTGGAACCCCCTGCCTATTGACATCAGGCAACTGCCTTCGCTGTACCCTGTTCGGTGCCTGCTAAGAACATTCCTGTTTAGGCAAGCCTAGCCAGATGTTTAGAAATTTACGCAATGTGCTGTTACTTTAAATTATTGTTGTCAATTTCTCCTATTGATAATTTTATTGTTTTATCCTTTCCGTAATCTGCTTTGAGGTCTTTTTGCTTTTTGCAATCAAGCGATGCACAAATTTTGTGAAATAAATACCTAAGTCTAGTCCCAGGATGGGAGACCTCTTGGTGGGTGAGGAAGCCACTATTTTCAAGAGCTGTAACAGGTGACCAACTATAACTTTTTCAAAGCACACATAGATACCCTACTGGTCAAAACTGAGACAAAATGGCAGCCCCTCCGTTACCATGCCCCCAAAGTCCCTTCCAAATCCTGCATCCAAAATAAATGACTCCTATGTACAGCTCCGCAAGAATGCAATTTTGATGTCTTGTATCTCAGTTAGCTTATGATCGTTCCAAGGCCAGGTCAGCCCTGGCAGAAGAGCTGAGCCACTTACCCCTTTGCTGATGTATCCTGCCAGGAGCAGAGCCCCAATGATAATGAGAAGGGTGCCAATCAGGAACAGCACAGTGGCCAGAGCAATGGCCTTGTAGGGGATCTTGGGGGGGCTCCTCTTGAACTAAAGGAGGAAGAAGAGACAGGTCAGCATTCAAAAGCATCAGTGGCCACTTTCAACCCGGTTATGAAAGCATCACACTTCCATGGAACCACTAGAGCCGCCAGCAAGGTTGGCTTTGGCAGGAGCAAACGTGTAGAAGTCTTTTTAAATAATATTTATTAAGAGTTTAAAGATTACAAAAAAAGAAAACGAATTAAACAAATCAATATAATACAATACAAAAACAAAAACACCACATAGAACATTGAATTAACAAAACAAAACAAAAACAATTAAAAACACTTCCAATATTTTCAATCTTAGCTTTCATTCACTTGTTTCATTGACTTCCTCACGCCTCCCTTTTTGTATTCCACTTCAATTAACTGTTTCAGCAATTCCTTTCCATCTTCCTCTGTTTTCTGTCCTGTAATTAATCTTAACATATTCTAACCTTGTTTTTTCCCTTTAATACATTAACAATTTATCTGTACCTAGTTCCTTATAACATTTCTGCCAAAGCCATATAACTTCATTCCACCATTTTTCTAAAGCTCATTAATTTTACAATATTTCTGTAAATAATCTTTAAATTTTTTTCCAATCTTCTTCCACCGACTCTTCTCCCTGGTCTCGGATTCTGCCAGTCACCCCCGCCAATTCCATACAGCCCATCAACCTCATCTGCCACTCGACAAACGTGTAGAAGTCAGGCTGATCAGTGGCAGATGAGAGGAACCTGCATGTTCACACATAGGATGATTCTCAAGGATCTGATGATGGGGTTAGTCCATCAGCATCAAACTCCACTGAGAGTTTCAGAACAGTGGGCTAGACGTACTCTGGGCCAGATCCAAACAAGGTCACTGAGAGGGGCAATTACAGCTCCCTCCCCCCCCCCCAAAAAAATGCTACATGCATTAGCTGCAGGTAAACAATGGGAATACAAGTTGGAACCCAACTCCTTCAGATAAATGTTGAATAGTACTCCAGAGCCAGTGATGTAACCAGGCAATGGAGCCATTGGTATGGGTGGGTGGCGTTCGGGCTTCATCTAAGCAGCCCAAATCAACTCTTGTTTTTAGCACTGGAACAGCCCAGCAAAAAATACCCCCCAAAGTAAATTAAAAAACCCTCCTTGCATGGGAAAGGGAGCAACCTCTTCCACTGGTAGGAGGAGTGCATTCAGATTCGATTATCCTGGAGTTCTCCCAACACAGGTGCTGCCCATCCAGGAGGGTTTTGCTGCACTGGCTGAAAGTGTCACTGCCAATAGGGGTGATGGTAGAAGAACAGGTAAAAAGCATAACCTAAGGACACAGGGTGGTGCTGTGGGTTAAACCACAGAGCCTAGGACTTGCTGATCAGAAGGTTGGCGGTTCGAATCCCCGTGATGGGGTGAGCTCCCGTTGCTCCTGCCAACCTAGCAGGTCGAAAGCACGTCAAAGTGCAAGTAGATAAATAGGTACCGCTCCGGCGGGAAGGTAAAAGGCGTTTCTGTGCTCTGCTCTGGTTCGCTTAGTCATGCTGGCCACATGACCCGGAAGCTGTCTGTGGACAAACGCCGGCTCCCTCGGCCTATAGAGCGAGATGAGCGCGCAACCCCAGAGTCGGTCACGACTGGACCTAATGGTCAGGGTTCCCTTTACCTTTAAGGACACAGGCAATTGCCAGGTCTCCAAGGAAAAGCCTCCTAGGGAGCAAATGTTACAGAAAACTCTGCATGAAACCTGGGATAAATGCTGCCAGCCTGGGCTGGACAGCCCAGCGGCCTGCCTTCAGTACAAAGCTACTTTGTACGTTCAGCCAATATAGCAGGCAATTCCAGGTCTGCTTTAATGCTACGACCAGCCAGCGTGACAATGCTGCCTCCAAGTGGCCCACTTTTAATGCATCTTCATAAACACACAAAACACAGGAAGAGCGAAAACCCCAACCGACCCTGGAACAGAAATGAAACGTTCTGGGTGTGTTTGCCGCCCTCTCACCCCCAAACCCAACCTCCACTCTAATGGTAATATCTCCATTTGGGACTGGCTTGCTTTTCATCCCTTTTCTGAAATTAGCACCTGTATATATCAGCTCCCCATTTAGACCTGAATCTTCTCCTCTGGTCTTGGCAAACCAGGATGCTTGAGGGAGGAAGTTGCCCATCTATAGTAAATGCAGAGTGAAGTTACAGGAAAAGCTTCCTCCTCTGGAGCCAACACCTCCCCCAAGAAAAAGAAAGAAAGAAAGAAAGAAAGAAAGAAAGAAAGAAAGAAAGAAAGAAAGAAACCCACCCACCTTCCCTACAGGACCGCTTCTCCTGGTATGCCCCGCGGAGGACCTTAAGGTCCACAAATGACAACATTTTGGAGGTCCCAAGTTGCAAGGTGGTTAGATTGGTCTCAACTAGGGCCAGGGCCTTTTCAGTACTGGCCCCGACGTGGTGGAATGCTCTGTCATAAGAAACTAGGGCCCTGCGGGACTTGACAGGGCCTGCAAGACAAAGCTGTTCCGCCTGGCCTTTGGTTTGGACTCAGCCTGACCCTTATGTTTCCCTCCCCTTATGGTTTTGATCTATGGGCAACTTTTAAAATGAGGTTCCATTTTAAATTGCGTTTTAACCCGTATTTTAAATTGGTCCCTCCCCCCCATTATGATTTTACTGTAATTTTACTGGTGTTATCCACCCTGAGCCCGGCTCCGGCCGGGGTATAAATATTATTATTATTATTATTATTATTATTATTAGACACTGAAGGAACAGTGTGAACAGTTGTGCATTTGCACCAGTGCCCACAAATCTTGGCTTGGCTTGGAATGGGCTGTCTCTTTTACGCTGAGGTTTTGAGAAGAGAAGGCGCAGCAGAAGAGGCTCTGAGCTCTCAGCTCCACAGAAGCAAAGAAAAAGGAAATGGGCAAGGAGGCCAGGCTTAATACAGGAATTGCTTATTTGCGTTGATAGGGGCTTTAACCTTTCAATAGCAACCCCAAGATGTTGACTAAGCTAACACTAAAGTTCCCAAAGTACAAAACCCTTTTGGGTTATACAGAATGCCCCAGTCCCAGTAAATGGCTATGTGTAATAGCAGGAGGATACTGCCACCTTGTAAGGAATATCTGAACTCAAGTGAGGATCACGACACAAGTGGTGCTTCTGAAATGCAAGGAATTCATTTTGTCCTGGTTCTCCCCCACCCCCCATTTTACCTGAAGGTCAATGTAGCCTTCATCTGTGCTCGCAAGCTTGGAATATTTCACTTTGCTGCTGGGGATCGAAGCTGCCAGGTTAGTTCGGGACGGCATCTTTACCAGTAGGAAGCATCAGTACCTACAGCCTGGGAGAGAGAGAAAAAGCTCTTGAGGAGACGGGAAGAGAGTAGGAACAGCAGATTTTAATGCAGGAGAGGAACTGAGACAACAAAGAAAAGCAGCCTGTGTTACTAAGGGCTTGTTTACATTTGAGCATTAGTTTAATTGTTAATCCGTAAGAACAGCGTGCTGGATCAGGCCAATGACCCATCTAGTCCACCCTCCTGTTCTCACAGTGGCCAACCAGATGCCTGCAGGAAACCCATATGCAGGATTTTAGCTTAAGCCCTCAGACAGAGAAGTCCCCATCTGCACTGGCCCACAATTTAAGTCACGCAGAGGTTTCAAATGAAAGGAAACCAAAGAAAATTCAGACCATATAGAGGAAGGTCTGGACTACTTTCAGCCATAGATGGGGACTCGCAAGGTGTAGAAATGCAGTTGTTTTAAAGCATGCATGGAGAATGCAGGGCAGACAATCCTGTTTAAAAACCAGAGTTGCTCCTGGCATAGATATGCCGCTAGAAGCCAGAATGGCCCTGATGGAAAGGCTGAGCCAGTCGCCTGGGGAAATGGCCAAGGAGGTTTGGGGGAGAATAAGTCCTAGCCCTCCACCTGCTGTGCTATTTTAACACTGCAAACCACTTTGACCCTGGACTTTATAAAGCCCTGTAATTTCTTCCTGCTGGAGATCGAAGCCCTGCGGTTTTTATGCCATTAGCAAGTTACATTGTAAGCTATATCCACAGAGCTTGAATTTTGTTTTCGGGGTGCGGGGCAAGGCTTCCAAGGAGCAAAAACATCCAAGGAGTGAAAACATCTGGCCCAGTGCATTCATCTGATGCCAGTACAGCCGTGTATGTGTGTGTGTGTGTGTGTGTGTGTATAGGAGGTTCTTCCTGATGTGTCAAACAGTGTTTCTCAAACTTGGGTCCCTAGCTGTTGTTGGACAGTAACTCCTATCATTCCTAGCTAGCAGGATCAGTGGTCAGGGTGATGGAAATTGTAGTGTGAGAAACCCTGTGTTAACAGAACACAAGCTGACACCACCCCAATCCCTGTGAACAGGGGAATTACATTTGAATAAACAGGGGAAAATACATCAGGTATTCTGGCCAGGGCTAGGCTAACACGCTCATCAAGAATATATTGTTTTGTTACTTCTAGCTCACCCTTCCTCTTGATAGCTATCCATGGAAGCTAACAGCTGTAGTTAAACGTAAGTCATAAAAACAGTAATTAAAATGCATCAAAAAATTAGCAAGAAAAATAAATCAAGATCTGGAAGGCACAGGGAAGGTGTTTGTTCAAGTACTTTTGCCCCAATGTGAATGGAGCCTGGTAGCTTTAAGGCAGCCAACATTAACTGTAGCATTTCCCTATCTCACTGTGCAAAAAGCCTTCAGATCAGTTTAAATCCCACTTCAGCCGTAATGATCACTGAGGTAACAAATATGACCTTAAAAGCACTTTGATCATTCAAAGCAATCACACAGAGTTTCATTTTTAGTTACTTACACAATGGTCCTATATCTCTACAGACACAAGAATAATTCTGCTCCAATGTGAGAAGCAGCATTCTCCCCTCTCCTCACCACTCCCTGCCACACACACAGATCATAGCTGTCAAGCGTCCCTTATTTGGCGGGACAGTCCCTTATCCCATCGCCATGTCCCGCTGCTGTCCCTTATTGATGATGTCCCTTAAATAAGCTACTGAAGGTAATGGGGCCCTTTCTATGTCCAGCTGTCCTTTGTCAACAACAAATTGTTGCTGGTTTTTTTTGTGTTGAATATATGCTATATGGTAATTTATGGACTTAATGGGTATCTAAAGCCATTTGCATGCAACAAAATATGTATCTTATCAAAGTGATTGTTGATCCCTTATTTTGGCTGCTGATCCCTTATTTTCGAGGCTGCTGGTCCCTTATTTTCAAATCTGTGAGTTGACAGCTATGACACAGATTCCATGAGACTCCAGCCATTTCAGACCCAGAGCGAACCTTCTTCTGCAGCAACATCTCAAGTGGTGTCAGGTATCCAGCCTCCACTCAGCTAGCTTAAGGAAAAGCTCGAATTTCTCCCTGCTTAAAAAAAAACTCGGAAAAAACTACTAAGATGACAGCTTCCTAGAAACAGGTATGTAGCTGGTCTGCCGTAGTCAAAACAAAATTAAAAAAATTCCTTCCAGTAGCACCTTAGAGACCAACTAAGCTTCTTAGAAGGCACTGAAGTGGCTAATTCTCTTTTTACAGGTTCTATTTCTGAAAATCACAATTTATATCAGGGAGGCTAACAGTTGCAGAAACATACAGTGGTACCTCGGGTTAAGTACTTAATTCATTCCGGAGGTCCGTTCTTAACCTGAAACTGTTCTTAACCTGAAGCACCACTTTAGCTAATGGGGCCTCCTACTGCCGCTGCACCGCCGGAGCACGATTTCTGTTCTCATCCTGAAGCAAAGTTCTTAACCTGAAGCACTATTTCTGGGTTAGCAGAGTCTGTAACCTGAAGCGTATGTAACCTGAGGTACCACTGTATATTGAAAGGCACTAGAGAAATGACATTACTAAATGAAACAATCTAGTATTACTAAGCACTGGATTCTAATTCCTCATACTGTACATTTATGGAACACAACTGTCCACATTCACTTTAGGAACAATGTATTAAAGGCCATTGTCTCTTGAGAAGCTGACCCCCAACCCACTGCAATATTAATTCGAGATCAGATTTCACACACCGATCCACATAAGAAAAAGATGAAAACATAGAAGGGCTTTGCCTTTCTTCCAAGGGCAGTGCTTTTATTATCTCAACAGTCACGTGAGAGAAGGTGGTGACTGACCCCAAACCAACTGACAATTTCTAGAGATGAATTTGGGAGGGGGAACCCCGTCCTAATACTCTATCTACCACACCTCTCCCCCTCTCGCTGGATCAACTTATCCTAGTCATCTGTGTCACACTAAGGAGTTAACAGAGCTTTGCTTTTGGAGTTAAGCTTTAAGAAAGCTGGAGGGCTTGATCCATTCAGTCCCATTTTGGAGTCAGGAATGTGTTCCTGGAAAAGTGTGCCCACTTTCAAAATCCCTTTAGAGCACCACACCAGCAGTTTAGCAGCCAAAAGCACCTTGGAAGTACCTCCCAGGGCAGAGGAATGCAGAATCTGCATGCAGCCGATCCTAGTCTGACCCAAACCACAACACTATGCGCCTACGCACCTCACATCTATGTGACTCAAGGCAGCAAAATAGAGGAGAAAGCTTTGCCAGAGCTTCTGCTATTGTTCACACTAGGAAGGAGAAGTTCAAAGAGGCATTTGTGGGTGGTGAAGCCAGTGATTCTGGTCCTTCAGCCCCACCCTAGAGCAGTTTAAAAAGGCAGCCCCTGTTTTCACCGCTGCTCCAGTGCACAACAACACAGTTATTTCTATTCTGGCCAAGTTAAGAGCATAACACAGTCCTACAAGGGCCCATCTAGTCCAGCATCCTGTTCTCATATGGTCAACAAGAGCACTGTCCCCAGTTGGGAAAAATCTTGCTCCAAAATGCCCCACTTCTAAAACTATATGCACTGGGGTTCTTTTAAACTTCTTTCTGCAATTATAAGCCTACACCCAATTTTAAAAACAGTAACAGAAATCAAGATACCATTATCATCCAAAGCTACATCGTTTTGTCAATGGCTGAAGACTGCATGGAACTTTAGAAAGAAAAACTGGAGCAAAACAGGCTTCCAAACAACGAGACAAAACAAATGAGACATGCCTACAACTTAAGCAACACCAGGCAGCAGAAGAGCCCCCACATGGATTCCATTTACAAAAATGTTCTTACCCTTGTGGAGCTTTATGCTGCTCTTTTCCCTTTTTAAAATCATTATTTTTATTTTGCAAGCCACCTAGGTAATTTTATGTACAATGGTGACCATAGCATCAGCTTAATAGTAAACAAACGCACCAGCAGCCCTTTTGGAGCTACTGCTCAAGTTCCCCAATATTAATTAATTAATTAAGAAAAAAAAATTATTTATTTATACCCCGTCGACCTGGCTGGGTTTCCCCAGCCACTCTGGGCGGCTTCCAACAAAATATTAAAATACAATGGTCCGTCAGACGTTAAAAGCTTCCCTAAAGAGGGCTACCTTCAGATGTCTTCTAAAAGTCTGTTGTTCAGCACCTTAAATTCTTTTAAAACCCACTCCTGCAATCTGGTGCCCCCAGATGCTTTGAATGACATCTAGAGAGGATCGAGGTAGAGTGTCAAACTAGGATCTGCGTAAACTAAGGGGTCAAATCACCACTTCGCCATGAAGCTCTCTGGGGGATGCAGGGCCAGTCACACACTCTCACCGGGTTGTTTTGGGGATAAAATGGTGATGAGAACTATGTAGGTCACCTTGAGCTCCTGGGGGGGGGGGTATAAATGTAGTAAGCAAATGAATTTTGATTTATTTGATTTATATATTTTTGTTGTGGGTGCTGTTTCTAAGAAGCAAAACAGGGATCCTGGCGCCAGATGCAGAATGCAAACAGGAGAAGACAGTGGCTTCTGGGAGAAGAGCAGCTTTTCCCCAAGAAATAAGCAACACCCCCCAATAATAAATATATATATATTTATATAATAATAAATACACACACACACACACACATATCTTTTTATTCAAAATTAAAACAAAACATATTATCCAGAAACATATCATCCTTATTTCCCTCCCATTTTCCCTCCCTCCCCCTACAGAACCCCCCACCCCCGACTTCCCTCAGTTCCAGTCTTTGATTTCTCTAAAAATGCTGTTTTCTGCATGTTACACAGTTGTATAAATCCTCAAACTCTTTAGCTGATTATTATCAATAAATAATATTTATTTTGGTTGCGGGTGCTGTTTTTAAGTAGGGGGGAGGCGGGGGTATAAATGTAGTAAAGCAAGTGAATTTTGATTTATTTTAGGTATTTCTTTTGGTTGCGGATGCTGTTTTTAATGAGCAAATGAGGGATCCTGGCGCCAGAGGCAGAATGCAAACAGGAGCAGACCATGGCAGCTTTCCCCCTAGAGATAAGCAACCCCCCCACCCTCGGCCACGGAGCTGCCGGGCGACGTCTCGGCCTGGCCCACCTCGCAGGGTTGCTCTGAGGATTCAGCCAGGAAGCCGCCCGCCCCCCTGAGCTCCTTGGGCCCAAGGACTGCCGCCCCCCGAGGCGAGCCTCCCCTCCCTACCTCCAGGCCAGCGCCATCTCTCCGCTCCCTGAGGCAGCCAGACCCGCTTCTGTCGCGCCGATTCTGCTGACTGTCCCCAGACACCCCGGCCGGAAGTTTACGGTCCTCGCGCCAGAGCTGCTTCCGGGTCAAGGCGCCTCCGTCTTGATTGGACGCTGCCCTCGGAAGGAAGGCGCTGTTCAGCCGAGGGCGGCCACAAGGGGGCGCTCCACACCCAGGGATTTGCCTCGCCTTGTTTGCGCTGCTGTTAGGAACTACCGTATTTATGGATGCTTTTGATACCGTATTGCGCTGTAATAATGATGATAATGATAATATTCCCCAGCCACTCTGGGCGGCTTCCGACAGAACACTAAAATACAATAACCTGTAATGATGTAACTGTATTATTATTATTATTATTATGGTTGCTTTTGATACCATATTGCGCTGTAAGAATAATAATAATCCCCAGCCACACTGGGCAGCTTCCAAGAACACACTAAAATACAATAACCTGTAATGATGTAATTGTATTTTTTAAAAAATTAATTATTATTATACCATATTTACGGATGCTTTTGATACCATATTGCGCTATAGTAATAATAATAATTTACTATTAATACCCCGCCTTTCTGGCTAGGTTTCCCCAACCACTCTTGAGGGCTCGAAGGTGAAGGGTTGGTAATAAGTAAATGATTCAATTTGTTTTTTTGTTTAAAATTCAGCCGCTGAACCCAATTCAAAAAACAAAGGCTCTTCATTTCTTTTCTTTGATAAGAGTTATGAGCTAGGGGGATGGGGGGGGGGAATGCAGCAGATGGAGAGTATATCTTGATTTCACTAAGGCTTTTTTGCAAATTCCCCCATGAAATTCTCTTCCAACTCCACAATTCTGATTCTATAATTTACCAGAAGTCTCTGCAGCTCAGCACACTGCCACATCATAAGGTTATTTTTAAAAGACCAATAAATAATCCCCTACAGGGCAGATAGGACTGATTTATGGAGCAGTTAAAAACTATGAAATTCTGTCCTCCAGAATGGAGCGATAGCCACCAACTTGAAGGGCTTTAAAAGACAAATGCATGGAGGGCTAGTAGTCATGATGGCTATTGCTCTACCTCGTTTGAAGGAATAGTTTCAGAGTGGTAGTTGCCAGAAGCCGCAGGAGGGGCTCATGTTCACATCCTGCTTGCGGGCTGGCCACTGTGAGAACAGGATACTGGACCAAATGAACCACTGGCCTGATCCAGCCAGCTCTTCTTATGTTCCTCAAATACAAACATTACAACCTTATGCCTGCATTTCAGGTGTGTCATTTAACTCGGTGAGACTTCCAGGTAGGCATGCGTAAGATTCAGTGTTTTAAGGCAGAACCCAATGCAATTTTACATTGTAATATTCTTCACAGGTCATGGAAAGTATTGATGTCACTCTGTCCGAGTTGCACCAGGTCAGAGTGGGAGCCCTGTGTCTATTTCTGCAGACCAGAAATTGAGATCTAAAATTGATGTGTCCAGAGGATGGCACACAGGAGACAGCAATAGGAAGTATAAGAAGAGTTGGGAATACAGTCATACCTCGGGTTACAGACTCCTCAGGTTGCATTTTTTCGTGTTATGGACCCGCTGAAACCTGGAATACCGGAACGGGTTACTTCCGGATTTGGGGGGCATGCATGCGCAGAAGCACTAAATTGTGCTTTGCGCAGAAGTGCCGAATCATAACCCACGCGTGCGTCCCGCATGGATCATATTTGCAACCCGAGCGTCCACTGTATTTAGCTTGGAAAAACTAAAGGGCTGTCACAAGTACAATGAACAATTATGGGAGAGGGAGACCTGGACCATTCAAATCCTTACGTTAGGAAAGCTTCCAGTTTTCTTCAAGTGAAACAAATTGCTTCAGGAGGGCTCTCCTTTCCCAAGGTTTTTTAAGACACTGGACAGCTACCAGGAAGTTCCCACATTCACTGTAGCAGCCATGGATGATGAACTTTCAGATCTTTCAACTTGAGGCCCGTGGTTAAGTTCACAAAGTCCACATAACACCCACTGCACAGCAACACATCTAGCCCTCTGCTGTTGGCTATCCCACAGCTTTGAGTATGAGGTTGCGGTCCATTTAAAGCAAATTATTTTCAGCATTGTAAGTTAAACCTGAGGATTGTTGAATATAGTTGGTTTTATTTCAAGCAGTAGTTTTGGCTGCTGTCACCCACCCTGCAACATTATGGTGAAGGACAGATAAGAGATGTGGGCAGTGCTGGACTAGGAACTGCAAGACTTAGGTTCAAATCCCCACTCAGCACAAAACTCAGTGGGTTGATCTTGGGCCAGTCGCTGCCACTCAGAGGGTTGTAAGAATAAAATGGAGGGGGGGGGAAGAGCCATGAACACCGCCATGAGCTCTTTGAAGGAAGTGATAGAACGGTAATTTTTTAAAAAAGCATTTAGGGAATGTTTAAGGTACAGGTATCAATTAACAAGGCACATTCAAAAGTTCAGAAAGACAAGCAGTAAGTTGTCTTGAAACCATTCTGGAGCATGGCTTACACATACATCTGGAATTTGTGGAAATGCCACTGGCAGGCTATAGCAAAGTGGCAGCATGCTGGAATTTTCTGGGTAAGATTTTGCCATAATGTAGCTCTAGTTTGGCCTCCAGGACAAAGTAGGCTATGTTTCATCACTGTGGCGTTAACTTGCTTTCTAAACATGGAAAGGGGGACAAAATCAGTGATCCAGCTACCACACTTGGCCTTCAAACAATAGAACCATTAAAAAAAAACAAACAGGCACCCAACATTCATACACTGACCCCAAAACTTCTAAGTATGCAGGTAAGACTTCACCTGCTAGATAGGAATGGGCTGTCACCACTGCCTGCACTGGCAGAAACTGCTCAGTTTTGAGTGACCACCTATCATCACACATTTCCATAATGCCCTGACATGTACAGCACAGCACCTCTGGACGTGTAACAAATTAAAATGGCACTGCTTCCCAGGACCAGATCTTGGGTAACCCACCCCCCTGCCCCACAACATGGAACCAGACACAGCTTTAAGCCTTCTTGAACTCCCTCCCTGTTCAAAGCCAGGCAGACACAAGTTAACAAACTGAATATTCTTTATTGACAAGTTTTCAGCTCCAAGGATTCCTGCTTCAAGACAAATAATTAAAATCCAATTTCTTTAATCATTATTACTTTTAGAAATCGAACAGCAGCCTCACTTTGAAGAGATTGCCACAGAACCTCCTTGTCTTTTTAAATACTGTACTCCCTTTCTGGAGTACAGGGTTAGCTATAAAAACAAGGTATAAAAGATAGGGGGAGGGAGAGAGAGGAATTTTCAAAACAAGTGAAAAAAGTATTTACACAGAGATATCTACAATTGGACCTAAGTGCATATATGACAATTCCATGCACCAAGACGGAATGGTGAACAGGCTTCCAGCAGAGGTTCTTCTTTCACAAAACCCTGATTCTTTCCATCAAATTCTTAAGATTCTTCTTGATCTTCAATCTTTGGAGCCAAATAATATTTCAAATGTCCCATGTCTGCTATCTTATATTCAACAACTGCAGGAGACAAATAAACAAAAGTTAGATTTAAATTGAAACCAAAGTTAAAACCAAGTTAGTTTGCAGAGATGAATGAAACTTACCTAGTGGGACACCTGCAGACATACTGAGGGTAACTGTAGAAGACAATGGTGTGGCTTTGGTGAAGAAGTTCAAGTATCTCAAAGCAAAAGTCAGCTGGACTGCCTCATTCATCTCTATTGTAACCTACAACAAATTAAATTTTAATTAAATATTCTATAGCGCACTGTTTTAGAAGCCCAACAAGCTTAACAACTGCATTAGAAACAGCTTTGTCACAAGCAAGGTACGCAAACTGTTCAAGTTTATGGAGGGGAGAGAAGAGATAGTAAAGGACAATTAACATCATCTCTACAACCTGCAGTTAAAACTTCACCAACTTACAGATTCTTCCTCTTTATCCACATCACTGGTTTGTGACAGTTTTATATTTCCGCTTCCTAGCTCTCCAGTAGCAGAAAATTTAACACCGTCTTTTGCACAGGAGATTACAACAGCATCTCCAATGTGGCTAAGATCTCTGCAGATGCGAGCAAATTCACCAGAAGGCATTTTCACCACACAGCTGTACTCTTGTTCCTGAAAGAGAAACACAGCATCTTACTTTGAGCAGCATTTTCAGAATGTTTGCAGGAGCAATTCAAACCAAAATATTCACTAAAGCAAAATATATAGTTCTGTTATTCATTAAGATCAGACGAGCAATAAAAATGTGTCTTCCTATGGGGAAAAAATAACCACCACTTGCTTCAATCCTCCTTGCAAGTCTC
This sequence comes from Podarcis gaigeae, assembly GCF_964106915.1. Lineage (NCBI taxonomy): Eukaryota > Metazoa > Chordata > Lepidosauria > Squamata > Lacertidae > Podarcis > Podarcis gaigeae. The sequence continues at coordinate 5,654,346 of NC_139684.1, read as the reverse complement.
CTTCAATTCAGTTTAACAATTTCTTATGCAATCAGATGGAAATTATTCATGAAGATGGAAATACTATAATCCAACAAATGCTTGCTTAAATAGGAAGACAATGAAGTTCTGTAGCAAGGAATAGTTTTGTTAACTATTTTTACAGCACAAGCTTATATTTAAGCTCAGTTAACTACAATAAATTTGAATCCAAAGTGCACTTACTGGAATTCCAAGCTGTTCTACGTCCAAGTCCATTAATTTCATTTCATAGTCCGACACCTTCTCCTGATCTAAGGGGAAAATGGGAGTATTAGTCAAGTATCTAATTATGATGCTTAACTTAAGAGATCTCCTCAGCTTAAATAGCAGAAAGTGCTTACTGGCCAACCTATCCCATAATATTTTAAAACCTTTTTTCCAAGGAGAGACATTAAGATTGTAAAACCCAATGACAAGATCACAAGGCTCCTTCTACATACAGTGTTACCAGCAGACTTCCTATCGATTTTGCTTCTGGTGCTTCTATAGTTTTTCAGTGGTGACAATTCTAACAAGTTTTGTGTGCATGTGTACATGCAAGGAATCTACTTTTTCAAGAAATTATGATCACTTCATCTGTGATCCTAAAGTAGCTTAGGTAGTTCATGTAGGGAAGAATTTTATGGCAGTGGCAACTGATCTGCTGAGATAATCATCAAGTAGCCATCCTTGTTACAGATAACAAGCTTCTAGGAAGCTGAAGTTAAATCTTATTGGCCAGCTCCAGAATTAGAAGTTTAAAACAAAACATATTTGCAGCAGACACTTGCACAAGTTTCTGTGGGATCATTCTGCATGCATGGACACTGGGACATTGTCTCAGGAAGAAAGGGAGCAATTCTGCAAGTCAACTTTGGTAATGTCTCTCATCTCTTTCTCTCTCTTTGCATGGCTGCAAACTGACAGAGGCACTCTCTGCAAGTGTTCAGAAGCAAAGAGAAACATCACAATTTCCCATTAGCCTGAGCAATAAGTCAACTCAAGAGCTGTCGGATTTGGGCAAGTGCCCTAAATAAATATCACCTCCAGATCAAAACTTAGCTATTTTGCATCCGTGAAGTTTCAGTTACTTACTTGGTGTCTCAAACACCAAAACCAGTGTGTCTGCGCTGTCTTCTGCTCTCAGGGTGATGATATCATCATTACCTGCGCACTTCAGTATTTTGGACATACTGGGAAAGAAAAAAAAGGACATATTCTAATCTTAAAAAAGCATCACCACAGGAAGCATATGAAGATCTTACAAAGGAGAATGAAGGGAATGACTGCTCACGCCAAAACACCAGCAAGAAGCATCACACCACTATGAGACGGTTATGTTTTCAGATTTGTGTGAATATCAGGCAAGGACGTCCCAGTCAAGAGCGTGTATATGTATACATTACTGTATATGTATCTGAATCAATAGCAAACGCCTTTTGTGCCGGATTTTTGTTTCATCCACATTGTAAAACAGGGAACACCAACAAGGAAGATGCAAACCTACTTGAATACAGTGGTACCTCGGGTTAAGTACTTAATTCGTTCCGGAGGTCCGTTCTTAACCTGAAACTGTTCTTAACCTGAAGCACCACTTTAGCTAATGGGGCCTCCTGCTGCCACTGCGCCGCCGGAGCACGATTTCTGTTCTCATCCTGAAGCACTATTTCTGGGTTAGCAGAGTCTGTAACCTGAAGTGTATGTAATCTGTTGTACCACTGTTATTTGCCCTCTTAGGTGCTGCCAATGGGGGGGGGGGGTGCCACTCAGGGGGCAGGAGAAAAAAAGGTTGGCAAACGCGCCAGTCAAATTTCAAGGGGCCACGAGCCTCAATGCTGGCAATGAAGAGGCCTGCCTCCTTCTGGAGAAGGTGGCCTCACTCGCGACTATTAAAGGACCACGAAGTCCCGCCAAATCCCTTTTCAAGGAGCAGCAGCAGGATACGCCCGCCTGTATGAACTAGAGGGGGAAACAAGCCACACCCCACGACAGGCCGCATCAACCAATCAGGGAAAGACCTTGAGAACGGAACAGCCAATCGGCTCCGAGATCCCAGCGCGCGCCAAACGGCTCCCCCCCCCTTTTTAACAGAGGCAGACCCCTCCCCCTCCCGCGCGCTTTTCCCGCCAATGTCAAGAATGGCGGGACGCTTCTATTACACGTCACGCGACCGGCGACGCCTGAGAGGATTTAGCGCGCGGGGCTGGAGCGTAGCGGCCTAAGCCTCCCTAACCCCTGTGTGAGGGAAACTCCCGCCTTTTTCGCCGGCGCCATCCTCCTCACAAATGGAGGGAGGGAGGGCCGCCCCAGAGACAGGCGCGGCGCTTCTCTTCCCCGGCCGCCCCTCTTCACCTGGTGAGACTGACCCCCATGGCGATGTTCCGGTCGCAGCGGTAGGTGTCGAAGCCCTCGGAGCGGAGCGTGAGCTGCACCAGGGAGACGTGCGAGGAGTCCATGCTCTGCAGGCTGATGCCGCCCGAGCCCAGGTCCCAGCAGGCCTCGGTGATGAGGTCCTTGAGGGCCTCCAACACCTTCTTCAGGACGGAGCCCTGGATGAGCCGAGCCTCGAACATCTCGCCGGCGGCGGAAGAAGACGGAGAGGCAAAGAAGCGCGCGCGCCCTCCCAGCAAAAGCAGCGAGCGCAAAGGAAGGCGAACGCAGTTTGGCGCCGGCGGGTCCCGGACGGCCGCTTTTATACCTCCCCCGCCCACACGCGCTATGCTCCGCCCACCCGAGCTTGGCCCCGCCCTCTCGCGTGCCGCTCTTCCGCCGTAGGCCAATCCCGAGCATCCCTGCAAACGGAAGGCGGGCGCGAAAGGAGCTCCGGCGCGCACGCGCCGCCTGTGCAACGCCCCCACGAGTTCGCCCGCGAACAAGTGCTTTTGAGCGGGAGATCCGCGGTGACGTCGTTAAGTGGAGGAGCCAATCGCATTTCAAGACTTGGTCCGTCCTCCCTTAATCGGCCAATTAGAAGGGAGGAGGAGGAGAAGGAGGTGGGAGCTCCAGTTCCCCTGCGCGCTTTGCCCAGGCTTGTCCGCGCTGCGGCGCAGGATGCTTGCTATCGGCGGAGGGGCGTGCGCGCGTGTTGACTTGCTGTGATTTTATTCACATATTGGAAACCACTTTGAGGGGTTTAAAGAAAAAAAAGAAACAATCAAGCAGTGTATAAATATTATGAAATAAATTTTAAAAATATATTTATGCATAGAGATGTGAAAGCCTGGGTGGGGGTGTAGGGAAAAACTGGATTCCTCCACTTTTCCCCATCACATTAAATTATTTTTCACAACGATTTGTAAAGCGGACCTACAAAGAACCACTGATGAGACACTCTGGAATGGTCCTGGACGAAGCTTTCCTTATAGCCTGTATCAAACCAGGATCCAGGAGCCCACTCTCAAAATTGTTTTGAGATTGCACTGGACTCTCGAGAGACTTTACCAAGCAATGAAGTCCGTGCCCCCTTACTGCTGAATAAAATGTGGGGAGTGAGGCTCGTTTCTGCATATGTGGTGGGAATGCAAGGTGGTTAACTAATTTTGTTGTTTTTTAATATCAAATACTACTCAGCAAAACATGCTTCCTGACCCCTCTTAGCTGTCCTCTCATTGGAGAGCGATGCCAATCCCTCCAATACACATAAAAACGTAGTTTTAATATTACTAATGCCAGATTAGTTATTGTCCACCATTGGCAATCTCCTGGCTCTTTACCCTGCGATGCATGTTTCACCAATCATCACTTTGTCAGAACGCTTGACCAGGCACACTCTATGTTAGGGGAGGCTGCTCCACCCGAAGAGGCCAGTTGCCAAGGCAGGTGAGAGGAGGAAGGTGCACTGCTGGTGGCAGCCTTTGCAAAGGCAATCAGCCCAGCGCAGGCAGGCAGCGGAGAAGCACCCACATCCGGGTATCCGCGGGGCGGGGTTAGAGGAGCCTTAGGAAAGTGGTAGCAAGAGCATGCATTCAGAAGAGGAAGAGTTGCACGATGCGCGGCAGCTTCCGAGTTAGCTTTGTGCCCCTTCTCCTGCAGCGTTCCATAGACATTCAGGATTACAGCGCCGCTGAGGTTTAGTTATTATATTGTTGCATTTTATCCCACCTTTCCTCCCAGGAGTTCTAAGAAGCATACATAGTTCTCCTCCTTCCCATCTTATCCTCACAACAACCCTGTGAGGTAGGCTAGACTAAGAGACAGTAACTGGCGCAAGGTCACCCAGTGAGCTTAATGGCCATGAGGATTCCAACCTTGGTTTCTCCCAGGTCACAGTCCAACATCCAGGGGTGTACAACCTGTGGCCCTCCAGATGTTTCTGGACTATAACTCCCATCAGCCCCAGACAGCATAGCCAGTGATCAGGGATGATGGGAGGTGTAGTCCGGCAACGTCTTGGAGAATAATGACCAATACCAAGATAGTCTGTGAGGCTTGAGTTTTGAGCGCACTGCTTTATGGAAGTGAGTTATGGGCACCTGACACCTGCCAGAAGCAACACCACAGTGTATACTGTTTCAGGAAGGTTTTGGGAATCACATGTCTCAAACAAAGATATGCTCTCCCAAGCCCACATTGGCAGCATGCTGGTGTGGTGTAGTGGTTAAGAGCGGTGGACTCGTAATCTGGTGAACCGGGTTCGCTTCCCCGCTCCTCCACATGCAGCTGCTGGGTGACCTTGGGCCAGTGACACTTCTCTGAAGTCTCTCAGCCCCACTCACCTCACAGAGTGTTTGTTGTGGGGGAGGAAGGGAAAGGAGAATGTTAGCCGCTTTAAGGCTCCTTTGGGTAGTGATAAAGCAGGATATCAAATCCAAACTCTTCTCTTCTTCTTCTACAGGGAGCTTCCTTCAGGTACTAGGCCAGCTGGCAAACGCTGTGTTACAGAGATGTCTGCAAACATGATGCGAAGGCTGGCGGCATCAACCCCACCATGTGGGAATCCCTTGCAGATGACCCCAGTGCCTGGAGATAGACGGGTCATGTATCCACTCCACAGCAGGGACCAGTGAATGAATGACTGTTGGGAGGAGACTGCAGAGAGCATCTGCAGCAGCACAGCCCGATGTCTTCATCTGCCCAGCTGCAACCAAACATGTCTCTCCCATATTGGTCTCTACAACCACAGCAGGCGCTGTAACTTCCCAGCGGGTTGACTTCATTCCCAAAGGTGCACTCGTCTCTGGGAGACAGAAACGAAATAGCGCCTGAAGAAACCAGGAAGTTGCACCTCCCTATAATGGAGTCGCCCCTCTACACTTTTAGTTGTTTTTTTTTATTGAAAGATCTATGCGTAGAAGAGCGAACGGGAGCTTCCTATTGGCCCGGCCGCCTTGGCCCCGCCTCAATCCCCGGGCCCGGCCATCTCGCTGGGCGGCTCGCGCTGCGCTCGCTGCTGTTGCTGTTGCTGTTGCTGCTGCTGCTTCACTGCGCGGTGCAAAGCGGAGCGGAAGGCGAGGGTGGAGGAGCCGCAAGGGGAGTGCAAGATGAGCGAGCTCCGGCAGAGGCTGGGCCGGGATGCCGACGGGCAGCAGCAGGACTCGGAGGGGAAGGTGAGCGGGTGGCGGCAGTGGGTGGGACGCGCTTCGGCAAAGGATCCCGGCCGCGCACGGCGCCGCTTGCTAAGCTTGCACGAGTAGCCTCCGGGGGTGCAGCGCTGACGCGTGTCTCGTGGGGAGCTACCTCCTCGCGAAGGGGGCGCTGCTCCTGCTTCCTATTGTTGCAATGCTGAGGAGTTGTTTTGTAACGAGGAGGACCGGGGGTCCTTCCTTCCTGCCCGCTTCTCCCCTCGGGAATGCTTATCAGTTTAAAAATAACGTGCGTAGGATAACGGATGCTTTAGCCTTCATCGTGCGTTCAGATCGGTGTCCCCGGGGATGGGGGAGGGCCGTGCAAACAGGCGTGCCTTCGGTTTGGCGGAGCTGCTGTGCAATGTGACAAACGCCAAGCCCCTTGGAAGCTGCTGCTCTCGCCAAACTTGTGTCAAGGCCTCGAAGAAAACTTGATATTATATATATATATGTATATGTGTGTGCGTGTGTGTACTGTATATATGTGCATGCAAAAGTGGTCTGAATTTTTCCATGTTTCCGCCACCCCAGGAGCTTCTCTGTTTACAGTTCATGAGGGCTAGAAACATGGAGAGCTCAGATGCACATTGTTCCATTTTGAGATGAAGTTTTCATGCCACATGCCATGAACCAATGCAATATATTGGGAAATTTAAATGTCTGAGCAGCGTGTGGTCATCTGTGTGTTTTGCTCAACATTTGCTGTGCTTTCAGTTCCTATTTCTAACCTGTTCATGGTTTAAATGGTTTTTGAGGGCAAGGTTTTTGAGGGCAAGGTGATATATAAACACAATATATGTATACACTCCATGTTTCCCAGGGCCTAGTCCAGCACTCTTAAGCACTGCTGGTTGTTGCTTTTTCCCCCAATGCAAAATTACAACAAAAATTACAAACATTGAATCCAAAATAAAACTATACAAACAAGAAAGAAAAACAAAACACAAAAAGGAAAAACACAAGAAAAACACACACATCTACAAACACTACTGTTTTTATATTGAGTCAGACTTCCAGCACAATATCATCTACACCGCCAGTTCTCAAACTCCACGGTTTCAGAAACCACTCACTGAACATTTGTTCCCTTCACTGCTGGCATTATGGCCTAAAAGTGCCATTTTTGGGAGAGTCACAGACTCTAGAGCTGGTTGCTAGGAAGTGCCCCTTTTAAATGGTTGGCCTTTGGCAGTGGTGGGGAAACATCACCAGCGCCATACTATGAAAATTATGGCCCCAAACTGGGAGATGGTTAGCGTATTTAGTAATCTGGTCTGGTGAAGATGGCTTTTATGTCAGTCGTCAGGAAAACACATCAACTGTAGGGCCAAGTAGAGATGTTCCTGACAGACCCACAACGTTTTCGTGGCCTAAATGGAAATCCTGGGCCTGTTTATGAACACCTCAGCTTTCTAAAGATGGGTTACAGCCCTCCACTAGGTCACAGCTTGACTTGTGGTGTAAGAAGTGGGTCCAAGGGCTAAAGGTCTGGTCTGAAAAGTGTGACTCCAAGAACTGGCCTTTCTCTTCCAGGTTTGAGAGACTTGCTGGAGATGCTCTAGTGTACAGCGGTACCTCGGTTTAAGAACAGTCTGGTTTAAGAATGATTGTTTTACAAACTCCACAAAACCAGAAGTAGTGTCCCGGTTTGCGAACTTTACCTCGGTCTAAGAACAGAATCCAAACGGTGGAAGGGCACCGGCAGCGGGAGGCCTCATTAGGGAAAACACGCCTCGGTTTAAGAACGGTTTTGGTTTAAAAACGGACTTCCAGAACAGATTAAGTTTGGGCTCTTGCATTTTTTTTACCACTGAGGCTGCATACAGTGGTACCTCGGGTTACATATGCTTCAGGTTACAGACTCTGCTAACCCAGAAAATAGTGCTTCAGGTAAGAACTTTGCTTCAGGATAAGAACAGAAATCATGCTCCGGCGACGCGACAGCAGCAGGAGGCCCCGTTAGCTAAAGGTGCTTCAGGTTAAGAACAGTTTCAGGTTAAGAACGGACCTCCGGAACAAATTAAGTACTTAACCCGAGGTACCATTGTACCCTTAAAGCGCGCACACACACACACACACACACACACACACACTTCAGCCGCAAGGAATTCTGAGCACTGTAGTTTGCTAAGGGTTGCTGGGAATAGTAGCTCTGCTCACAATTCTCCGAGGGAAAGAATGTGATGTAAAAGTTATTGTGTGATTGCAGCCTGAGCCAGAGGCCTCCCTTCCCTGCAGTTCTATGAAGAGTAATCTATACTGATGGCTGTGATTTATTCAGAGTAAACATGCATAGGACTGGACATAATGGGTTGTATCCAGTGCTAGTCCTACTCAGAATAGACCTGCTGAAGTTAGTGGACGTGACTGAGTTTATGTTCAGTGGTTTTGAGTTGCCTACTCTGAGTAGGACTAGTGTTGGATACCAGCCTGTGTCTTGATTCCTCCCCTGGCCGGGGATGCTGTTTGCTTTATATCCCTCCTTTTCCATCCAAGGTGCTCAAGGTGGCATATGTAGTTCTCCCCCTTGTCAGTTAATCACCACAACAACCCTGTGAGGTAGGTTGGGCTGAGAGGCAGTGACCGGCCCAAGGTCACCCAGGGAGCTTCATGGCTCAGTGGGGATTTGAACCCAGATCTCCCAGATCCTAGCCTGATACTCTAACCACTGCACCATACTGCCATTCAGCATCTAATTAACAGTGCCATGATTGGGAGACACACACATGCACCATTTAACCCACAAAAGGGGGCATGCTGGGACCTCAAAAGCGCCACACAGTATGCAGGAAGGCCTTGGGTAGCTCATTCCCCACCTTCTGGCTTTTTTTCTCACCTAGTGCTGTTCAGGTGAATAAGAATCCTGGCGCTTTGCGCCTCTGGGAATGAAAGGGAGACCATGTGAAATGTTGGTTAACAATGAATTTCTGCAGACATTTTCAGGTCTGAGGTGCCTCATCTTTCCCAAACTCAGCTGTGAATCTTATAAGAGCGAGCAGAAGCTGAACATCAACTTGCTTATCTTTAAGAAAAGTGTTTCTGGTGCAATTTAAGGTCTGGTTTGGTGGAAGAGACTCTGCTGCTGCTGCTGCTGCTGCTCTGGTACAGTGTGGTGTCCAGAACACAGATGTATGCTGGTGTCTGCCCAGAGCAGTGAGGCCACAGCTAGAGCAACCACAGGATTCAACCAGGGCTGGTTTGAGGGCAAGCTGTCTGTTTGCACTGGGCTCTCCTCTGTTCAGGGGAGTGAGCTCAGTGCCTGGTGATCTGAGAGGTGCTGCTTTTGGAATGCAACTCTGCGCCTCCTCTTTGCTGGCCTGATCCAAGGCTGAGCAACAGTTGGAAGTTATATTCCAGCCTTCATCCAGTGCAGAGTTAAGATATAGAAGTCTCCCCAATGGGAGGCAGTGATGGCCACCAACCCAAAAGAGGATTGCACAAATTCATGAGGAGAGGGCTATTGATGACTACTAACCATGATCGGATCCCCGTGATGGGGAGAGCTCCCATTGCTCAGTCCCTGCTCCTGCCAACCTAGCAGTTCGGAAAGCACATCAAAGTGCAAGTAGATAAATAGGTACCACTCCGGCGGGAAGGTAAACGGTGTTTCCGTGCGCTGCTCTGGTTTCGCCAGAAGCGGCTTAGTCATGCTGGCCACATGACTCGGAAGCTGTACGCCAGCTCCCTCCACCAATAAAGCAAGATGAGCGCCGTAACCCCAGAGTCGGACACGGCTGGACCTAATGGTCCCTTTACCTTTGACCATGATCGCTATGGTCTGTCTCCACAGTCAGAGGCAGCAGTGCTTCTGAATAGCAGTTGCTGGAAACCACAGAAGGGAAGAGTCGCTGTTGTGCTCAGAACCTGTTTTTGGGTTTCCCACTGAGGCATCTGATTGGCCACTGTGAGAATAGGATGCTGGCCTGGTCAGGTCGTTGTCCTGATCCAACTTCTTTGGCATATCAGTGGATACAGAAAGGATCCATTGAAGGTGGAAAATCTGAAATCTGTGGTAGCTCAGGACAGAATAGCAAAAACAAGCTAAGCAAACACATGGCTTATGCATTGTTAGTTTTAAGTTATTTTGGGGAAAGCTATGCCCTATAAAGGCCAGCTTTTTCTAAAAAGAGGTCAGATGCTACATTACTCAAAGTTCACAGCAGTCCATCTTGAATAAAATCAACTGCCTGTAGCTGGCAAGCTAAATATTTTCCCCTTCTCTCTCTCTTTCTCTCTCTCTCTCTCTTTAAAAAAGCATAGCAATTTCCCCACAAACATACTGCAGGTTACTAAACCCCAAGTAGGTGGAGGATCTGCAACAGAGATCCTTCCAGTTAAGTCAGGCTCAGCAGCAGTAAAATTTTGCCAAAGCATTATAACTTAAATCATAGGGCATCAGTAAAGCAGTTATTTTAATTCCATCAGTTGGGAAACTGCTTTTTAATAAGAATAAAAAACAGACCTCTGGGTATTATCCAAATGAATTATACTCAGAGCAGACCCACTGAATCTATCTGTGTCTGTTAACTTAAATGAGCTTACTTTGAGTAGGACTAGCATTGACCACCCCCCTTTAGTCTCTCTCTCCCTTTAAAGAATAGCAATGATGAGCTCAAGTCAGCAAACGTTGAGTCATCATTTAACTTTGCACAAGCTGCCGAGTGCCAAAGCTGGTCTTAGCAATGCCATCACGAGAAGATGTCACAGTAACATTGTTAATTGCCAGACTGTGTGATTTTATAAGCTGCATATGCGCACCTAAACTGGGAAACAAAACCCCTCTGCGCTTGCTAGAACTTATGCCCAAATAAACATGTGTAGGACAGAGGCATAAAGGGATTTGAATATAATTTTCTGCAATTCCTGGCATGCCTTGGAGCCAGAGATCGGGAAGTAGCCAGCCCCACATGACCCACAGGCTCAGGCCCACAACTTCACAGGCAATTCACTGGCTCCAACTGGGGCAGGGGGAGGACTAACATAAGACTGGTCTTAAAAGACCTACATTGTCTCCCAGTACGTTTCCAAGCACAATTCAAAGTGTTGGTGCTGACCTTTAAAGCCCTAAACGGCCTCGGTCCTGTATACCTGAAGGAGCGTCTCCACCCCCATCGTTCTGCCCGGACACTGAGGTCCAGCGCCGAGGGCCTTCTGGCGGTTCCCTCACTGCGAGAAGCCAAGCAGAGGGCCTTCTCAGTAGTGGCACCTGCCCTGTGGAACACCCTCCCACCAGATGTCAAAGAGAACAACAACTACCAGACTTTTAGAAGACATCTGAAGGCAGCCCTGTTTAGGGAAGCTTTTAATGTTTGATGCATTACGGTATTTTAATATTTTGTTGGAAGCCGCCCAGAGTGGCTGGGGAAGCCCAGCCAGATGGGCGGGGTATAAATAAATTATTATTATTATTGTTGTTATTATTATTGTTGTTGTTATTATTACTAATCATCCTCTCTTGGAATCCACCTGCCTTGAGGGACAACAGAGTCTTGGGCACGCTTCTCGCTCAGGGTTTAACAAATCTTGTTTTGCTCTAAGATTGGCTTACTCGGGTTCTGCCATTCTAATCTGCTTTGCGGCCAACTAAAATTAGCCAGGTTTAAACTGAAATAAGGATGACAACTTGCGAAAAGAAGTGTCCATGCGGTGCCTCTGTTTATGGGCTGGTGTGCACAAGATGTTTGGGGTCGGATGGGACACTTCAGAGGCAATATATTGAGTGCTCTGCGGCTGTTCATATTTGCTCCAAAAGGGTTCAAACCGGCACAGTGCCTTAAGGATTGTGCAAAATGCCCTCTCAAGACCACAGGCTTTATGAAGCATTATGAGCAGGGCTTGGGGGTGAAAGTGTGGGTTCCACCAAGCCCTGCTGAGGTTTTGAGATGCCCCACTGAATACCTCTTTCCAAGGAGCCTGTAGTCCGACTGGTGTGAGTGCCAAGCAGGGCAGCTCCAGTAATTGCAGGAGCTTATCTTCTTGGGTACAGATTAGAATAGCTTGTCCTGTTCTTCCTGAAAGACGTACTCTGCGAAGGCAGCCGAGAGCAGAATCAGCCCAGGTGGCTACAGATTGGCCATTAGTCCAGGCTGTGAATCCTAAGATTTTGGAATATGCGAGATGGTTGGCTTCAAGGCCCGGAAGGCTGTTTCCTGCACCAAAGACCTCTTGAGCTTGCACTTCTTCCCTGTGGGACATCAGAAAACGTTTCCATCCATTGGTGGAGTGCTTGCACCCCATTAACATCTCCCCCTCCGGAGATCTGCTGGCTCTGCTTCACGCTTGTGTCTCCTTGTCCTTGCAGCTGGGTAAAGGCAAACAGGACATTGCATACACACCCTAGATAGGCTTTGGAGTCTCCCCATAGCACAGAGTAGATTTCTCCAGTGGAACAGCAGCTCAGCAGACTTGGGCTTCAAGGACCCTGAGGCAGGAGACCCTTTGGGGGTGGGAGCTATTCTTCTCGCTCCCTTTACAACTCTGTGCACGGAATCACTGGTGGGGTGGATCTCTGTAGTAACAGCACCATCCACATTCAAGGCACATCTTCTGGCCACAAGCCCACCTCCCTCCTTGCCAAACCCTGACAGGGAGCTTAGAAGAGGAGGGGAGGAAGAGACAAGGTTAATGAGGGCTGTAAACAGAGTTACTTGTCCGGAGACTTATTTTAATCTGAGGATGCAGGGACAGGCTCTCAGCGGGCTTTTAAATCTTCATACTTCTTTGCAAGGTTGCTGTAAACCGCTTTGCTCTTCAGACATGTTCTATGTATGTAATTACAAGGGACGCGGGTGGCGCTGTGGGTTAAACCACAGAGCCTAGGGCTTCCTGATCGGAAGGTCGGCGGTTCGAATCCCCGCGACGGAGTAAGCTCCTGTTGCTCGGTCCCTGCTCCTGCCAACCTAGCAGTTCGAAAACAAATCAAAGTGCAAGTAGATAAATAGGTACCACTCTGGCAGGAAGGTAAGCAGCGTTTCTGTGTGTTGCTCTGGTTCACCAGAAGCTGCTTAGTCATGCTGGCCACATGACCCGGAAGCTGTACGCTGGCTCCCTCGGCCAATAAAGCAAGATGAGCACCGCAACCCCAGAGTCGGCCACGACTGGACCTAATGGTCATGGGTCCCTTTACCTTTATGTATGTAATCAACATGTTAGCTGCTGATAAAAGGCCTTGCAAGCTGGTCGTTTCCCCTGATCTCTTCTCTCTTTGCAGCAGTCTGCATCTGCCCCTCTAGTTCAGACTTTCTGTTTAGCTTCTGCAGTCAGAATTGGTAAGGAACACGTTTCCTTTTAAGGGCTTGTGCTTTTGCTCCTGATCTTGTGTTTGTGAAAATAAAGCCAGGAGCTCGAGTCTTCCTTCCACTGTCCTTAAAGGATACAGATGTCGTGAGTTTCTGCACACAATGAAAGGATGCGCCTCAGGCGTGGTGCAGCAAAAATGAACATGGTTATCTGTCTCTGTATGTCGTCCCCCCCCCCTCTACTTGTTAGACAAGGGGGCAGGTGGTAGTCGGAAACCAGATGTGGCCAGCCTGGGCATCCATGCAGCACTTGGCTTTTCCGTGGTCCTGGCTTGTTTGAAGCAAGCTTTCCCGAAAGGCTCTCTCTCTATTGGGGAAGGCTGCTTTAGATGGTGGTGATTTATTTAATTTTTGCTTTATTTATCACCTACTTATTGTTGAATATTTTCAATGGAAAACAAAGTAATAAAAATAAACAGAAAAGCAACAGTATATTTAAAAAAACCCACTTATAATATAAGGCAGTCCAATAAACAAGAAATTAACCATTCTCTCGTAAGGCAAACATACGTGGTGGCGATGTGCCTGTGTGGCAGTTCATAATCAAAGCTTCCAACGTGTCCAGAATTGAGTAACAGCTTTCAAAGGTCTACAGGATTGGCTTTTGAGTCGCTATACCCGTGCCTCTGATGAGATAAGCAAGTCACCGGGTTATCTCTTTTTTTGTTTTCTTTGAGCTGATGGGAACTGCAGTCCAAAAGCTTTGGTTGACCCGGGCACCCAGGGTGGCAAAGCCTGGCCTGTGGACGTCTCTGAGCTGTTAAAAGGAGTGTGAGAGCTTGCAGTGTAATGAAAACAAGCTGCTGGGAAAAGACAAATCTTCAGTATATTCTTCCTTAGTATAGCAATCAAAGCAGCCTCAGTATATCCATCTTGAAGCTGCACTTCTAGACTCAAGGTTTAAAGTGCTGGTTTTGACCTTTAAAGCCCTATGCAGCCTAGGACCCACGTACCTACGGGACCGCCTCTCCTGGTATGCCCTGCGGAGGACCTTAAAGTCCACAAACGACAACATTTTGGAGGTCACAGGGTGGTTAGATTGGTCTCAGCTAGGGCCAGGGCCTTTTCAGTACTGGCCCCGACTTGGTGGAACGCTCTGTCACAAGAGACTAGGGCCCTGCGGGACTTGACATCTTTCCGCAGGGCCTGCAAGACAGAGCTGTTCCGCCTGGCCTTTATGTTCAGTCTGACCCTTATGTTTTCCCTCCCCTTATGGTTTTGACTTTTAAACTGAGGCTGCATTTTAAATTGCATTTTAACCTGTATTTTAAATTGCTGTTTTTTTTTTCTTTTTATGTTTTTACTGAAATTTTATTGGTGTTAGCCACCCTGGGCCCTGGCCGGGAGGGCGGAGTATAAATAAAATTATTATTATTATTATTATTATTATTATTATTATTATTATTATTATCCTGCTGGGCTTTTTGCTGATGAGGCAAGGTGCACCTCAACAAACTAGCCTTTCAGGGGTGTTGAATTACAAGTTCCTAATGCTTTGCACACAGGCATTGTTTTTCAAAAGCATGGCAGGCAGGAGAAAAGAGGGGTCCATTCTTTACGAGGTGCTGAATTCATGCAGCTCCCCTGGCATTCTGCTGAAGACTGCGGAAGCATTTGAGCTTTCAAGCTCTCTTTTTTAGCGATTGTGAAATGGCTAGCGGCAATGGTTTTAGGGCAGTTACGGTTTCCTAGTTAAGTGCTACCACTTGAGACTGCACTGGAGTGTGAGGCTGCCTTGCATGACTTAAATGTTGCTCCATAGCTAAGTAAATAAAGCAAACCCTTGCACATGAAGAGCTAGCTTGTCAGGGTCCTTGGCTAGCCTGTTCCCCAATGTGTTCATTTTCTGCAAGCAGGGAGTGCTTCTTGTGTTGTGCAACAATCCTTGCTGTGAGCCCTGATGAGGCACAGCCCAGGTGGGCTGCCTTGGGGAGAACTTGGCTGGTGTCACCTGCTGCTCTGAGTAAGTCTACAGGTGGATGCTCAGCACTGTTCACCAACCTCACCATGGCAAGTGCTTTCTACCAGCTTTTCCTGGTTCAGCAACTATGGCCGTTAGCCTGGTCATTGCAGTCCATGTGTTGATAACTTCAAGGATGGATTGCTGCAGTGTGCTCCAAGTGGGGCTGCCCTTGGTTCTTGTTTGAAAGCTCCAGGTGGTGCGGAATGTGGTGGCCAGGTTGCTGATCAGAGCTTCTGGCTGAGAACATGTGGCGTTCTTGTTGCAGCATCTGCACTGGCTGCTCATCTTCTGTTGAGCCAGGTTCATGGTCCTTGCATTCATTTACAAAGCCCTGAACAGCTTGAGTCCAGGGCACCTGAGGGAGACTCCTGAACCCTCATATTGCAGCTCAATCATCGCGATCATCTGCAGGAGCATCGTTCGTTGTTCCCAGAGTCTCTGAGGCTCCTTTCACAGCAAGAGGGGGAGCCTTAAGCCAGTGTTACCGTCCCTGTCCTGTGGAACACTCTGCAACTAGAGATTCAGCAGGCGCCTTTTCTGCCAACTTCTAAATGCCTGCTGAAAATCTTCCTATTTAATCAGGCCTATGCTGGCAATCCAGGAGCGAATATTTCCATAGTGGTTAATTGATGCTTGTTTTAAACTTTTTTAATGGGTTTTATTGTACAGTTTTGTTTTATTGTTGTAAACCACATTGATGTAGGTTTTATGACATGGTGGTAAAAAAATATTTTTTTAAAAAAATAAATAATAATACATAAATGATCTGGCCAGGGTGATGTGTACCGTCCTGCCTTTTTCTCTTTGGCTTTGCTGCCATTTAGAGGCTCCTCCTGTAGCAAACATCTGTATCCACCTCCGAACTTGGGGTTTCTGTTTGGACTGTAGGTTTTAGTGTTGCCTTGAGGGTAAAGGGACCCCTGACCATTAGGTCCAGTTGTGGACGACTCTGGGGTTGCAGCAGTCATCTCGCTTTACTGGCCGAGGGAGCCGGCGTACAGCTTCTGGGTCATGTGGCCAGCATGACTAAGCCGCTTCTGGCAAACCAGAGCAGTGCATGGAAACGCTGTTTACCTTCCCGCCGGAGCGGTACCTATTTATCTACTTGCACATTGATGTGTTTTCGAACTGTTAGGTTGGCAGGAGCTGGGACCGAGGAACGGCAGTTCGCCCCGTTGCAGGGATTCGAACCGCCGACCTGATCGGCAAACCCTAAGCTCTGTGATTTAACCCACAGTGCCACCCGCATCCCTTTAGCTTTGCTTTACTGGGGTTTAACTCAGAGGAAGCATGATGTGTTTCTCCCCCGTCTCTCTCTCTTTCTCTCTCTCTCTCTCATTGCTTGCAATAGGATTTCACTTATTTTGACCTGCATGTGGCTTTTAGTTCTTCAATGCTGTATTCACCTCCATCTGCAAGAAAGGAGCTCTTCCAGGTGCTGATGGTCTGCAGCAGGAGTGGCAAATGAATGAGGCCCCTCAGAGGTTTCTGGGTTCCATCTTGCATCAGTCCCAGACTGAAAAGTCAGGGGTGAAGGGAGTTGTAGCCTCCCTCTCTCTCAACACTGGAACTCGCGGACAAACAACGAAACTGAACGCTGGAAGATTCAGGAGAGATGAAAGGAAGCCATTTCTGCAGTTTATAGTTAAACTATGGGACTTTCCCCTACAGGAGGCAGTGATGGGTACCAACTTGGTGTTAGGATATAGTTCCGTTCCACCTTAAAAGGGTACGGGCATGACTATTGTGTGTCACATGCCTGTTTACTTCCAGCACAGATCTGCTGGGAACTTCCGTTTGTATATAGCTTTTGTGTTGCTGCTGTTTCGCTGGAGACGAAGGGAAGTAGACATGTTTTCCTCTGTTCCTGAACTATGCTGAATAAAATGCTGTACATTATGCTTACACATGGCTCTGTCCGCCTCTTCTGCTGTGAGAAGATTTACACACACTACTGACAGAGCATGCACGGGTATCTAAACGTATCTGAGGCTCGTGTCGCTGATTGATGTTTTCCAAGGGAGACCGGTGATCGTCTGGCTGCCGGCCGGTGGCTGGAGCCAGCTGGGGACCTGCCTGGGGGTGTCTCCCCGGCAGTATCCCAACACTTGGATGGCTTTACTAGAGGATTGGACAAATTCAAGGAGGAGGAGCAGGCTATCGATGGCTACTAGCCACAATAGCGATGGTCTGCCTTCATGGTCAGAGGCAGCAATGCTTTTGAATACCGCAGGAGGGAAGAGTTGCTGTTGTGTTTGGTACCTGCTTGCTGGCTTCCTATAAGAGGCATCTATTGGCCACAGTGAGAAGAGGATGCTGGACTAGATGGGCCATTGGCCTGATCCAACCACCTCTTCTTAAGTTCTTATGTAGTCTTGCATCATCTGGAGGGCCAAAGGTTAGCCACCCCGGTCTACTAGCATAGTAATGATTCTCAGGTCAGCTCTGCTCAGCTCTGAACTCACTTCGAAATTTTGGATTTCATGAGGGTTACTGTGGTGAATCAGGCTTGAGTCACCTGTTTGTAGTTTCTCGTGGAACGTTGGAATCTAGAAACAGCGCTGTTCCAGACCATTGGTCTATCCATCTCTGCAAATTCTCTCCATCTTTCCCTCCCTCCAGGTGATGAGGATGGAATCGGGCACTTTTTGCAAAGCAGCTGCTCTTCCACCAAGCTGCTTCTCTTTCTCTCCCCGTAGGCTACTGGTGAAAGCACAACTGTTTGCGCGCATGATTTTAATAACAAATCACCATAATTCAAATTCTCTGGATTGATAATATTGACATTCCTCCTGGGTCCAATCAGAGGGGGGCTTTTTTGTGCGTGTGTGGGATTATAATGCTTCGTGTTTGTGCATTGACCCAGTTGTGTAAGAATTGCCAAGAGCAACGGAGCCATTTTCATCCGGCGCGTGAGAGCAGGAGGTGGTTGCCATAGAAACTTCTGGGATGGACCAGAGCACAGCACATCAGAAAGCAGCCAGCTTGGTTCCCTGATCAGCTGCTTGAGCCAGTGATTTGCAGAGGGACAGCTGTGATTTGCATGGTGATGGAAAGGTTGGCAATTAGCAAGCCCCTCCACTTCCGAATTTTTACTCCTCCCACCCACCTCTCCCAGTCCTATATTAAGCACAGCTCTGAGTAATTAGCAACAGCTTTCTAAGTCAAGAAATCAATCCTGACATCTTTTGTTTGGGTTTGTGATTCTTCTTTATTCAGTTCCATTTTCCCCACCCACTGTTGATTTTATGTATCTATATCTTATATCTCCCACCTTCCCCCCCCCCCAAGGTGATGTACACAAATTAATTCAACACAGATGTCATGCATACTGCAATTCTGAATAATCCTTTTTAGAGAGGAGGGGAGGGGGCAGTGGGGATGAGCCCATGAAACCAAGGAGCCCCCCCCCCCCCCCCCGAAAAAACCTTGGGAACCGCTGGCTTAAACTGTGGTTTACGTGACATGCAAACTGGACCAGTGTTTGTCCTTTGCTTTCAGTTGTGAAGTTTTTATTGATTGCTCCTTTTTATGTCAGCACAAATTTATATTTTGGGGGGTGGAGTGTTCCTTTGGATTCTTTTAAGCAGAAAGCAATAGTATCTGACATGCGGGTTGGATGGAATACAATTCCTGGTTTGGGGTGTCTGGGTGCTAAAGGCACCATGTTGGAGATGGTGGGCGTAGGGTTCTTTTGTGCCTGTGTGGGGTGCAGCAGATTTATCTTTGCGCGGTCGGTCAGTGGCATAGCGTGGGTTGTCAGCACCCGGGGCAAGGCAAGTAATTTGCACCCCCTAACCCGTGGATTTTAGAGTGAGTGAGCCAGGTAGGGGCAGAGAGCTGCGAGTGCGAGCGCGCCCCCCCCCCAGATGTTGTGCCCGGCGCGGTCAGCCCCCCCCTGCACCCCCCACACTACGCCACTGCGGTCGGTTCGGAAACAACTTCTTTTTGCAGCCAAGACATTGGATAGTGGGAACTTGGCTGTCCTTGTCCATTCTAGATAGAATACCTCAGAAGATAGTGACCTCTCCTTTCTTGAAGGATTTTAAGCAGAGGTTTGGGTGGCCACAAGGGATTCTTGAGCTGGGCTGCCTGCATTGTCAGGGATTGGATGAGATGGCACTTGGGGGTCCATTCCAATTTTACTTATACAGTGGTGCCTCGCAAGACGAAAAGAATCCGTTCCGCGAGTCTCTTCGTCTAGCGGTTTTTTTGTCTTGCAAAGCAAGCCCATTAGCGGCTTAGCAGATTAGCGCTATTAGCGGCTTAGCGGATAAGCGGTTTAGCAGCTTAGAAAAAGGGGGGGGAGGGGGGAAAAGTTGGAAAAACTTGCAAGCCATTTTCATCTTGCAAAGCAAGCCCATAGGGAAATTCGTCTTGCGAAACACCTCCAAAACGGAAAACCCTTTCGTCTAGCGGGTTTTTCGTCTTGCGAGGCATTCGTCTTGCGGGACACCACTGTATAATGATAATAATAATAATAATTTATACCTTGCCCTCCCCAGCCAAAGCTGGACTCAGGGCGGCTAACACCAGTAAAATTACAGTAAAATCATAATAGGGGGTGGAAAAACCAATTTAAAATGCAGCCTCATTTTAATAGTAGCCCATAAATCAAAACCATAAGGGGAGGGAAACATAAAGGTCAGACTGAGTCCAAACTAAAGGCCAGGCGGAACAGCTCTGTCTTGCAGGCCCTGCGGGAAAATGTCAAGTCCCGCAGGGCCCTAGTCTCTTGTGACAGAGCATTCCACCAAGTCAGGGCCAGTACTGAAAAGGCCCTGGCCCTAGTTGAGGCCAATCTAACCACCTTGCAACCTGGGACCTCCAAAATGTTGTCATTTGTGGACCTTAAGGTCCTCCGCGGGGCATACCAGGAGATATGATTATGGCTGCTGTTGCAATTCCCTGATGGCTTGAGGCCATCTTTGCACTTTGGGAAGCTGGTACAATGACTCTTTCCGTTGCTGATACGAAGGAGTACTGTGGCTTTTAAACGAGTACATAATATACAGTGCCAATGCCAGCATATATATTATATCTCATTTTCTGTTGATGTTATCAATTTCCTACCTGGCGAGGGCCTCCTGAGGTAAATGCATCCACGTAATAATGGAGTTTAAACCTTGCTGGAAGGAAGAGGGGCTGACTCCTTCATCCCTCTGGTCCTGATCTCCTCTCAGCATTTGAGTTGGTGCTGAGGTCTTGTACATTTGCATGCACCCATCTCGCTCTGGGACGGGCCCCTTTTCTTCCTCCTTCCCATGACTTGCTTTAACCTAAACAAGGTTTGAAGAAGGTCATTGCGGCGATCACACAGGGTCCCCGGACGTTTAACGGTCTATTGATCCCTGTGCCACCACTGTGCTCGCTTTCCTGCTGCCACCAACCAGTTACTCTCTGGTAAAACACTGAGTCTAGTCAGTTATTAAAAGCGAACCAAAAAAACCACCAAGTTTACAGTGGTACCTCAGGTTACATACGCTTCAGGTTACAGACTCAACAATAGAAAATGTCCTTTCACACTGCATCACGGTGTGGGACGCTGGTTTGACATCAACTGATAGGAAGTGCCCACAGAGGGGGGTGAATACAGCACAAGATATTATGGGCTGTCCCGTGGATCCGCTGGATGATATCGCGGAAGAACGTTGCCTCAGGAGAGTGAGGAAAATTCTCAGGGATGATTCACACCCTGGCCGGCACTTTCTTGATCTCCTGCCCTCAGGCAGAAGATATAGAAGCATGATTAGTCGCACCAACAGGGTAAAGAACAGCTTCTATCCGTGGGCTGTTAGGCTGCTGAATGAAAAGATAACAACAGGGCAACTGACTTTCGGGTTTGGTGGGTGTGCCTCAGTAAACGAGGGGAATTAAGACTTAAGAGAGCTGAGTGGGGGGTGCTCATGTAATCTCACTGTATACAAGTTGTACAATAAAGTATTTCAATTTCAATAACAGCCATCGCATGTGTGCAGATGGAAGTCCTTCACCCTGACCCCCCTTGCTTCTTTACATTAAACCTTTGCCTCTCTCGTCCTGCAGGAATCAGAGTTTGAAAGCAAGCTGGATGGAGAAACGGCGTCGGACAGCGAGTGCAAATCGGAGATTGCCCAAGCAGCGCCGGTGGATGACACCCCAGAGGTCCTCAACAGGGCTCTCTCCAACCTGTCCTCCAGGTAAATGTTGATGTCAAAACACACTTGGACGTTTTGCAGCAAAGCCCACTTTTTATTTATTTATACACTGCTTGATATTGAAAAATAAAACACAAATCTCAGCATGGTTTACAAAGAAAGGCAAAATAATAAAAGGATCAATAAGAAGAATCAGTAATGATTTAAGACATTCAAAAACTTAAATTTGCAGTGGGCTGAAAACAGGTTAAAACTCACACCAGCTTCCTTTGCATGTGGGTAGGCTTGTCGGAACAAAAAATGCATTTATCAGTCACCAGAAAGAGTACAGCCAAGGCTCCTGCCTGATATCAATAGGCAGGGAGTTCCAAAGTGTAGGTGCTGCCACATTAAAAGATTAAAGTTCTTACAAATGTGGAACAGGCGTCATGGGGCACCTGTGGGACTGCCAGTTCCGTAGACTGGTCAAGTGGAGGAGAGTGACCTCACAAGCATTTCTCCCTCCCAAAGGGGGACCTGAAAGGGTGCTTTATCTAATAGTTGTGGTGTCATAGCTCAGCCGAGGAGCGGGTGCCAAAATGGCAGTGGCCTGTATGCAGCCAGGACTCCCCACCCCACCAACGTCCCCATATTTTATTTCAGAAATCCTACAGACGTGTTATTGGAGGCTGGGCACCCCACAAATAGCACAGGCATATAGGAAGCTGCCTAATACAGAGTCGGACCATTGGCCCATCTTGCTGAGTATTGCCAACACTGACTGGCAGCTGCTCTCCAGGGTTTCCAGCAGCCATCTCTCCCAACCTTGCCTGGAGGTGCAACTGGGGTTTGGCCAGGGGCCTTCTGTTTTCAAGGCAGAAGCTGTGTCACTGAGCTCTGGCCCTCCCTCAACAAATACTGCTTGGTGCCAAGTCCCATCAAGGCTGACCCAAGATGCTTTGGTGGTGCCGGAGGCAAGAAATTGATGTGGCACCTCTCTGCCCACCCCCTGCCCCATCTACTAAGGAGCAGGGGGCATAATCTGCCTGGGCTCTCCATTGCTCATGGCTTGTGTCTACAGAAGAGGTATATCCATGTGACGGTCACCTCCAGGCTTGATCATTGAAACATTTTATTGTCCCTTGTACAACTTGTATACAGTGAGATTACATGAGCACCCCCCCCCCAAATCAGCTCTCTTAGTTTTAATTCCTCTCATTTACTGACGCACACCCACCAAACCTGAAAGTCAGTTGCCCTGTTGTTATCTTTTCATTCAGCAGCCTAGCAGCCCACGGATAGAAGCTGTTCTTTACCCTGTTGGTGTGACTAATCATGTTTCTGTATCTTCTGCCCGAGGGCAGGAGATCAAGAAAGTGCCGGCCAGGGTGTGAATCATCCCTGAGAATTTTCCACACTCTCTTGAGGCAACGTTCTTCCGCTATTTCATCCAGCAGATTTACAGGACAGCCCATAATATCTTGTGCTGTATTCACCACCCTCTGTAGGCACTTCCTATCAGATGATGTCAAACCAGCGTCCCACACCGTGATGCAGTATGATTATTGTAACTCACTCTACGTGGGGCTGCCCTTGAGACTGACCCAGAAACTCCACCGGGTGCAAAATGCTGCGGCGCGACTCCTTGCCCCGGGATCACATTCACCCGGTGCTATACCAGGTGCACTGGCTCCCGGTGGAGTGCAGGATCAGGTGCTGGTTTTGACCTTTAAAGCTCTGTACAGCCTAGGACCTTCGTACCTACGGGACCGCCTCTCCTGGTATGCCCTTACGGTCTACAAATAATGACACCTTGGAGATCCCGGGCCATAGGGAAGTTAGGCTGGCCTCAACCAAAGCCAGGGCTTTTTCAGCTGTGGCTCAGATCTGGTGGAACGCTCTGTCCCAAGAGACTAGGGCCCTGCGGGACTTGACATCTTTCCGCAGGGCCTGCAAGACAGAGCTGTTCCACCAGGCCTTTGGCCAAGGCACAGCCTGACCCCTTCCTTTGGTAATCCTCACAGAACTCTAGCCCAATGGTTGCCATTAATTTGATTTTGAATTGGTTTTAGAATGAATGGATTTTAGAATGCTGTGTTACTTTTATTGTTGTTATCCGCTCTGAGCCCGGCTTTGGCTGGGGAGGGCGGGATATAAATAAAATTATGATCTAGATCAAGGGAGGTAATAGTGCCACTGTATTCTGCTCTGGTCAGACCTCACCTGGAGTACTGTGTCCAGTTCTGGGCACCACAGGTCAAGAAGGACACTGACAAACTGGAACGTGTCCAGAGGAGGGCAACCAAAATGGTCAAAGGCCTGGAAACGATGCCTTATGAGGGACGGCTAAGGGAGCTGGGCATGTTTAGCCTGGAGAAGAGGAGATTAAGGGGTGATATGATAGCCATGTTCAAATATATAAAAGGATGTCACATAGAGGAGGGAGAAAGGTTGTTTTCTGCTGCTCCAGAGAAGCGGACACGGAGCAATGGATCCAAACTACAAGAAAGAAGATTCCACCTAAACATTAGGAAGAACTTCCTGACAGGAAGAGCTGTTCGACAGTGGAATTTGCTGCCAAGTAGTGTGGTGGAGTCTCCTTCTTTGGAGGTCTTTAAGCAGAGGCTTGACAACCATATGTCAGGAGTGCTCTGATGGTGTTTCCTGCTTGGCAGGGGGTTGGACTCGATGGCCTTTGTGGTCTCTTCCAACTCTATGATTCTATGATTCTATATTTATATTATTATTATTATTATTATTATTATTATCATCATCATCATCCAGGGGGATGGGCCTCTTCCTGCATGAGCCTGCCTGTGCCCCCGGGGTGTCAACAGATGCTGTTCTGCATCGGCCGCTTCACTCTGGAGTGCAGAGGTTGGCTGTGATGGAGAGGGCCTGGAGTGGTTTGCCTGGCGCCTTCTGTGATGGCCCCTCTCTGCCAAGAAAACCTCTTTTTTGTTGTTCTTCTCTTAGGCCTGCTCTCATTAGCCTCATGCAAGACTGATCTTGACATTTGGCACGGCTTCTGCAGTGGCTCATATGCTTTTAATGAAAACCCTTTAAGAGAGTTTTATTACGCTGAGCGGGATTATGTGATGAATTTAGTTCTCCATATAATTAGGCGCATTTCCTCCCCCCCCCCCCCATGATATTTTTATTGCATTGTAGAAGTTTACAAAGCTAAAAATGAAAGCAATGTAAAGCATAAGAGCATCCGTATACAGGATGTTTCTTGTCTATTATTATTATTATTCCTTATTGTTTTCATTTTCAGCTTTGCAAACTTACAGAATCGATACAGGAATACTTAGCTGGGTGAATTTGAGAGAAGTCATGTTTTGTTTTTGCTGATTTGGAGTTTACATTGTAGCGTTTCCATTGTATTATTTCTTTGTCGTCATCATCATAAACTTTATTGCACTAGCCAAAGGCCATGGCATCATTCACAAAGGGAACAAAGAGAGAAGCAACAATAACCATAAAAACCATAAGAACATCAGGCACTGCAGATACAGAGAACCACAATCACTTCTCCCAAACATTATTTGTTGCATACGATAGAATAGCAAGGGGATCTCAGGTAGAATGTGCCAGGTTAAATGTCCAAATCACCTTTGCAATTGACCGCGATTTTATCTAGTTCTTTTCTCCTGATCTTCTTAGCTGCCAACGCATATAGTACTACTTTATAAGTTTCGAAGTCATCAGTAGCACTCAGCAGCCATTTCCCCTTTCCGCCCTGTTCAAGTGTGTTCTGTTCGTGAGCAGGGGTTTTATAAATCGGTCTCATGGTTCTATATATAGCGGGCATTGCAATAAATTGTGGTGCAGGTCCTCTACGCAAGGTTGCTGACAAAGTCTCTCCTTGTATGGTACTTTGCCGTACCGACCATCCACCACCACCAATGGCATCGATTGGAATCGTAATTCTGTGAAAGCGATTCTTAGTACGGCAAGTGGGGGCTTTGTCAAATAACTAGCTCGGATGTGCTCCGTTTTGATAAGTTTATTTCTTTGTCATTCCTAATTTGTGCTAAACTTTTTTTTGTACACTGCCCAGAGGGCCGAGTTGTGGAACAATGGCCAAACAGTAATAATTAGTAATTACTTTAAATGATTTGGAGCATGATGGTCCTCGTTTGTACGAGTGATGCTCCTGGGTTGCAGGGGTTTCCGCCCGGCCAATACTTGCTAGATGGAGGCTGTCACTGAGCTGGGGTCTTCCTCCCCAGGGCTCAGTTGTTGTTATTTACAGTGGTACCTCGGGTTAAGTACTTAATTCGTTTTGGAGGTCCGTTCTTAACCTGAAACTGTTCTTAACCTGAAGCACCACTTTAGCTAATGGGGCCTCTCGCTGCCGTCGCACTGCCAGAGCACGATTTCTGTTCTCATCCTGAAGCAAAGTTCTTAACCTGAAGCACTATTTCTGGGTTAGCGGAGTCTGTAACCTGAAGCGTATGTAACCTGAACCACTGCATTTACTATTCGGCCTTCACCCTAAGGTCCCAGGGTGGGTTGCAGCATTAAAAAACAATACGAAAAGCAATCTAAAGCAACTTACAGTCAGAAAAATAAAAACATGCACCTCAGCTGCCAAAAGCCAGGGGGGAGAGGTGCATCTTCAACATCCTCCAAAAGCTGTACAGTGAAGGTGCCAGGAACACCTGTCTGGGCAGGGAGTGGCATAGCTTAGGGCATGGGTAGGCAAACTAAGGCCCGGGGGGGGGGGGGCAGATCTGGCCCAATTGCCTTCTAAATCCGGCCCACAGACGGTCCAGGAATCAGCGTGTTTTTACATGAGTAGAATGTGTGCTTTTATTTAAAATGCATCTCTAGGCTATTTGTGGGGCAAAGGAATTCGTTCATCTTTTCCCCCCCTCCAAAATACAGTCCAGCTTCCCACAAGGTCTGAGGGACAGTGGACTGGCCCCCTGCTGAAAAAGTTGGCTGCCCCCTGGCTAGAGCATAGGTAGGCAACCTAAGGCCCGGGGCCGGATCCGGCCCAATCACCTTCAAAATCTGGCCCATGGACGATCCGGGAATCAGCGTTTTTTTACATGAGTAGAATGTGTGCTTTTATTTAAAATGCATCTCTGGGTTATTTGTGGGGCATAGGAATTCGTTCATCCCCCCCCCATAAAATATAGTCTGGCCCCCCACAAGGTCTGAGGGACAGTGGACTGGCCCCCTGCTGAAGAAGTTTGCTGACCCCTGGCTTAGGGGCTGCCACAGTGAAGGCCTTTTCCTAAGCTGCCACCATCCCCAAACCTCAGGGTGAAGGAATTATCAGGAGGGTCTTCTCTGCTGATCTCAGCACACAAGAGGGGTCTGCAAGGAGGGAGGTGGTCTTTCTGCTTCACTCCCATTATTCCGACCTTATTGGGGGCCATGTGTGCTTCCCAGTGGCATAGCCTGGGGGGTGCAGGGGGGGCCGGCCGCACCGGGCGCAACATCTGGGGGTTAGGGTTAGGGGGCGCAAATCCACGGGTTAGGGGGCGCAAATTACTTGCCTTGCCCCGGGTGCCAACAACCCACCTACGCCACTGGTTCTTCCTTCCCTTTCCCACTCCACTCCACTCCACTCCACTCCACTCCACTCCACCCTCCTGATTGAGCTGGTTGGGGCTTTGAACTGATGCCCCAGAAGCCCCAAATCATACTTGACTTTCCTGGAGACCAGGAACCTGGTGCACTTTTGTTACAAGCCTGCAGTGCTTTTTATAAAGTTTTCTTTACGACGTACTTAAGAGGATTTTTCTTCCACCTTTCGAAACGTTGCAAGGCAGCTCACAGCAAAAACCACAACAGCAGCAAAAACACACACGCCCAGCTGTAACATTAAGAAACACTAAAAGCAGCCAGTACGGTTTGAAATGAGGCAGCAGATAAAAGCCACTTAAAAGGTGCACTTTGAAGCTAGCATTGCAAGGAAATTAAAATGTGAAAGTGTTATTATTGTGTTCCTGTACGTCAGTTAGATAGTTTAAAATAGAGAGGATCAGAAGCGGCTGTAGAAGAAGCTAGAGGCAGCAGAAGAAAATGGTTGCACAAGTGAGAATTTTGTTGTGACACTTCCTTGTTCAACACCCAAGCAGACCAACAGGGTATCCTGTGTCTGGGTATCAGGCCGGCTCTCCTGTGTCTGGGATGAGAACTTTGCATATGGAGATGAGCATTTAAGAACACAAGAACCTAAGCAGAGGCTGCTGGATCAAACCGGTGGCCCATCTGGTCCAGTACCCTGTTCTCACAGAGGAGGCAAACTGGGTGCCTCTTCTGGGAAACCTGCAAACAGGATTTGAGCACGTGAACCCCCACTCCCCTCCTGCAGTTTTACAATCCGTACATTTTGTATACGTCAACTGATACACACACAAACCCTCGGGTTCATTATATTCAGGATTGTTAGACCAGGGGTCAGCAAACTTTTTCAGCAGGGGGCCGGTCCACTGTCCCTCAGACCTTGTTGGGGGGCCGGACTATATTTTGGAGGGGGAAAAAGAATGAATTCCTATGCCTCGCAAATAACCCAGAGATGCATTTTAAATAAAAGGACACATTCTACTCATGTAAAAACACGCTGATTCCTGGACCATCCGTGGGCCGGATTGAGAAGGCAATTGGGCCAGATCTGGGCCCCCCCGGGCCTTAGTTTGCGGCGGGCCAGATTTAGAAGGTGATTGGGCCGGATCCAACCCCCGGGCCTTAGTTTGCCTACCCATGCCCTAAGCCATGGGTCAGCAAACCTTTTCAGCAGGGGGCCAGTCCACTGTCCTTCAGACCTTGGGCCGGACTATATTTTGAAAAATAAATAAATGAACAAATTCCTTTGCCCCACAAATAACTCAGAGATGCATTTTAAATAGAAAGACACATTCTACTCATGTAAAAACACGCTGATTCCCAGACCATTTGCGGACCGGATTTAAAAGGCGATTGGTCCAGATCCGGCCCCCGGGCCTTAGTTTGCCTACCCATGTGTTAGACCCTCCCATGAAGAGGCATTTTCCAATTCCCCCCAGGACTGTCCAGCTCTGATTGCCTTGACCAGCCTGGAAAGAGCTCTGGCAATGTCCACAGTCCATCTCAGATTTCCAATGATGTCAGCCTGCTTTGGGGGAGGCTGTTGGGGACGGACGGACTCCAGGTGTCAGAAATATGAATTGTTGCAGGCATGATACATTTGGAGGGGGATGCTTCCTCAGGGACACCACAGGGTGATGTAGTGGTTAGAGTGTCTGCCTAGGGCCTGAGAGACCAGGGTTCAAATCCCCACTGAGCCCTGAAGCTCCCTGGGTGACCTTGGGCCTCTCACTGCCTCTCAGTCTAACCTACCTTGCAGGGTTGTTGTGGGGATTAAATGGAGAGGAGGAAAACCACGTACGCCACCTCGAGCTCCTTGGAGGAGAGGCGGGGTAAAAATGCAATAAAGAAATAATACATAGGAAGGGGTATAAAAAGGTAAAGGTACCCCTGACCGTTAGGTCCAGTTGCAAACAACTCTGGGGTTGCGGCGTTCATCTCGATTTATTGGCCGAGGGAGCCGGCGTACAGCTTCCGGGTCATGTGGCCAGCAGGACTAAGCCGCTTCTGGCAAACCAGAGCAGCGCACGGAAATGCCGTTTACCTTCCCGCCGGAGCAGTACCTATTTATCTACTAGCATTTTGACGTGCTTTCGAACTGCTAGGTTGGCAGGAGCTGGGACCGAGCAACGGGAGCTCACCCCGTGGCAGGGATTTGAACCGCCAACCTTCTGATCGGCAAGTCCTAGGCTCTGTGGTTTAACCCACAGCGCCACCCACGTCCCAGGAAGGGGTATAGTGAGCCAAAAATGCAATGAAGAATAATGCTACATTTTCATCATCTCATTCCAAAGGAATGCCACACAAAAATTACGAAGTTGCTTCTCACATACAGTGGTACCTTGGGTTACAGACACTTCAGGTTACAGACTCCGCTAACCCAGAAATAGTACCTCGGGTTAAGAACTTTGTTTCAGGATGAGAACAGAAACCGTGCGGTGGCGGCGGCAGTGGGAGGCCCTATTAGCTAAAGTGGTACCTCAGGGTAAGAACAGTTTCAGGTTAAGAACGGACCTCTGGAACGAATTACCGTAATTTTTGCTCTATAAGGCTCACTTTTTCCCTCCTAAAAAGTAAGGGGGAATGTGTGTGCGTCTTATGGAGTGAATGCAGGCTGCGCAGCTATCCCAGAAGCCAGAACAGCTGCTTTCACTGCGCAGCGATCCCTTTTGCTGTTCTGGCTTCTGAGATTCAGAATATTTTTTTTCCTGATTTCCTCATCCAAAAATTAGGTGCGTCTTATGGTCTGGTGCGTCTTATAGAGCGAAAAATACGGTAAGTTCTTAACCCAAGGTACCACTGTACTGTATATGGAAAGTCACCAAAGGAATGAAAAATGTATAGACCTATATCAAGAAAAACACAAATACACACACAAAAAGGACACCTTAAAAAAAGAAGAATTTTTTGGGTGGGAGGTGTCTGTCAGTGGTACTGTTTATTCTCTATCTGCTATTGTTGGCTCCTAGCCACAATGGCTGTGCTGTGTCTCCACAGAGGCAGCAAGGCTTCTGAATACCAGTTCCTGGAAACCGCAGGACAGGAGAGGGCCGCTTTTGTGCCTGGATTCCTGCTTGTGGGTCTGGGGCATCTGTGAGGACAGGATGCTAAGCAAAGTGGGCCACTGGCCTGATCCAGGAGACTCTACTTATCGTATTTTTCGCTCTCTAAGACGTGCCAGACAACAAGACCCACCTAGTTTTTGGAGGAGGAAAACAAGAAAAAAAATATTCTGAATCCCAGAAGCCAGAACAGCAAGAGAGATCTGGCTCCTGGGATAGCCCGCCAAACCTCCGCAGGGCAGCGGGATGAAGGCTTTTCTACGAGGGAGAAGGGACTGCCTGCCTCGTCAGTTCCTTCTCCCTTCTTGGGCACACACATTTCCCCTTACTTTTTAGGAGGGAAAAAGTGCGTCTTATGGAGCGAAAAATACGGTACATTCTTACGTTGCGCTGCCCTCGGGTTGTGTTTCAGTCTTGCATCTGTTGCTGTGTGTGTGTGTGTGTTTCACAACGGCGTCTTCTGACATAGCTGTCAACGTTTCCCTTTTCTTAAGGGAAATTCCCCTATTCCGAATAGGATTCCTCGCAAGAAAAGGGAAGAGTTGACAGCTATGCTTCTGCAAGCCTCCGTTTCTCTGGCAGTGTCTGGAGCGTGACCTTCTGCCAAGAGACCCCCAAGGGAGAACGGACGGGGGCCGTGTTCTCTCAGGAAGCAGCCTGGTGCCAGAAATAGCAGTTGCCTTTCGCCCTTGCTAAGAATGTGCCAAAACTTTGAAAGCCATCAGGGAGCGGATCTTCCGATTCTGCAAAGAGTAAATTTCCACAGCGGGGCTTCTGTTTCTTCCCTTGCAAGCTCTCTCATAGACTCAAACAGGGTGGATTTGATTCAAATCAAATCAATTTAAATCAGTAGTCAGTAAGACTTGATTTAAATCATTTTTGTTTTACAGAAAGGTTCAACCTTGCAGGCATTCTCTTAATATTTACAACCAGATGGAAGTTTCATTTTTGGAATAAAAAAATTTCAGAGTAGTTTTTACATCTATTATCAAAAATTACTGCTTTGTTATACTATCAGAAATACATAGATGATAATGAAATGATTGTTCATATTTGGACAACTTTTCTGCTGTACTTTGTTGGAAGGAGAAAAATAATCATTTCCTTAATAATAATTTAAACAATTTATTTAACTAAAACAATAACGTTATAGCATATGTATCCATGTTTGTTAACCAATGTAGTTAAATGATTTTTTTTAAAAAAACAACTTAGACTGAGTTTTAGCGCAGATGAAAATTAAACAAATCCTTATTTCCTGATGAATAGCCTTTTGACTACAGTGGTACCTCAGGTAAATACTTAATTCGTTCCGGAGGTCTGTACTTAACCTGAAACTGTTCTTAACCTGAAGCACCACTTTAGCTAATGGGGCCTCCTGCTGCTGCCACCGGAGCATGATTTCTGTTCTTATCCTGAAGCAAAGTTCTTAACCTGAAGCATTATTTCTGGGTTAGTGGAGTGTGTAACCTGAAGTGTATGTAACCTGAAGCATATGTAACCCGAGGTACCACTGTATAATGTAACTTAAATAGAAAATTATCTTTAGAAAGATTTTTCCTCCAAAAACATTTCATTTTAAAAATCCAATTTAATTTTTTAAAAAAACTTTTTTAAAAAAATCATTGTTTTTTTATCTACCCGGGACTCAGACGGTTGTTAAGTTGGAGAGATACCAATCTAGTCCAACCCCCTACAATGTAGGAGTCACAGCCAAGGAATCCCTGATCTCTTTTGATGCTTTCCTTCCTCTGCAGATGGAAGAACTGGTGGGTGAGAGGCATCCTGACTCTGGCGATGATCGTCTTTTTCTTCATCATCATCTACCTGGGACCCATGGTCTTGATGATGATCGTAAGTCTTTGCCGTCTTTCTGGAAGCAGATCTTTTCCCGATGGAGGCCTGGGAGTTCGGGAATGACTTCCTCTTGCCAGAAGGCAGGGCTGGATTCCACCTCCTCGCGAGTTTAAAAGGCCATGGGGAAAGAGGAATGCTTTTGTCTGGAGCCTAAAACTATGTACTAAAGGAATCCGTCAACAAATTTGGGATGTGGAACTGCAATGCCACGTGAGCAAGATGAATAAACACCCAGCAATAAAAGATAATGGGAGAGGATTTACCCCAGCAAATTATTTGTCAAAATTACAAATACCCAAATACAGACAATCATTTACCGTATTTTTCGCACCATAGGGCACACCGGACCATAGGGCGCACCCAGTTTTTTTGGGGGGAAATAAAGGGGAAAAAATTATTCCCCCCCCCCCCCGGTGCGGGACTGGGACGGGGGAAGCTCGAGCTTCCCCCGACCCCAGCCCCCAAACAGGCAAGTCTCCGCAAGCCGTGGGAGCGCTCCCGCTGCTTGCTGAGAGGTCCGCGAAGCCTGGACACGCAGAGCTCAGCGCGCGCAGGCTTCAGCATGCAGGCAAGTCTCTGCAAGCAGCGGGAGCCCAGCGCTGTCCCCCGAGTTTGCGGGGCTGGCGATGGGGAGGAGCAGGCTTCTCCCCCCGCCAGCCTTCTAGCCAAGTTGGGGGACAGCGGGAAGGGCGCGCTGCGCCTCTCCCGCTGTCTCCCGAGTTTGCGGGGCTGGCGACGGGGAGGAGCAGGCTTCTCCCCCCGCCAGCCTTCTAACCAAGTTGGGGGACACCGGGATGGCGGCGTTCCGCCTCCCCGCTGTCCCCCGAGCTTGCGGGGCTGGCGGTGGGGCTCTCCTGAAGCCTGGAGAGCGAGAGTGGTCAGTGCGCACCGACCCCTCTCGCTCTCCAGGCTTCAGCGAAAGCCTGCATTTGCCCCATAGGACGCACACACATTTCCCCTTCATTTTTGGAGGGGAAAAAGTGCATCCTATGGTGCGAAAAATACGGTACCCTCACTAGATTCAACGTGCTGCCATCTGCCTTAT
This sequence comes from Podarcis gaigeae, assembly GCF_964106915.1. NCBI lineage: Eukaryota > Metazoa > Chordata > Lepidosauria > Squamata > Lacertidae > Podarcis > Podarcis gaigeae. The sequence continues at coordinate 5,621,855 of NC_139684.1, read as the reverse complement.
TGCAGGGCAGATTCAAGGGTAAACCATATGTGGAACAAGTCTGCCCCTGCGGCTTGATGGAGGTAGAAACTGTCTCTCATGTCTTGTTATGCTGCTGTTTCTACAGGGATATACGTTCGGTATTTATCACTCCTGTTATACAAAATCTCCAAATGGGTCCGAACTTCAATTTCTAAAACTCCTGGTAGAGGACAAGTATCTAGACATCACGCTAAGGGTGGCCAAATTCTGTGCGACTGCCATAAAACCTAGGGAACAAGCTGTACTACCAAAATGATTAAGGTTTTAAATGATAATTTTAGGTTATATTTTAGTGATCAAGATTTAATATATTTTTTAAACTGCCGATATATCTGAATTGTCTCCCAATTGCAATTCAGTGTATTCCTGTTGTGTTTTATGATTTTCCTGATATTGTAAGTGAGCCGGAACTGGTCTGTGACCGTAATAATAAAATTCTATTCTATGTACTGAAGGCTCCAGGCAAGCCTCCGTGGGGAGATAATTCCACAAGCAGAGAGCCATCCACTGAGCTCCTTGGAGAACAGCATGGGATATAAGTGTAATATATAAATACAAAAAAATAAATGGAAGAATGCTTATTGTTCTCTTGAAGTGGCCTGGAAATTTATCAAAACTCATGCCCCCCTGCTGTCTGTCTGTTTGTCTGCAAAAACATATTTAGGGGAACATGACTGGTTTGGTCACACTGGGTGCAGAGTCTCAAGGGCATCACAACTATTATGTAGAATAGAAGTTGTAAGTGAGTGCCAAATTTTGGTGTCGTACAGGGCACTTAGGAAATTTGAGACCCCAAAGTCCACTGCTGCTGTCTGTCTGTCTCTCAGGTGATGTGTGTGCAGATCAAGTGCTTCCAGGAGATCATCACTATCGGTTACAACGTTTATCACTCCTACGAGCTGCCCTGGTTCAGAACCCTAAGTTGGTAAGTGGAATCAGAGTTTGTGCTATCTGAGTTAAGCTCTAGAAGAAGTCTGGTTTCCTTGTTTTCCATGAGGATATCTCACAGCTCAAGGTGGCTGCTGATGTTAACGTTTTCCTTTATGACTGTTATCCAACAGTGCGGGGCAGTGCATCATACCATATAGAAAGCAAACAGTAAACAATAAGAAAAAGGAACCAATATAAATCGAGGCTCCTGTGTTTTCCAACACCAGGATTCGATTTGTAGCTTGATCAGCTCATTCAACCGGTTGAGGAAGACTTTCCCAATTTGGTTGATGTATTCCTCATGAAAGAAGCCTTAGCAGCCTCTCTGAAAAAGATGACCTATATTCTTTCAGGTACTTCCTTCTCTGTGTGAACTACTTCTTTTATGGGGAGACCGTAACGGATTATTTCTTCACTTTGGTCCAGAGGGAGGAGCCCTTGAGGATCCTCAGCAAATATCACCGCTTCATTTCCTTTGCCCTCTACTTAACAGGTAAGCGGGACTCTGGTCTCACATTCGGGACTTAATGGCACTTGAAGTGGGTTCTTCAAGGATTCCTGGAGGCAGGCAGCAATATGGAGACACGATGTCCTTTTCTCATTGGGTGCTATGTTTTGATAGAAGCACAGTCTAGCCCAATCGCCCACTTGGTCTGAGGCCACCCCTGTGATTGGCCAGAATGTTCTGAAGTGGAGGAACATTGGGTTCTCATTTAATTAATTTCTCTATTTCTCAGGCTTCTGCATGTTTGTTCTGAGCCTCGTCAAAAAGCACTATCGACTCCAATTCTACATGGTAAGAGAGATTTTCTCTTTTCAGAGTTAATAGCTTGTGAAGGGAGAGAGAGAGATAGAGAGAGAGAGATGAAAAGGAGCAGGCTGTTCTTATCTTGCCTTTGACTGGCCTTCCCAACCAGATGCCCTCCAGATGTTTTGACTACAACTCCCACCAGCCCTTACCAGCGTGGCCATTGGAGGGTACCAGCTTGAAGAAAGCTTTTTTCCTTTTTTTGCATTCCTTAAAACACTTTACGTATTTCCTTTGTGTGTGAACAACGTATTGAAGAATGGGAAGGCCCACAACTCCTGCCAGTCTTAAAAGTTTATTTTGCAATAGCCTAAATCATCTTAAGAGGGGCATGGGTGGCGCTGTGGGTTAAACCACAGAGCCTAGGACTTGCTGATCAGAAGGTCAGCGGTTCGAATCCCCGCGACGGTTGAGCTCCCGTTGCTCGGTCCCTGTTCCTGCCAACCTAGCAGTTCGAAAGCACATCAAAGTGCAAGTAGATAAATAGGTACCGCTCCAGTGGGAAGGTAAACGGTGTTTCCGTGCGCTGCTCTGGTTCGCCAGAAGCGGCTTAGTCACGCTGGCCACATGACCCGGAAGCTGTATGCCGGCTCCCTCGGCCAATAAAGCGAGATGAGCGCCGCAACCCCAGAGTCGTCAGGGGTCCCTTTACCTTTAAATCTTCTTAAACACCTGAAAATGTATGCTAATACACAAATGGATTCAGCATGAATTAATTAAACATGAGTTTCCAGGTAAACACAGGCTTGAAGATGACCATCCCAGTGCCCAAATTATGAATGTAGTCCATGCCTCGGTAATTTGGGGGCTGGATTACTGCAACGTGCTCTTCGAGGGGCTTCCCTTGGATCTTGTTTGAAAGCTCCAGGTGATGCAGAATGCAGTGGCTACGCTGCTGATCACAGCTTCTGGCCAATAACATGTGGGACCCTGGTTGAAGGATCTGTGCTGGCTTCCCATCTACTACTGAGCCAGGTTCACAGACCTTGTATTAATCTACAAAGCCTGTAACCACTTAGGCCCAGACTACCTCAGGAAGCTTCTGAACCCTCATATCCTAGCTTGATGACCAAGATCATTGCTGGTCATTCCCAGAGTTGGTGAGGCTCATTTGACAACAGCAAGGAACTGAGCCTTTAGTGTCACCGGCCTGGTCCTGTGGAACTCTCTGCCACTAGAGATACAGCAGGCACCTTCTGTGCCAACTTTTGAATGCCCGCAGAAAACTTTTCTATTCTGCCAGGCCTTTGTAGGCAATTAAGAATAAATCATCCTGCAATGGGTTTATTGGTGTCTGTTTTAAATTTTTTAATGATTTTTATTAAACAGTTTTGTGTTTTTATTGCTGTACAGTGTTACCTTGGTTTAAGAACAATCCGGTTTAAGAACGATTTGGTTTACAAACTCCGCAAAACTGGAAATAGTGTCTTGGTTTGAGAACTTTACCTCAGTCTAAGAATCCGAATGGTGGAAGGGCACCGGCAGCGGGAGGCCTCATTAGGGAAAGCGTGCCTCGGTTTAAGAAGGGGTTTGGTTTAAGAACGGGCTTCCAGAATGGATTAAGTTCATAAACCGAGGTACCACTGTAAACTATGTTGTTGTTTTTTAATGCCACAGAGGCACACACATGTTTTTATAACTAGATTAACAATACACAACGTACAAGGTTGTGAAGGGGCAGCAAATGTTCCCACTTCTATTACTGTGGCTTTGGCCAGGCCAACCCTTCAGCACCACCAGCTGCCGACCCCCCAAAGGCTCAGGCCATGGCTGTGAGAAGCTAAAGGGAAAACCCTCCCTGGGCCTCTGCTGGAGAGGAAGGGGCTATGGAGTGCTTTGCCCGTGTCTCAGATTGTGTGGGAGGATTCAGTGGGCAGAGTCAACGTTGCTCTGGGGGTGACCACCCAGATGTTGCTGGACTCCACCTCCCATCATCCCTGATCACTGTCCATGCTGGCTGGGGGTGATGGGGCGAATGGTCCAACAAGATCTCTGGACCTCACATTTGCTCAGTTCAAAACAAGGCCTCTCTCAACAGCTGAATTGCTGATCAGAACCCTGAGGATGCAGAAATATTTGGATCTGGTCTGCATGGGAGAACGAATGGTGGGTGGACCTTTGGTTTTTTGTTTGCAAGAAAGGCATGGACAGTGGACCTCCTGGGAAGCGATGAGCAGTTTTGGAAGGGGCTCCCTCGATTGCAGTCTAGAGACAATCAGCCGTGTGTATGTGTGGTCTTTTTGCTAACTCTGTGCCTATCATTGTGAAATGTGGGGTGGCAAATTCCCTGATGTTCTCTCTCTCTCTCTAATCAGCATTTTGGTGTGTGTTTTTGAGAAACGTTGTTTTTTGCCCCCTGCAAACTGGAATGCATGCTGTTCTCTCTTTCCAGTTTGGCTGGACCCATGTGACTTTGCTAATAGTTGTTACCCAGTCCCACCTCATCATTCACAACCTGTTTGAAGGAATGATCTGGTGAGTTGGTGCTGCTTACTGACTTTCTGCTGTGTAGCGCAGGCCGCCGGGCTGCCTTGAAGGACAAAGAACATAGCATGGGGACAGGCCTCTTGCATGGGGCGTCACTAGTAGGAGCAGGAATCAATGGACCGCTGGCTCATGCCTTGGGGCAACTGTTTGGGTTGGCATGATGAGATCTGGGGGGGAGTTTTCCTGGCATTAATCAGGCAAAAAGGAAGAATCCCAGTCCGCTTTGCTGTGCATGCATGTACTCTTTCGAAATATGAGGCAGCCACTCAGTGGGCCTTATACAGGAACTGCTCTCTGCTCAGCAAAAAAGAAGGTACGCTTCGGGCATTTTCCTGCATGAGGCTTAAAGTTCAGCTCTTGCTTCAATCTGATTTGTAAGGCCAGCATAAGACCGGTTCTGAATTAGTAGCACACGAGAGGCCCAGAGGCGACTAAAGCTTCTTGTCTGAAAATGCCCTTGCAACCTGAATTGTGTGGTCTCCATCATTTCTGTCCTCAGGCTGCACACCTGCTCTTTTAGGGGAGTGCAACCCCATCCAGGACAGGGACGCGGGTGGCGCTGTGGGTTAAACCATAGAGCCTAGGGCTTGCCGATCAGAAGGTTGGCAGTTTGAATCCCTGCGACGGGGTGAGCTCCCGTTGCTCGGTCCCTGCTCCTGCCAACCTAGCAGTGCGAAAGCATGCCAAAAAGTGCAAGTAGATAAATAGGTACCACTCCGGCGGGAAGGTAAACGGCGTTTCCGTGCGCTGCTCTGGTTCGCCAGAAGCGGCTTAGTCCTGTTGGCCACATGACCGGAAGCTGTACGCCAGCTCCCTCGGCCATTAAAGCAAGATGAGCGCTGCAGCCCCAGAGTCATCCGCGGCTGGACTTAACTGTCAGGGGTCCCTTTACCTTTAACCCCATCCAGGACAGGCTGCCTACTCGGTTCCCTAACAAATTGCATGGTCTAAGTGAAGCCACCAGCAGTTTGAAAAACTGCAGACCCCCTTGGGGCCCACGGTCTACTACCCCAACTCAGTCCATCTTGGAGAGGCCCAAATGGCAATGAGTGCCGTCACCTAATGTGAGACCTGGTCCATGTGTCCCAACTTCTCCAGATTATCTTCTGGGATAATTCAGCCTAGCAGGAATCCCCACCCCCACCGCAAATAGATCCATTGTCTAACCTGTCCTAACGGCTATCTCAGAGTGAAACACTCACAGTTGGAGGGAGGTCATTCTCATTTTGCCAGATGCCAGAACAATTAATAACCATTGAAACCATGCCAGCATGAAATGATAACACATCAAGGTTCCCACAACCAGTGTCTTTTCAGCTGGCTCTCACTTTTGCATAAATTGTAATTTCATTTGTCCAGAGGATAAGGATGGTTTTGGCACTTAGCAAGGGAGCCATCTGTAACATGGCTATCAAAATACATTTAGCGTAGCTTGTCAGTCAGCATTGCAAATGCAGCCACTGGCAGGATATTTTTTATTTTATGTTTTGCAGATCAAACCAATATTCACACCCTTTAAGTGAAAACATAGCAACTAAAGGCCAAACTAGGCATGACATTCAGAAATGTCAACCTTAAAAAAATGCATCAGCAAGGGGGTTGGGAAGGCAAGCTAATAAATGTTGGGAGAGAGAATTTAACAATATCCTCCCTGGAGAAAACTCTTCCCACAAAACTAGTATTTGCAGGGGTTGGGGAGAATCCCTCTGGACACTAGTGGGAAATTTCCTTTCAGGGCAAATAGAAGCTTCCAGCTGTAGCCTTTAGCATCATGTATAGTTAGTCCCTGAATGGTAATGATAGCTATCCAAATACTTCTCGGAACCATCATGTAAATTGCAGAGACGTGTTTAGAACAGAAAAGCAAAATCTAGCTTTGGCAGCTAATATCTTTGAAAATAACCAAGGGGAGGGGTGTGAAAATCCATACACTTGAATGATACTTGTGGTTTCTGAAAGCCGAAAGATCTCCTTACCAGCATGTAAATTCTCATTTAAACTGAGGTTCGAGAGAAGCTCTGGGCCCTTAATTTGCGTCAGGAGTTCTTTCTATAAAATGAAATTATGAAAGCACTATTAGGAGTGGGAGTTTTGCTGATTGAAATGGCGTCTGCTGGTTCAAATGAACGCATTCATCCACCCATCAGGGGACAGGCTTCCACAGTGCTATTTCTCAATTAGCAGTTAGAGCTCCCTGCTGGCAAGGAGATCTCTAGATCTGAGCCACAGCTGTGGGCTGCTGCCCCTTGCTGTCGTCAAGTGTCTTTCTCTCCAATCCAGACAGGTCCTTTGAGTGGTTTATCTAGGTCTTTTTCCCTTCCCCTCTGTCTAGGTTTATCGTCCCAATTTCCTGCGTCATCTGCAACGACATCATGGCCTACATGTTCGGCTTCTTCTTTGGACGCACTCCGCTGATTAAGGTTGGTTCTGGTATCGAGATGGATGAACAAATCTTAGGAAAAGCTGTTTTCGGCATTGGGTTTGAATGCCTGCCAGGGCATCCAGCCTGATTGTGCTGTGTGAGTGTGTGGGGTGTGTTTGGCAGGTGCACTGGAGCACAGGAGTGTAGAGAGCTGCGTTAGATGCTAGAGATGGAGCGTGGGTCCTTCTGTCTGCAAGGCAGATGTGCCACTGACGCCCTTCCCCAACACTAATAATAATAATAATTTATTATTTATACCCCGCCCATCTGGCTGGGCTTCCCCAGCCACTCTGGGCGGCTTCCAACAAAATATTAAAATACAGCAATGCATCAAACATTAAAAGCTTCCCTAAACAGGGCTGCCTTCAGATGTCTTCTAAAAGTCTGGTAGTTGTTGTTCTCTTTGACATCTGATGGGAGGGTGTTCCACAGGGCAGGTGCCACTACCGAGAAGGCCCTCTGCCTGGTTCCCTGTAGCTTTGATTCTCGCAGTGAGGGAACCGCCAGAAGGCCCTTGGAGCTGGACCTCAGTGTCCGGGCTGGATGATGGGGGTGGAGACGCTCCTTCAGGTATACAGGTCCGAGGCCGTTTAGGGCTTTAAAGGTCAGCACCAACACTTTGAATTGTGCTCGGAAACAAAACTTAGTTTGGGGACTTCTGTCCCGTCCGATGTGTTCATGGAGACTCTGGCGGCTTCTGCAGCTCCTCTCTTTTAACGTTCTTGCCTGTTCCTGTATCTCCAGCTCTCCCCAAAGAAGACCTGGGAAGGCTTTATTGGAGGGTTCTTTGCCACCGTGGTGTTCGGCCTGCTAGTAAGTTGCTTTTTCCCTATTGGTTAAGAACAAAAGTTGTGTTGGGCCTTGGAGCACGAGGCAGTGTTACCCATAAAGCAGCCTCATGGAGATGGATGGTGGAAGTCTGGGGCCTGTTGAGGGCGATGGGCCTGCCCCACAGAGCACCGTCAACCTCCCAGGAACTTCTCTGAATAGTAGCCTGCTTTTGTGAATATACAAGCATCACCTGAGGCCCTTCTCCTTGTGCTCCCGGAGGGTGGCAACATGAGAATGGGCCTTTATAGTGGTGGCTCCTCATTTCTGGAATGCTCTCCCCATGGGGGGCTACTGGTGCCAAGCAAAAACTTTCCTCTTCAACCTGACCTTTGTCTTGTAACTATCTATTGCCTTTTTGCCTGGGTTGGATGTTTTTATGTAGGTGGTGCTTGCTTTGCTTCAGATATTGTAAGTCACTTGGAGTTGCTGTGGCAAAAAAAAAAAGAGCAACAATTTTGATAATAATAGTAATTCAGTTCAGGAATCCAGAACTGAAACACCCAAGTAGCTATCCGATACAACAATAATATTTGGGGTCAGAGCTTGAAAGAAATAATTCACACACTTCTGACATGTCTGGTTCCCAAGGCTCCTAGTCAGGGGTCAGCAAACTTTTTCAGCAGGGGGCCGGTCCACAGTCCCTCAGACCTTGTTGGGGGCCGAACTATATTTTGAAGGGGGAAAAAATGAACCAATTCCTATGCCCCACAAATAACCCAGAGATGCATTTTAAATAAAAGCACACATTCGACTCATGTAAAAACACCAGGCAGGCCCCACAAGTAACCCAGGGATGCATTTTCAATCAAAGCACACATTCTACTCATGTAAAAACATGCTGGTTCCTGGACCGTCCGCAGGCCAGATTTAGAAGGTGATTGGGCCGGATCCGGCCCCCAGGCCTTAGTTTGCCTACCCATGCTCCTAGCCAGCCAGCTGGTCCACTTAAATATCTGAAGGGCTGTCACATGGACGATGGGGTGAGCTTGTTTTATGCTGCTCCAGAGGGTAGGTCCTGAACCAGTGGATTCAAATGACAAGAAATGAGATTTTAAATAACCTTTAAGAATACAGTGGTACCTCGGGTTACAGACGCTTCAGGTTACAGACTCCGCTAACCCAGAAATAGTACCTCGGGTTAAGAACTTTGCTGAGAACAGAAATTGTGTGGTGGCAGCGGGAGGCCCCATTAGCTAAACTACCTCAGGTTAAGAACAGTTGCAGGTTAAGAACAGACCTCCAGAACGAATTAAGTGCTTAACCCGAGGTACCACTGTATTCTGCTTGGAAGAGTGATTTGACAATGGAACAGACTTCATGGGTTGTTGATGGACTCTCCTTCACTGGAAGTTTTCAAACAGAGGTTGGATAATCATGTTCACTGAAACCGGGAACTGACTTGTCTGTTTTGACTGTCGGACCCGTCTTCTTCAGGAAATGCAAAGGCACCCAGCACGCTTTCGTTGCGCAGTGCTGAGTCATTCCGCTTCTCCCGGCTACGGCAGGGTTTCTTCGGTAGCAGTGTGCCCGTGTGTAAGGATTTAGCATCACGGCAGTAAAACTCTCGTACACAGTTTCTTCTATTCTACGAAGCTTTAATGTACAGCAGCCAAACAGTAACGGGACGCGGGTGGCGCTGTGGGTTAAACCACAGAGCCTAGGACTTGCTGATCAGAAGGTCGGCGGTTCGAATCCCCGCAACGGGGTGAGCTCCCGTTGCTCGGTCCCTGCTCCTGCCAACCTAGCAGTTCGAAAGCACGTCAAAGTGCAAGTAGATAAATAGGTACCGCTCCAGCGGGAAGGTAAACGGCGTTTCCGTGCGCTGCTCTGGTTCGCCAGAAGTGGCTTAGTCATGCTGGCCACAAGACCCGGAAGCTGTACACCGGCTCCCTCGGCCAGTAAAGCGAGATGAGCGCTGCAACCCCAGAGTCAGTCACGACTGGACCTAATGGTCAGGGGTCCCTTTACCTTTACCTTAGCAAAACAGTAAGTCATCCAGGAGAGAGCAATGACATGTTGCCTCTCCTTTGCAGCCAAAACAGAAAGTAAAAGTAAGTTCACATTCGTACGTGATGTCATTTCCCTTGAGCTATTAACCCTGTAAGCTCTGGGACACCTCGCAGGCCACCTGTCAGGGATTCTCTAGCTCTCATTCCTGCTTGCAGGGGCTTGAACTAAATGGCCCTTCCAACTCCGCTGTGATTCATATCAGAGTTCCTTGGCAGTGATTTACCTTTTGCCTCTTCCGTTTCCCTCTCCGCCCCACCCTCAACCCAGCTGTCGTATGTGATGTCTGGATACAGATGCTTCGTGTGCCCCGTGGAGTTTAACAACGACACCAACAGCTTCACTGTGGACTGTGAGCCCCCTGAGCTCTTCCAGCTGCAAGAATACAACATCCCCTTGGTGCTTCAGTCTGTCGTCGGCTGGGTAGGCATCCAGGTCAGAGCGTTCAGGTTTGGAAAACTTCTGAGAACATAAGGAGAGCTTGCTGGATCAGGCCAAACGTCCAGCCTGTCCAGCATCTTGTTCTCTTGGTGGCCAACCAGATACCTATAAGCCAGGACCCCCGAGCACAAGGGCACTCCCCCCTCCTATGTTTTCCAGCAAGTGGTATTCAGAAACTTTGCTGGTTCCAGCAGCCTAGCCTAGTAGTCATTGATAGCCCTCTCGTCCATGAATCTTTTATGAATCTCTTTTAAAGCCATCTAGGTGAGTAGCCATCACTGCAACTTGTGGGAGAGAGTTCCATAGATGATAACTATGTGCTGATGCATGATTTCTTTTACTATTATCATTAGTTCATTTATATCCCACCTTTTTCTCCGGGGAGCTCAAGATGGTTCTCCCTCTCCTTGTTAAATTCTGCACAACAACCCTCTTGTGGGAATGTTCAGGGATGCAGGAGAGGATATATTCTTTGATTATATCCTTTTCCAACTTGTGTTAACAAGTTCCACAGTTTAGCCGAGTAACATTCCCCTTTTTTAAACTTGCAGCGGATGCATTTGCTCAGGCTCGCTAAAGCCTCTATAATAACTGTTCTGGTATTTTCCCCTTATTCCCTCAGAAAAGATAAGACACGACACAGTCTTCTATAAAAGTATAAAAAGAGTTTACTCACATTCTGTTCACAATCGGATCCCAGAAGGCAGACTTAGCTTAGAAAAGTAACATGCACCTGGAAATTATCTCATAAGGAGACAGTCCCTTTGTCCTCTCTTGGCTGGAAGTCAAGAGAGCATCTTTGGCTAAGCAGATGTTGCTTTTTTGATGCATGTGGTCAAAAAGAGAGAGATGATTGCCCTGCCCTGTGCTTTTGTCGTTACCTGCACAGGTAAGGCCACGCCCACCTCTAGTCACATGCAGAGGAAGTCTGTCCCAGCCCAGAAGGAAACAGGAAGTTTACCTGCTGGCTGGACAAACATTCCTCCCCATGTGTAAACATGTTCCCTCTAGGAATGTTGTGCTTGACTGCTCTTGAGTTTCACATCCCACACCTCTGAGGTAGGATAGGCTGAGAGGCCATGACGGACCCCTGAGCTTTATGGCCAAGTGAGGATTTGAACCCTGGTCTACAAGGTCCTACTTCAACAACCTAACCATTGTGCCACACTGTTTTACTAAAGCGGGTGTGTGCGATGATTGACGGCTACCAGCTTATACGTTCAGCAGAATCAAGCATCTTTCCGCGGACTGTACCAGGGCAAGTGAGGGTTGGTCTGAATCTACCCTACAAAAGTGAGCTCCTTTGTTGAGAAAATGAGGACGTTTGAGGGAAATCTTCTGCCTCTGTGCTTTGCTACATGCAGATGTTGTGGGAAGGGGAGGTGTGCGGGGCGGGAGGATTTGTGGGGAGCACATATATATATACCGTATTTTTCGCTTCATAGGATGCACTTTTTTCCCTCTTAAAAACTAAGGGGGAAAGTTTGTGTGTCCTATGGAGTGAATGCAGGGGGGAGGCAGGCAGGCACAAAAGCTTTGCGTGGCTCTTGCAGGCTTTTCCCCAGGAGGGAGAAGGGACCGCCACTCCCCGACCTGTTCTGGGGGCTGGGTTCTGGGGAAGCTCGGGCTTCCCCCGCTCCAGCCCCACAGCTAAAAAGGAGAAGCCTGAAGCCCCCGGAGCGCAGCGCAAACTGCCGCTGCGCTCCGAAGGCTTGCAGATAGCCCCCTGAAGCCTGGAGAGCGGGAGGGGTCAGTGCACACCGATCCCTCTTGCTCTCCAGGCTTCGCTTCGCTGGAGAGGCGCTGCACAGTTTTCCCTTTCTGCGCAGCGCCCCTTCAGCGAAGCGGGAGAAGAAATGGAAGGGGTTAGTTTCTCCTGCCGCTTCGCTGAAGGGGCGCTGAGCAGAGAGGGGGAGAATTTTTTTCCTGTTGTCCCCCTCCTATGGTCCGGTGCGTCCTATAGAGCGAAAAATACGGTATATGGTGCTTCCTCCCCCTACACACTTGCAGTCCAAAAATGGTACAGTCCAGGAAAAAAAGAACAATTCCGCTGAACCTGTGGACTCCCAAGGAAGCTGAATGTTGGGTGGTTCAGGACAGATGATGGAAAATGTTTCTGCATGCACCGTTAAACTAGGGAACTCCCTTCCACAGGAGGACACGGTTGCCAACGAACTTGGGTAGCTTTCAGAGAGGACTGGGCAAATTCATTTAGGAGAGGGCTCTGCTCATGCTTCGGAATGCCTGTTGCTGGATATTGCAGGAGGGAGAGAGTGCTGTTGTTCTTGAATCCTGCATGCAGGGTAACTGGCTGATGAGAAAAGGATGCTGGACTAGATAGGCCATTGGCCTGATTCAGCAGGCTATCCTTACGTTCTTACACTGGTTTGACATCATCTGATAGGAAGTGCCTACAGAGGGTGGTGAATACAGCACAAGATATTAGGGCTGTCCCGTGCATCCGCTGGATGATATCGCGGAAGAACGTTGCCTCAGGAGAGTGAGGAAAATTCTCAGGGATGATTCACACCCTGGCCAGCACTTTCTTGATCTCCTGCCCTCAGGCAGAAGATATAGAAGCAGGATTAGCCGCACCAACAGGGTAAAGAATAGCTTCTATCCGTGGGTTGTTAGGCTGCTGAATGAAAAGATAACAACAGGGGAACTGACTTTTGGGTTTGGTGGGTGTGCTTCAGTAAACGAGGGGAATTAAGACTAAGAGAGCTGAGGGGCGGGGTGCTCGTGTAATCTCACTGTATACAAGTTGTACAAGGGACAATAAAGTATTTCAATTTCAGTTTAAAGTCAGTCGTAAGCCTGCAGGATTTGCAGAGCCCTTTTCCAGCTCACCTACCCGCCGGTGTGAGGTGCTGGCGTGGCAGAGCTTCTTCAACTGACAGTAACCCCCATCCCTTCTCCTTTCTCCAGAAAACAGTTCGGATGTACCCCTTCCAGATCCACAGCATTGCACTCTCGACTTTCGCCTCCCTCATCGGTCCCTTCGGAGGGTTTTTTGCCAGCGGATTTAAAAGAGCTTTCAAGATCAAGGTATGGCACACCTTGAAAGAGCATGGTCAGGAAGGCAGGTCTATCGAATCCACTTCAGTTCTAATAAAACGTTCCCTGGAATATATTTGTTATCATTATATTTCTCTCTATCCTGCCTTTTCCCCAGGCTCAAGGCAGCTTACATAGATTAAAACAACAAAGTACAAAAAAAGCTAAAAACATGTAAAATATTATTTTTAAAGTAATTAAAACTCTAATGGAATAGTTATCTAGATATTATATTATACCCCACTTTTATTATCTACACATCAAAATGTCTTGCAGTGATAAAAATGTACAGTTTACAAAACTTAAAACAGTTTTTACTGCATATGTAAATTTACAGGGGATTTTTTATTTTTAAAAAATCAAATGTTTATATAAAATATAGGAGCTTGATTTCAAAAACTGAAATCCTTCTCCTGAAAGTCTGGGTTAGTAAACAAGAAGTGAAACAATTTAGATTCCATAACTTCCAGTGGGGTGTGAACAGACTGAGGACTGTTTGGTAGGGACTGATGGGGGTGGAAATTAGTGATGATCCTTTCCTCCTCCCTGTTTCCTGGTGTCAAGAGGGCAGGTGGGTTTGGATCAGGAATCCCCTCCACCTGCCAGGGCCTACACACTCTCTACTTTTCTCCCTCGATTGCGCAGGACTTTGCCAACACCATCCCAGGGCACGGAGGCATCATGGATCGGTTTGACTGCCAGTACTTGATGGCCACCTTTGTGAATGTATACATTGCAAGCTTTATCAGGTGAGATGATGGTTTGGTTTGGTTTGGTTTGGTTTGGTTTGGTTTGGTTTGGTTTGGTTTGGTTTGGTTGCGGGCCGCACCATCAATCCTTGGGTTCTCTTTTTCTCAAAGTACAGTGGTACCTCGGGTTAAGTACAGTGGTGCCTCGCAAGACGAAAATAATCCGTTCTGCGAGTCTCTTCGTCTAGCGGTTTTTACGTCTTGCGAAGCAACCCTATTAGCGGCTTAGCGCTATTAGCGGTTTAGCGGCTTAGCGGCTATTAAAGGCTTAGCGGCTTAGCGGCTTAGCGGCTAAAAGGCTATTAGTGGCTTAGCAGCTTAGAAAAAGGGGGGGAGCAAAAAAAATCGCAAGACTCGCAAGAAGTTTTCGTCTTGCGAAGCGCATTGAAAAACGGAAAACCCTTTCGTCTAGCGGGTTTTTCGTCTTGCGAGGCATTCGTCTTGCGGGGCACCACTGTACTTAATTTGTTCTGGAGGTCTGTTCTTAACCTGAAACTGTTCTTAACCTGAAGCCCCACTTTAGCTAATGGGGCCTCCTGCTGCCACCATGCCGCCGGAGCACGATTTCTGTTCTCATCCTGAAGCAAAGTTCTTAACCCGAGGTACTATTTCAGGGTCAGCAGAGTCTGTAGCCAGAAGCATATGTAACCCGAGGTACCACTGTATATGTTTATTTGGCTTTTGAAAATGCAGCTGTAAAAAGGCAAAGAGATGCACAGCTCATTAAAAGGAGGACAAAGAACCATAACTGTGACTGAATGGAGTAGAGAGGTTTTTTACAACATCATCGATATTAAGAAATAAACATGGAGTGATGGGTCAGAGTGAAATCAGAACAGAAGCCATTAGTAAGAGAATTAATGGGTTGGGGAAGGGAGCAGTCAGAAACAGGTCTAGGCTAGGCAAAATAAATATCCATCAAGAGAAAGGCAAATATCCCTCCAGAGCTATGCGTGATTCCTTGGAGGTTTGTATAATACGCTATTATTGCTTATAAAAGTTACAAATGACTATCTCGAATGGGTCTGGTTTAGCCAAACCTCAGTTGACTCTGGGACGGCGAATCAAATATTCTGACGGTGCAATTTCCCCATACCATCTCTAATAATCCTTGTGTTCTCAGTTCAGAGGATAGAAGGGTGGAGACAATGTGAGGCTGGGATCAAAGGGATTCCTCGCTCAGTGTCAAAGGAGATCCTGACGGTGGAATTGAAAGGAAGACTTAGCCTTAGCCATTAATCCCAGTAGCAACATAAAACAAGGCATGGGTCTACAGCAGGGTGTTCCAATCCTGGGTATCCAGCTGTTTTGGGACTACAACTGCCAGCATCCCTAGCCAGCAGTACCAGTGGTCAGGGATGATGGGGACTGTAGTCCAGCTGGCGACCCAAGTTTGAGAAACCCT
Organism: Podarcis gaigeae; assembly: GCF_964106915.1. Classification (NCBI taxonomy): domain Eukaryota; kingdom Metazoa; phylum Chordata; class Lepidosauria; order Squamata; family Lacertidae; genus Podarcis; species Podarcis gaigeae. The sequence goes on along the minus strand of NC_139684.1, from coordinate 5,606,697 downwards.
GGTCTGTGGGAAGCCTCCCCTTCCAAACGTTCTCAGCCTGGTGAGGTGACGTGATTGCCTTATTCTTCTTCACTAGAGAGCCAGTGTGGTGTAGTGGTTAAGAGCGGTAGTCTTGTAATCTGGTGAACCGGGTTCGCTTCCCTGTTCCTCCACATGCAGCTGCTGGGTGACCTTGGGCCAGTCACACTTCTCTGAAGTCTCTCAGCCCCACTCACCTCACAGAGTGTTTGTTGTGGGGGCGGAAGGGAAAGGAGAATGTTAGCCGCTTTGAGACTACTTCGGGTAGTGATAAAGCGGGATATCAAATCCAAACTCTTCTCTTCTTCTCACTCCAGGGGTCCTAATCCGAGCAAGCTGATCCAGCAGCTGCTAACTCTGCGACCAGATCAGCAGCTGAACATCTTCAACACGCTAAAGGGCCACCTGGTGGACAAGGGCATGCTGGCTGGCGCTGAGGATGCGTAGGCGCCTGTGACGTCAGGATAGGACTGAGCATGGGCAAGCCCCTCACCCCCCAGAGGAACCCCTCTCCCAGCTTGCCTGATTTAGGACAATAACCAAGCCTCATGTCTCTCACTTCCTTTTCCATATAAAAGGTTTGCATTTGTGCATTTTTAAAAAGAAATGTATCTATATCTCTGTGGCGGTGGTTTGGAGCAAACAGAGGGGAGCTTTTAGCTGGGAAGGAACTGCGGCCCGGAAGGAGGCGCTCGGCTGATGGTTTTGGAAGGTGGTTTTACTCCTCGGATCTGCCCGGTGGTTTTTCTTATTCCCAGATGTGTATAGAAAGTCGTGCAAGGCTCGTTCTACTCTCAGAGCAGCGGTGCTTTTGTAGCGGGGAGAGGGAAGAGACAGGGAAGAGTGCCAAATAGTTTGGGTTAAAAAAAGACAGGGGTGTTGAATCAAAATTACCTGGATTATGCACCCCTGTTCCACCATCCTGGCTTCCTTATCCGTGAAGCGTTTGGCAAACGCCCAGGTTCCTAAGTCCAGCGAAGTGAGCCGTTTCCCCCAATCTGCGCCCCCGTTCCCCACACAAATATCCAACAATTTGGTGGTGCAGAGAGCCATTTTTAGTGCCATGCGTATAAACGTTGAGTGGGTTTTCACAGAGATGGGTTGGAGATCTTGCCCACCCCCAGGTCAGCCAAGGAAATTGGGATCCAGGATCCCTTTGCTCACAGAAGCAGCTCGAGAGCCAGGAAGACTCAAGGACAGCGATGCCAAATGTCCTAAGTGGCACTTCTGCAAGCGGGGGGGGGGGGGAGAGGCAAGGCCTGCCACCCTGCCCTAGAAACAGCTGCCCTTGTCTCCTTTCCGTGCAGGGGAAATCCCTGCCAGCAGGAGAAGGCGCTTCCTCTTCTCACCCAGTTTCCTGCGCAGAAATGGATGCATGTTGCTCCCTTTTCTTGTGGGGTCGCCATATTTCTTGCATTTCTGGTGGAAAAGGATGCAAAGTTCACCTGCTTCTGTGCTGTTCTTGATAAGCAGGGAAGGTAGGGGCATTTATCTTTATGTTCCTGAAGCAGAGCCAACCATTTGCCACAAAAAAAATTGGAAGAGACCATGAAGGCAAATGCATTTTTATTATATTTTTTTAGGTTTTATTTCACAAATCCTACTGAACATTTTTGGGTTTTTTGCTGCTTCTTTTTTTAAGCCTTCCTTCATTTTGGAGAAGTACCTGAATAGATGGATATTGAGGCAGGACACCTGACCTC